>NC_064854.1:65739877-66046544 GCF_024139225.1 Suncus etruscus | reverse complement strand
TTATATTTTCATAAATCTCTTTGAAAAAGTATTCATTAAACAATGATCTATGTAGTGTATTAAGTAAACAAAATATTAATCTCAGTTTCTTGCTCACTAGTAAACTAATGATAACTTAGTACCAGAGTTATCAAAAATATAGGAATATCTCACTGTGTCTCCTTTTCTTATGAAAGTATTCTTGTGAATACTTATAAGGTTAATTTTTTCAATTCTTTCATATATTAGTTTATTTAATTTAGAAATTTCATTTCTAGGTTTTCATCTTTTCCTTGCACCTTTTTAAAATAAAATTTTGAAATTTTAGTTATTCGCTATTTACATGAGTTTTGGTTCCTATTTTTGTAATATTGACTTGAGTATGCAGTGTTGTCTAACATTAAAACTAACTTAATTTAATCTACATCTAGGAACTATGTATTTCTGGGATCTATTATCAATATGTATTGTCACAGATTTGCTAAAATTTGGTAAAAATACGATAAAAGAAAGAACAATATAAAAGACTTTCAGTGGGAGGAGTCAGAATCAATTGTCACATAGGAGAATCTTAGTATTTAAAAGGTTAGAACCAAAAAATAGCATCTGAGTTGAAAACTAGACCTTCAACTGCATAATTTTGTTAATAGTATAATTTTTAACTACAGTCAGAGTCAGTATCTAAGAACTAATATCAAACAAATGAAGATTCCAGTTCTAAATAATAAATTTTCAGATTATACAGTAAATTCAGATTTCTTGGCTATTTTCTAAACCTGATATGGGATCATTGGAAAAAATGAGTTATGTTTTGTTCATTTTATTGCCATTAGTAATTCTTAGAACAGTGTTTGTTAAATTGTATAAATATTCAATGTATAATCATGAAAAAATAAATTATTTATAAATTTGACAGTTTTATCTGTGTAAGAAATATATGACATAAATCAGATGCACAGTTAATTGCTCTTTCTCATATTCTGATTTATGTTTAAATTTAATCATCCCAACAACTGATGAAACTTCATTCATTAAGAATAAATGATTTCAAGTTAAACAGAAAAATATATCTAAAAGATATCAATAAATTAATAAAGCATTCTCATTTGAATGGAAATTTTCCCATATACATTCAGGTTGACTAATTTGACTTGAAACGTATAATTTCGACTCAATCCAGCCAGTGATGTCCTTGACTATCTTCAATGTTTTATATTGTTATCTGCATATTAATATTTAAGTGAGGTTAGTAATGTTCAGAGTAATAGTATGCTACAGTAAATACTGGGTCAAGTCTCTGCATGCAATTTATAATTTCAAAAATTTGTATTTGAATTTACTAATTCTGTTCTCTCAAATGCCTACAAATAGAGAAATTTTATTTTATTTATTTATTTATTTATTTATTTATTTATTTATTTATTGTGGTTTTTGGGTCACACCCGGCAGTACTCAGGGGTTATTCCTGGATCCAGGCTCAGAAATTGCTCCTGACAGGCACGGGAGACCATATGGTGCGCCGGGATTCGAACCGATGACCGCCTGCATGAAGGGCAAACGCCTTACCTCCATGCTATCTCTCCGGTCCCTATAAATTTTATTTTTTTAACATAAAATGAGTAAACTGAAGATAAGGAACTACTTGCTGGATGTGATATGACCTTTAAATGGCAAAATCCAGGAATCCAGGACAAAATTCACATAGAATCTTCTAACATGCTGGCCCTCATGCCCTGTTTACAATGCTTTTTATTTTTATAAAAAGTCATTTTAAAAATTTTACTTAGTATATACAATTTTTTTTATTTTTTTATTTTTTTTTTTTGGTTTTTGGGCCACACCTAATAACACTCAGGGGTTACTCCTGGCTATGCGCTCATAAGTTGCTCCTGGCTTGGGGGACCATATGGGACACCGGGGGATCAAACCGCGGTCCGTCCAAGGCTAGCGCAGGCTAGGCAGGCACCTTACCTTTAGCGCCACAGCCCGGCCCCAGTATATACAATTTTTATGTGGAACTATTTTTAGATGTCTTTTTTATGACTCTGAATCAATAATACTAAAGAAGAAATACTGTGCACAATTGCTGTCTCTGTTAAAATGCCCAAGGCAGGTAAGAATGAAGCAGTCACTCTGGACAAGGTCTGGGTGCTGAAATAAGGTAAAGTGATATTCATGATAACTTCTCAGTAACAGTAAGGCAAAAGATAAAGAAAAAAATCAATCATGCCTACCATAGAAAGAAGGTTGGGGCATTGGTGGAGTACAGTGGACACTGAGAAAGGGATTTGTGATTGAACATTGTATTCCTGAAATACAGTCATGATTTGCTGTTTAATTCACATTGATTTGATAACTTTTAAAATAAATAAAAATCCAGAGCATAAATATATATCTTAAAGTAGCATATTTTCCTAAGAAAGTTGTGGATACATTATCTCATTTCCTGAGGCACCGTTTTCTTGCCCTGGCTCTGAGAGCAGACTGGGACACACAGCCAGCTTGCAGATCTTGATGAAATCCTGGCAGAAGAGCGCTGTCTACACCAGAGCTTGTCCCTCATAAGCCTGAAAAGAATATGCAAATGTTCTTCAAATTTGCAAAATGGAATAAATTGCCAATATTTTTTCTTTTTTTTTAAAGTCACTGCACACTGACTTTCAGTTTATGCAAAACCTTGACATCTTTTTGATAATTTTATATAATTTGACCATAAAATCAGAAATAGGAAACATTATGAATTATATTTCCAACATAAAGTTTAATTTGCTGGCTAATATGCAATGGATGACTCAAAGGCTCAAAAATACAGTACAAATATGTTTGTAAAATATTATATAGAATTATAAAAATTTTTCTACCTCGCACTTGCCCCAGTTCATTGACTTATAAAAAGTGATAGTGCAGAAGTAGGCATCTGCCTTGCATGCTGTTGACTCAGGATGGACCCAGGTTTGATCCCCGGCATCCCACCTGGTCCCCTGAGCCTGCCAGAAGTGATTTCTGAGTGCAGAGCCAGGAGTAACCCCTGAACATGGCCAGGTGTGCCCCCCCAAATAAACAAAAAGAATAGATTGATCAATATAGTATCAGTTTGCAAAAAAATAATTAGTCAAGTTTAACTAATTAAAATATATATTAAGATGAAAAAATATCAGAATTTCAAAACTGTAGAAAAATAAAATGAACTAGATAAAATTTAGAATGAATTTCTTTAAAGAAAGCAGTCAAACCTGAAACGCTAGGGGAAGAGTAATTTTAATGATATTATCCCATAAAATATTTAGTCAAGTTTCTGTTGTTTCCTAATATTTTAACATTGTACTTTTGAAGGTCATATAAAGAAATTCTAGGTTTACATTAAGGTGGGCAAACAGTTTTAGATTTGCTTTTATTAACAGTGTACTTTTAATTATATATACAAAGTTAGACATTTAGAAAGAAAAAAAGATACTCAGAATAAGTAAAATATAACAAAGAAATTAATCGAATTTACTTTATTACATTAAATCTGAGTATTCTTTGAAGATACATTATTTTATATACATAAAATCGTATTAAATATAAGACTTGGAATTTCATATTTCTATAATACATGCTAGATGAAATATATTTTATATCACTACAAATAATGACTAGTCAAATTCAAATCATGAAACTTCTACTATAAAAATAAAGCTGTTGGACTTGATCTAAGAGAAGGTTGCCATATCTCATCACCTAATAGTACAATGAAACTAGAAGGCATGTCAGCCTTTGCTGTATGCAAAAACCAAAATCGCCAACTACAAAAGTCTGACTTAGACATACAATGTCTGGCCAGAACCTATCGTGGGACTAATGAGAAAGGTCCTAGCTTAGGCCTCTATCTAGGATTTGCACAAAAACCATGATCTCTAATGCCAGAGGCCTCACTTAGACAACTGCGACTGAGCAGAACTTCTGGAACAGCACTGAAAGACTCTGTCCGAGACTATGTCCAAGGATCTGAGCAAAAACCAAGACCACTAATTGCAGAAGACTGATTATAACAATAATGATGGAACAGAACCTCTAGAACCATAAAGAAAATCTCTCTCCTAGCCCTAGTCCTATGACGTATGCAATACCGAGATCTTTAGCTACAGAGGCCTGATGTTATCATTCACAACTGAGCAGGAAGTTTCCTGGTACCATACAAAAAAATTTGAGATGTGAAAATGATTGTGTATGGAGTCTGTAGTAGTTCCCGTGGCAGTATGCTTCAAGGGCGAAGAAACCCTGTATCTCTTAGGCCAAGAAAATTTCTTCTTCAATTTCCACTTTACTTATTATGCCTATGCAATAAATAAATAAATAAATAAATAAATAAATAAATAAATAAATAAATAAAGCTGTTGGTTAAGTGAGAACAGTGTGACTGAGAGGAGGGTGGTCCACACTGTGAACTGAGGCAGCCCCTACAACAATAAAGGTGACCGTGGCAGCAGAATAAATGTGGTGAATGTGGGCCATGTGAAAGACCAGCAAGAGAAACCCAAAAAAAACTACCAAAAACCTTCTAGAAATAATAGAATCATATAGCAAAATGGCAGGCAACATAACACACAAAAATTAATGGCCTTCTTATACACCAATAATGATAGAGATGAAATGAAAATTAAAAAATAATATCATTCACTTTAGTGTCACACACACTCAAATTATCTTGGCGTCAACTTAACTGAAGAAGAAAAGGACCTATAAAAAGAAAACTACAGTTTCTATGTAGCTAACATCACCCTGCTACTAAAAGCAGAGACACTACAAATATACAGAATTACATGTCAATATCCATAATAAATACAGAAGCAAAGGTACATCACAGTGTACTTCAAAGATAATGCAACAATTCATCAAAATAATCATATACCATGACCAAGTATTATTCATCTCAGGAATGCAAATATGGTTTCCCATACACAAATTAATCATTTTATACCATATCAATAAAATCATATAATCATATAATAGATGCAGAGAAAGTATTTGACAAGATCCAGCTACAATTTAATATAAAAAACTTCCAAGATGACAATTGAAGGAACTTTACTTAATATAGTCAATTCCATTTATCACAAGCCTATGGTAAACATTATACTTAATGAAGAAAAACTAAAAGCCTTTTCCCTAAGATCTGGAACAAGATTATTCACTCTTGAAATTTCTTTTTCTTTAATTTTTTATTGAGATCAATGTGAATTACAGGTCTTTCACAGTTATATTTAAGGTACATAGTAGAGTGAATTAGGGCAATTCCTACCACCAGTGATGACATTGCTCTGCCACTGTTCCCAGTATGCATCCCATTTCTCCACCCTTAGCCTTTGAATTGCTGATGTAACAGGTCCCTTTTGTGTATAGCTTGTTGTGGTTTGAGTCTCTTGATTTTATTGTCATTAGCTTTGAGTTGGGTATTTAAGACTGATCATTTTTAATTTCCACTCAATGCTCATGAGACTGCTTTGCCCCTGGTACCATCTACATTTTTTTTCTGGTCCTCCTTACCAACCCTTTCTAATGTGGACTGTTATTTGAAACTGGACTTAGTTCTACAAGTATCCCCAATGCATGAACTCTTCACAAGTCCTCCCTACTGCAAATCTTTTGCCAATCTCAAGAAGGTTAGGTTGGGAGATGGAAAGGTGCCCGGGAACCCACACACCACAAGAAAATCTCAAAAGACAATGGGGAAACCTATACTACCATCATAAGTATAAGACCTGTATTACACTACCTCTTTACCTGCTTTTCCCCAAATGCAAGATACTTTCTTGCATCACCTTGTTCCTTTAATTAATTTTTTACTTCATTTCTTAAAAATCTTTTTTCTTGTCATATATATACGTGAGCACATATTTTTTATTTCTATTTTTTATCTTTTTTTGGGTGTGTGACATGTTTTTGTTTTCTTCTCTCTCCACCCTCAAATGCACCGGCAATATAATGTAGCACCATTTCTCCCTGCAAAGGCACACTAAATAAAGGGGAAATCTTACGTATAAAAACGAGCTCTTATTTATTGGGATAAGAACTCATACTTGGTTACAATACAGGGGTATCTTCCACCTTTAAAATATGTCACGTGGACCCAACTTAGACACCAGGTGATTAGACACCAACTGTCCAGCCTTGAACCCTGGACCACAGACATAGAAACAACACACTTCTTCACAACAGCCACAGGAAACAAATCCCAACCAGGACATCCTTAACAGTCCTCGGACACCAACAAGTGCCAGCCCTAATATGATACCCTGACAAGGAGGAAAATGGGAACAATTTGACCTAAGAGCAAGTTATCCTACCTCACCAGCTAACAATAAGACAAAATCAGAAGACTTGTCACCCTTTGGTCTGTCCAAATGCCAAGATCGTGATTTACAGATGACTGTCTGACAGAACCATGGCCAGACTGTATGTATCCTGGGACCAATAAAAAAGCCCTAGTCTCAAAGGAGTGCAGTAAAAATGGTGTTAGAGTGGCAATTGTTGTTTGCATAGGCCCACCAAAATATGAGGGGAATGAAAAGAAATAACCTTGGCCTAAATACAAAGAGACACGACCCCTGAAGTTTCCTGGCATAAGCCCAACTCTAGGCTCCAGGCAAGCTAGATCATCCAATCCAAGACATTGTCTGTAGTGCCAATGCTCCTTTGACTCTAATCCTTAAAAAGACCCACTTAAAATTTGAGGTCAACTTAAGCTAATATGCATGTACATGGAAATGTAAAAAATACTATGCCTCTAATGCTTAAGGAGTTATGTAAGTTTTATGGCTTTAGATTGCCCTGTGTGCTGTTAAGAAATATTGTAATGTGTTACAATCTGGGGACTTGAGGGACAAAGTAATTGTACATGGATTCTGTTTTATTTATCTTAATTTTCTTTGGCTGAAAGTTCAAAGTTAAGATACCAGCAAGGGGACTTCTTCTGAGAATTATGTTACTGGTGATTGTGCTTCCACTGTAACTTTACCTTGTCCTCTTTCTTTGCATCTTTGTTCTCATAATTAAAAATAAAAAAAATTAAAAAAAAGCCCTAGTCTAGGGTGTGAGCTACGACCTGCATAACAACTATGATCCCTAGTTCCAGAGATCTGTCTGAGACTATTGCAATTGAAGGGGACCTCTGGAAACATAATGGAAGACACTATCCCAGGCCCATCCTAGGATCAGCGCAAAGACCAGGACCGCCAACCACAGAAGACGAGTTAAAATGACACTGAGGGAACAGTACTTAGATCCACAAAGAAAGACATAATCATAAGTTCAACTCCTTGACTCGTGCAGATACTGAGACCTCTAGATACAGGTCTGATGTTATCACCCAGGATGGAGCAGAAGTCTTCCATACACCACAAAAGCACCAAGGGGAGAGTAAATGAACCTGAAAGGAGTTTATAGTTAATCCCATGACAATATACTTCAAGGGTTGAGAAACCCTGTATCTCTTAGGCAAAGGAAATTCCTTTTCGAATGACCCCAATATTTACTGTGCATCTGCAGGAGGGAAAAAAAAACCACAAAACAATTTTTTATTATTATTTACTTATCTATTTTTTGTTGATTATATTGTTGTGGTTTGGCTATTGAAGTGGATGTCTCCATTTATATTTATTTATTTATTTTCTTCTTTTCTTTTCTTATGTGCTCTGCCACATTTTTTTTATCTCAATACCATGGCTTTTATATGGTGTTTACCCTTTTGTTTTGTTTTGTTTAGTTTTGTTTGTTTGTTGTTTGGAATACTCACTGGATATTTTATTTGACAGTTCTTTATGTACTGTTGTGGTGTTTCACCTTCTTTTTCCCCTTCGTCTCTCAAACCAAGGATGAAAGCCTCTAGAAGGACTCCGCCCATTTTTGGAGTATCTGATTCTTTTTTTCTTTTTTTTCTCCAGGTTATTACTTTTCTTCAAACAAAACCACATAACTTGAACTATCTAGTCCTGCCTCCCATTTGGGGCTGGGATTTAAGGGAGGTACCAAGTCCAAATAGGTGTAAAACCATTAAGTAGTAAGCTAGGCACAGAGGGGACTACTTATTCTAGCAGCCTCGGGGGTTAGAGAAGAGGTTATGGGAAGAAGGACGGGAACGGAGGTGGAGGGAGGACAATTTGATGGGAATTCCCCTGATTTTATGTTAATATGTACCTAAAATATTATTATTAATGATATGTAAGCCCTATGATTAAAATAAAAATTATATTTAATTAAAAAAGAAAGATATAGAAATATGAGGCAGAACAAGATGATTCATGTTCTATGATTCTGATAGAAAAGAAAAGAAAAAAAAAGAAAAGAAAAAGGAAGGAAAAAAGTGGGCGAGATCCCTGTCTAGAATTCATAAATATGAATTTAAAAAAGAAGAGGGGGCAGCTACTATGACAATGTTTGTTTTTTTGCATAGGCACATAAAGTACTGGGGAAATTAAAAAGAAAATTTCTTTGGCCTAAGACATACGGAATGTCTCCACCATTGAAGCACACTGTTATGAGCATGTCTATGTGCACTGGACCTCTTCATTGTTGAACCCCAAGACAATTCTTTGTGGTTCCAGAAAATGTTTTGCCTCTGTTGTGGTTATCAGTCCTCTGTAATTAGAGATCTTGGCTTTTTCCACAGATTCTAGGATGAAGTCTAGGATAGAGTTTATGGCTCCTTAATTTCTGCTCAGTTATGGTTGTTGTAGTCAGTCTTCTATATTTAGTGATCTTGGTTTTTGCACCAATCAAGGAAGGAGTATTGTCTGATATTATTTCACTGTTAGGTAATGAGGTAAGGCAACCTACCTTTAGAACAACTGGTTGTATTTCCTCATCAACGGGTGTTGTATGAACCTATGAACTTACCCTGGGCAAGTTGGTACCAGAGAGGTATTAGGGACACCACAGGGGGAGTTTACTTCCTGGTACTGCTGCAGAGAACTATCCCATTTCTAAGGTTGGGATCTGGGGTTAGATGGTTAATATTCATGAAGTCCAAGTCAAATCCCCATAACATATGTTCAGGGTGTAAGGCACCCCTGTAGTATAAAATTTATGGTTTCTTATCCCTAGTAGATAATAACTTGTTTCTATACATAAGATTTCCCCACTTTATTGTGCCTATGCACAAAGGAACGATGCCATATTATATTGTTGGTGCATTAGGGGGTAAAACAAAGACAAGCTGTACAATCCCTGTGCCCTGGTTTTGACCTGAGCTTTTATCTCAAGCAAGACTATTCTACTAGAATTTCATACTAAGCAGAACCAAAACAAGCAAAAATAAAAATTAGAATTAAAAAAATATATGGAGGAGATTACCTTTACATTTGGAATCAAACACACTAAGAGGTATGCTATTAAGAAATTAAACATACAAGGAAAATGTAGACATCCCATTGAATCTTATGAGATAGTCTTGGGGGAAAGGATATACAGGGCACAGTTTCATCCCACATCGTCATCTTATTAAGTTTGATAAATGGTTTGCAGCTGTAAGGGATCAAGTAGTGTCCTCAATCTGGGAAGGCCTCTGGAACTTAGTCCAGTAGCACGCAATAGTCAATATTGAGGGTGAGTGGAGAAAGAGAGGGAATAGATTGCATCAGCAGATGTGGTGGTTGCAGCTTTTAACATGGGTGAGAGATGAGGGGTTGAGAGGATATCCTTTTTGCTTTGGGATTTGGGTGGCAGCTTATTGGGGTAGGTGGACAGTCCCACTACACAGGGAGTTATGAACTCAGGGTGAAGAGGATTAAAGAGAGAGATAATAAATAGGGTTTGAGGGTGTGAGAGGATAGAAGTAGTACTGAATTGGGGGTGGAGGAGGGATTATATATATATAACAGGGACTATATACTATAGGCATAGATTGTTTACAATATAGATTAGACAAACATAGAGGAGTTCGCTGCATACAAACTCATGCCCACTTATAGACAGGCATTATAGATCTATTCATAGGTTTGGTTGGAGTCCCGATCCTAATAGTGTGGGCCAGACCACTTAAAATAATTGAATTAAGAAAAAATAGGTAGTGTCTTGCCTGCACTAGCCTATGACGGACTGTGGTTCAATCCCTCAGCATCCCATGTGGTCCCTCAAGCCAGGAGCGATTTTGAGTGTATAGCCAGGAATAATCCCTGAGCATCACTGAGTGTTGGCCCAAAAACCAATAAATAAATAAATAAATAAATAAATAAATAAATAAATAAATAAATAAAATTCAAAAAGGAGGAATGGAGAAAATAAAGGAATAAAAATTGGTCCAGCACATCAGAGAAAAAAGGATTTCCAATTTCTAGGGACTTCATCAATGGTAAGGTGAATTTTGCTAAATTGTAGGTTATACATAATTTTCACATCTGGAGTGCTAAGCAATATGATAGTGAGTACTATAAGCAGAGTCTATCCTATGTAGTATCCTCCCTGTGTCTTGTGCATCAAAGTTCCTTTCCTGAAATAAATTGACAGTGGGGGCATTATGCTATATTGGTAACATAGTTTGACTTGAAGAAGGAAAAAGGAGAGGTAAAATTACAAAATTAATTAATTAATTAATGAAAGGAAAAGAAAAATAAGATTAAAAAGAAGAGAAGAGATAATAGTAATTTGTAAAAAACATATTCAATAAGTGGGAGCTTCAACGTAAGGTTCTGGTGTGCAGATGCCTAGTTCAGTTGTCTCTCTGGTCATAAACTTTAGGTTATAGTAGAAGACTAGTATGTTAGAGCATTGATTGTGAAGTTAGGGTGTCTAATCTATATCTCCATGAACCTCTGTGAACAAAGAAAATGCAGTTATTTTATACATAATAAAATTAAGGCTCTAAAACATACTGATAGTAAACACTGTACCAGGAGTCTCTGGCATCCAATCATATTCTACACCTGATTCTTTGGATAAAAACATTATTGCTTTATTATATATCTTGTAGTGAGAGGTTGATTGAACACCTGTTCAATCTAGGCAGCTGACTGTACTGTTGTAGATTTCTTTATAATATAAAAGAGTATAGGCCGTGTGCTTCTCCTCTTCCACTGATTTGATCTCATCTCCTCACTATACCCTGGCACCTATGGTGTTAGAAGTATCTACAATTTAGACTGTTGTGTTTCTTCATGGAGTTATTCTAAATACCACGTCTAAGTGACATCATTCTGCATTTGTCCTTCTGGCTTATTTCATTTAACATAATATTTTCCAGCTCGATCCATGTTGCTGCATTGTGTAGATGTACCACATCTTCATGATACTCTAATCTATTATTTGACATCTAGGTTGATTCAGGTCTTGGCTATTTTGCTCAGTGCTGCAATGAATAGTGGTGTGAATATATACTTTTGATGAATGTCTTTTGGTCCTGGAGGTAGATATCCAAGAGAGGTATTGCTGGGTCAAATTAGTTTAATATTGAATTTACTGAGAACCCTCTACACTGTTTTTCATAGACCAGGAAACATTCCCACCAGCAGTACTTGAGAGTTCCATGTTTACCACATCCCCCACCAGCAGAATTGTTTGCATTATCTTTAATGTGTTTTATAATTACATATAATTATATATTTATATTTATATAATATGTTTTTAATATTTTGAATAGTGTTCACATTTTTTAAATGTGAAAATTCTCATTGGTGTATGATGGTATCTCATTGGTGTCTTGATTTGGATTTCCCTAATTAGAGTGATGATGAACATATTTTTTTTATGTGTCTATTGACCGTCTGTTTGTCTTCCTCAGAGACATGCCTATTCATTACTTCACCCCATTTTTGATGTTTTTTTAGACTTTGTGTGGCTAACCTTTCTGAGTAATTTTATATTCTAAATATCAAATCTTTATTTGATGTGTTGAGTGCAAAAATTTTCCCATTCCATTAGCTATCTTCCAGTTTTAACCAGTGTTTCTTTTGCCATACAGAAATTTTTTGTTTGATGTAATCCCATGTATTTAGGTTTGATGCTATAGCTCTTTCTATTCATGCAGTATAAGCCTATTTTTTTTCCTCAATGAAGTTTATGGTTTTGAGTCCAATTTCAAGGTCTTTTATCCATTCCGAGTTGTGTGAGGTAAAGATGTGTGAGGTAAAGATCAATCTTTAACTTTTTACAGGTGGTTATCCAGTTGTTCTAGCACTGTTTGTTGAAGATATGTCTCTATTAAATTTCAAAATCTTGGCTCCTTTGTCAAATATTGGTTGACTATTTATTTTACGGTGTGTCACTGGATATCCTATCCTATCCTATCCTATCCTATCTTATCCTATCTTATCCTATCTTATCCTATCTTATCCTATCTTATCCTATCCTATCCTATCCTATCCTATCCTATCCTATCCTATCCTGTCCTGTCCTGTCCTGTCCCATTCTGTTCTGTTCTGTTCTGTTCTGTTCTGTTATTTCATTGGTCTGAGTCTCTGTATTTGTTACAGTACCATCATGTTTTAATTACTATAGATTTATAGTAGAACTTCAGAATAGGTAAAGAAATTCCACCTAGATTCTTGTTTCTCAATATGGATTTGGCTAACCTAGGTCTTTTGTCATTCCATATGAACTTTATAATTGATTGTTCTAATTCTGTAAAGAATAATATCTGAATGTGGATAGGGATTGCATTGAATATGTGTAGTATATATAATCTTTTGGGTGTGTTGTTGGATTTGATTTGGTAAGTTTTGTTCAGATTTTTTACATACATGTTCTTTAGTGAGATTGGTCTGTAGTTTTATTTCTTCGTGGTGTCTTTGTCAGGTTTGTAAAGAGCATGGTATTAGCCTCATAAAAGTATTCCTGTATTTTTGGGTCATAGCCAGAAAGCACATCACAGCAAGTAAGTGGACAACCTTTCAAGGACAGAAAAAGGAAGGGAGTCTGATTTGCTGCAACCAGAAACCATGTTACTACCAGGAAAGCGGACCCCCACCCTCAAGAACAGAGAAAGAGGGGAATATGCTTGGTGACACCTAACCTGAAAGCACTTTCCACCAGGTAAGTGGATCCCTGCCCTCAAGAACAGAGACAAAGATGGAGTTGCTTTGCATAACTCACCTGGAAAGTATATCATTCCAGGTAAGTGGAAACCTGCCTTCAAGGACAGAGATATAGAAGTACAGCCACTCTACTCAGTCCACAGCCAAGTACATGTACATGTACAGCAGCATGGCATATAGAAAACATCATACCATAAGGCTGAAGTAATAGCATGGCAGGGAGGGCTTTGCCTTACATACAGCTAAACCAGGTTTGATCCTTGGAACTCATATTGTATCCTGAGCCTACCAAAAGTAATTCCTGAGCATTGAGCCAGGAGTAACACTGAGTGCTAGTGAGTGTGTCCCCCCCCCCCAAAAAAAAGAGGCAGAAAGAAAAATAAAAAAGATGATAATAGGGAAATAATGCAGGCCTCACTATTTTTATAGTAAGAAGGTGGTAGCTCTGATGACCTGAAAAGTACCAACCATCTATGTAGCCTCTAAGATAAGGAGTTTAAAGAAGATATATAGAACTAAAAAAATCATGGAATGAACTGAACGAATAATAAATAAGAATTAATAGGATAAAAGAGTAGAAATGAGAAAACTTCAAACTGAAATAACAGGACTTAAAAATTTGTAGGGAAGGGCTGGGAAGGTGGCGCTAGAGGTAAGGTGTCTGCGTTGCAAGCGCTAGCGTAGGACGGAACGCGGTTCGATCCCCCGGTATCCCATATGGTCCCCCCATAGCCAGGGAGCGATTTCTAAGTGCATAGCCAGGAGTAACCCCTGAGATCCAACAGGTGTGGCCCAAAACCCAAAAACAAACAAAAAAATTTGTAGGGAAATCGAAAACTCACTTAAAAAAAACTCTCCAATAGTATACCCGTAGCTGAGGACAGAATCAATGAGCTGGAAGATAAGATGTATAACAACATTGTACAACAGAAGAGGTTGGAAAAGGGCCTTAAAAAAAATAAAATCAGACAGTGGAACAATTTCTCAAAGAATGTAAACAAACGAGTATCCAAAAAAGTTACAAAGGAAAGTACTCCAAGAAACATCCTAGTCATATGAGAAATCCCACAGATATTGATAGAAAACTGAAAGCAAAAAGATCAAGAAGGGATATTACATTCAAATGAGCATCCTTAAGTTTTACCGCAGATTTGTCAAAAGATATACTCAAGGCCTCAAATGCAGTGATAGGCTATAGTAACAGAATTCAACAAAATGAATATTTTACCAGGATACTACACTATAAGACTCAATTTATTTTTAAAAAAGAAATACACAGTCTCAAGGACTAAACAACAACTCAGAAACTTTAAAGACACAATACCAGCCTTAAAAGACAAACTGAAAAGCATATTTTAAGACAAATCAGACCAATTACAAACAGACACAGAGGAAACACTGTAATATCTGTAAATTAAACAATTCACTACTGAACAACCAGTGGGTGAGAGACAAAATCAGAGAGGAAATAAAAATATTTCTGTAAACAAACAAGAACAAAGACAAATTATCAAAAATTATAAAATAAAGCAAAAGCAATACAAAGAGAAAAATTTATAGTTTTGTAAGCACTCATGGGTAAGGAAAAAGGGGCTTAGACAAACTTAATGGCAAATCTTATAAAATTAGATTTGATTCAGAAAATGAACCAAAAATGGCAGATGGAAGAAAATAATAAATCTTAGAGAAGAAATTAATAAGCTGTATATCCAAAAAATTAATAAAAATAAAGGTTATCTTTTTGAGAAAGTAAAAAGATAGACAAAATACTAGCAAAACTCAAAAAGAAATAAAGAGATAAAAACTTAATAAACCAAAATGAAAATGAAAAGGGAAGATTATTACAGATATTAAAGGAATTCAAAGGGTAATAATAAACTACTTTAAGAAACTCAATGCTACAAAACAATAAAGCCTTAAAGAAATGATAAATTATAGGACGTTATGAACCAGGATAATCTAGCAAAGCTATCACTATTGAGGAAATTAAAATGGTAATCCAGAGTCTTCCTAAAAACAAAAGTCCAAGACCAGAGGATTCACTAACAATTTTTTCAAACCTTTCCAGAGGACCCACTGCCAATACTTTTTTTAAGTTGGTTTTGGGGCCACACCCAGTGACGCTCAGGTGTTACTCCTGGCTGTGTGCTCAGAAATAACTTCTGACTTGGGGGATCATATGGGGTGCAGGGAGATTGAGCCTTGGTCCCTCCTGGGTCAGCAGCATGCAAGACAAATGCCCTACTGCTGTACCATTATTCCAGCTTTTTAAGGAAATTGAATAAACAGAAACACTCCCAAATAGTTTTTATGAAGCTAACATTATCCTGATACACTTGTGTGATAATATCATGCAAAATCCAATAGACCTGCCATGAAAAAAGAGAAATACAGACCATCCATGATGAACACAGATGCAAAGATTCTCAACAAAATCCTAGCAAATAGGATTCAATGCCTCATCAAGAAGCTATTCACTATAATCAAGTAAGATTCATTCAAGAGATGCAGAATGATGTAACAAGCACAAATCAATCAATGTAATACATCAGTTCAACAGACGGAAACATAAAGTCATATGATCATATCAATAGGTACAGAGAAACCATTTGCTAAGGTCCAATGCCCCTTCATGATAAAAATTCTAAACAAATGGGAAAGGAAAGGAATGAACTTTTCTCAAGATAGTCAATGCCATTTACCACAACTTAAAGTTAATAATATACACCGGGTTGCTGAGGTGGCGCTAGAGGTAAGGTGTCTGCTTTGCAAGCGCTAGCCAAAGAAGGACTGTGGTTCGATCCCCCAGTGTCCCATATGGTCTCCCCAAGCCAGGGGCAATTTTTGAGTGCTAAGCCAGGAGTAACCCCTGAGCATCAAAAGGGTGTGGCCTCAAAAAAACAAAGAAAATATACTCAATGGAAAATAACTGAAAACCTTTCCTGTAAAATCTGGCAAAAGACAAAGCTTACCCCTCTAGCCACTTCTATTCAACATAAAATTGGAAACAATTGTCATAGCAATTAGGCAAGAGAAAATTATCAAGAGCATTGAGATAAGAAAAGAAGCCAAGCTTTCACTGTTTGCAGATGACATGATACTATGTTTATAATATCCTAATGACTCTACAAAAAAGCTTCTGGAAACAATTCATTATTATAGCAAAGTGACAGGTTATAATATTAACATAAGTTAATGACCTTCTTATACATAAATAATGATAGAGAAGTAGAAATTAAAAGCACAATCCCATTCACAATAGCATCCCAGCAACTCAAATATAATAGATTCTACTTAACTAAAAAGATGAAAGACCTATACAAAAACATGACAAAACACTGCTTCAAAAAATAAAAGAGGACAAAAGGAAATGTAGAAATATACCATATTCATAGATTGAGAATTATTAACATTATTAAAATTCAATAGTCCCCCCAATATTTAAAGATTTAATGCAATCTCACTAATGATTCCCATGACATTCTTCAAAGAAATAGATCAAATGCTCCTAAAATTCATCTGGAACAAAAAAAGCCCAGGAATAATAGCTCAAGAAACCCTTAGGGTAAAATATAGGAGGAATCACTTTCCCCAATGTAAAATGTAGCAGAAAGCAAGAGTCATCAAAGTAACATTGTATTGGAATAAAGACAGACACTCAGTTCAGTGGAATAGACTTGAGTATTCAGAGAATCACCCCCAGAGACACAATCAATTCGTCTTTGATAAAGGTGCAAGAAATGCAAAATGGAGCAAGGAAAGCCACTTCAAGTGGTATTGGGACAAGTGGTCAATTACATGCAAAAAAGCAAACTCAGATCTCTGTCTAACACCATACAAAAAAGATAAAACCAAAATAAATTACAGACCTTGATATCAGACTTGGGTCTATAAGGTATATAGAAGAAAACATAGGCAAAACACTTCATGATATTGAGACAAAAGACATCTTAACGGAGTAAATACTATTGTCCAAACAAGTGGAAGCAGAGATAAACAAATGGCACTACATTAAACTGAGATGCTTCTGTATTGTTTTAATATAAATTAAAGTGTCCTAGTGTTGGTAGGGGACTGTGAGGCCTTTCTCTGCACTGCAGCCCCTGCGGCCTGGTGGGTCTAAATGTTGCAGGATGACAGGGGAGAAGTTCACAAAGCAGTCAGATGAAGTTGCAGGAGTCAGCCAGCTTTATTTCCTGGTCCTAACCTCCATGTACATTTCATCACATGGCTTCTAAGTCTTTTCCTAGCAGTCACTTCACTGCTCCTTCTCTGGCTCTTTCTGCCTCCGTTTCCCCTTCAGCTGCTCTTCAGTCTTCATTGCCGAATGACTCTCCTCCGCTTACTCTCCTTCTGATTCTCCTTGTTGATACTCTCTGCCGGGTCTCTCTTCAGATTCTGATTTTCCTTTCTTTCTCTAACTGTCCTTTTGATCCCCTCTCTCCCCCAAGCAGACTCCTCTTTCCAGGTGGGTGGTTCTGATCATTGAGGTGGGATAAATAAGAAGTTGGTGGAGGGGATAGCCATAATTCTGCACTTAAATAAAAACAGTGAGTAGGATACAAAAGCCACCAGTGGAATGGAAAAAACTATTTTCTCAATAGTCATCAAATAAGGAACTAATATCTAAGATATAAAAGCTACTGACAGAAATTAACAAGACAAAAACTGTAACCCAGTACGTGATCCCCCAAATCAATTAAAAATAAAACTCAAAATAAATTTTATATAATTTTTTTTATAGAATAAATTTTGATTTACAGAAAAAATTCAAATATAGGACCCCCAAACCAGATTCACTCACTTTTATAAAATAACTATATAAAATAGATGCCCAAATTTACATTTTTATTCTTTTACACATGATGTTTTTAAAATAATTTTCTAAAATATTTTCAAATTCTTCCAAAGCAATTTTGTTGTTGATATACCAACAAACATGATTAATGTTCTGAATAGCTTGAAAAACTTGAAATATTTTATTACTGAATTTTTATTTATTGTATTCTTCAATTCCTATAAGTTATACCTCAATTTATTAAGCTTGTAACAAGCTTTTATAAAATCCTTGTATGTCTCATGGTCATAGTTGATAATTTTCTTCATATAGACTACTTTTTAGAACACATTTTAATTATAAAATATAAGTCTTTTATTTATAAATTATGTGCTTAGTTGCAATGCTGAACTGAGAAAGTTTTGAATCCAGGGTTGTATTTTAAAGGTAGAATTTATTCCTTACCTAGCTCTGTAGCCAACAGTTACTCACTTTGGCTAACTTGTTGATTGTAAGTGGGTTCTTGGCAAGAGATACAGCTGAGTTACTGAAAATTTATTCCCTGTCAGAAATGTCTAAGAACACATGCCCCACAGATGCTATGTCGGTGCAACTTTCATAATAAAAAAGAAAATATTTGGGCCCGGAGAGATAGCTCAGTGGTGTTTGCCTTGCAAGCAGCTGATCCAGGACCAAAGGTGGTTGGTTCAAATCCTGGTGTCCCATATGGTCACCCGTGCCTTCCAGGAGCTATTTCTGAGCAGACAGCCCGGAGTAACCTCTGAGCAACGGCAGGTGTGGCCCAAAAAACAAGCAAACAAACAAACAAACAAAAAAACCCAAAAAAACAAACAAACAAAAAAAGAAAATATTTAATGTTGACTCCTGTACTTACAAAATCTGGGTTTACAGAATGCAGAATTAAGTTTATGTAGCTTCTAGAGAACAAGATTGTTAGAACTTCTGTAAAATCAGTGAAAATGATTTTGCAGAAATAAGTGAAAAAGAATTGTAGTAATAGTTGACTATCAACTTCCATGGCTTTTCTTTGAAGTTTAATGAGAATATTTATGACTATTCCAAAAATACTACCTTAGAAAAAATTTTACATATCAATTATGTGATGAATTATATTTATAAAATATTATTATTAGCTTCTCTAAAAATTTCTGATTTCTAAATGCAAAATAAGGGATCATTGTAAGCGAATGACTTACCTATGCCTCAAATGGTAAAGCATTTGCCTTGCACCTGGCCAATACAGGTTTGACCTAGGCATTCTATATGGTCTTGAGTCCACTAGGAATCATTCCTGAGCCAGGAGTAAGCCCTGAGCACTGCCAGGTGTGCCCCAAAAGCCAAATAATGAAATACATACAAAATAATACAGCTAAATTTTAGGGTTTATATTTTGATTTATTATTTAGTCATATTAAACTTAGTTATTATTATAATTGCTATATAACCCATTAAAAGTATTCTTTCATAAAATTCTATTTAATATTAGAGGAAAATGACTAAAATATATGAATAAACCTAACAAGAGTTCGTGAAAACCTATGTATATAATATGTATTTATGTAATTATGTATTTATTTACTTCTGTATAAAATACATAATATAAAATATTATACTATATTATATATATATTTTTTTGTTTTTTGGGCCACACCCAGTGATGCTCAGGGGTTACTCCTGGCTATGCACTTAGAAGTCGCTCCTGGGCAAGCAAGGCAGGAACCTTACCTATAGCGCCACTGCCCGGACCCTATATTATATTTTTTAAATTGCTCAAACTTGAGTACTAGAGCATTATATGCTAAAAACTACAATACACTGATAAAAGAAAAAATATTTTAATATATGTAATAAACTACTCATTGAACTGAACACGAGATAGTAAAGATGTTAAATATCTTCAAATCATTATAACATGAATAATATAAATATTTAACATAATACTTATGTAAAGAAAATCTAAAGTTTTTATGGACATGCAAGTAAACTAGAATATTTGAAAAAATTTTGAAAATAACAGAAAGTTGGGAAAAATTAGTGCACCTGAATTTAATATATATTTCACAACTACTATCAACAGAACTGTTTGGTATATAGAGAGTAATATGTTCATAAATCAATTATTTAGGTGCACACAATTAAGAAATAAAAGTAACTGAATATGCATTTGTCAATATATGAAGGACAGCTCTTGATCATGTAGTGATTGTATAAATGGGTATTTATAGCTCAAAAAAGAAACGTGAGCTTTAAATTACATCACACATCTAAGACAAAAGTTAATTCAAAATAGATTACTGACATTAAAAATGTAAAATTTTAAACTTATATTTAACATATTTGAAATAAATATTTATTAGCCTTGATACTTAAAATACTGTTCATAAAATAAAACTTTCATTAACTAGACTTAGTATAAAAGAAATATTCAAATTTCGTGGGAATATGAGCATGCAAGAAATAGACATAACAAAATAAATTCAAGCCACACACACACCACCACCACCACCACCATAGTGCAAAGGTCACAATGCGAAAGCAACAGACTTAGTGAAAAAAGATAGTAGTTCTGAAGACCCAGTTAGTATCAGTCACATGAATAGCCACATTGATAAGGACTATAGAGAGGATAAGAACTGAGTAGGATGTCCAACAGAATTTGAAACCTCAACAATAGAATACTAGCAGTGAGGACAGAATAAGTGAGCTCAAAGATAAGCTTAAAAAAAAAGAGGCTGGGAAATTCTACAAAACTACACCTGCCCAGTGGGGCCTGAATGAAGAAATTGTGAATGCTGCCTGTATGTATCTGTCTACTGTCCTGTTATGTGAACCTCTTGGGAGTGGGCCAAAAAGAGGCTCCAGAAAAATCGCTCTCCCAGAGGCCCATTCTAGGGCAGGAACACCAAGGAACTGCTCCATAATGTGAAAACCGGCTATAAGCAGTACTTTGCAGAAGCCAGGTGGTCTGTTTGAGACATCAGGCTGGGAAAATCTATGAAAATATGCCTGCCAAGTGGGGCCCGACTGTGAAAAATTGTGAGTGCTGCCTGTGTGTGAGTCTACTGTCCTGCCACGTGAACCTCTTGGGAGTGGGCCGAAAAGAGGCTCCAGAAGAGCACGGCCGATCTGCTTCGTTACGAGGCCATGTGTTCTTTCTATGGAAAGAACACCATCACAACAAGAAGAAAAAATCACACTAAGAACTGTGCTGGATCACTGAAGCCCAGCATTTCTCTCCGGAATGTCTTCTATGCTGCATGCTCGGGCCTAAGATTTGATCCTGTGAGAGGCTTCATCCATAGAGGACTCCCCTACCTTGGAGGCAAGTCTACCCATCCAGAAAGGGTGGAGCCAGAGGAGTGTGGCTGCCTACATCATTTAGCCAATGAATACCACCACTACATGTAGAAAAACCCACAATACAAGTGTGACAATGGGGAAATAATGCAGACCAGCATTAGACATAGAGAATGAAGATGACAATTCTGTTGACCATATTATGACCAACCAACTAATCAACCTCTCAGATAAGGACCTTAGACAAGCAATATGCAAGATGCTCAAAGAACTCAAAGAAATCATGGATCAAGTTGAACAGAACACTAATAAGAACCAAGAAAATATGAAGACAGAAATTACAAAACTCCAAACTGAAATAACATGTCAACAAACAGGCCTGAAAAACTCAGTAAACGAAGTGAATGACAAAATGGATAAGATCTGGGACAGGGTATTAGAAGCTGAGAATAGACTTGGTGCTGTGGAAGATAAGATAAATAACCATTCCATACAGTGGGAGAGATTGGAAACAAAAAGCAAATGAACAGTGGAAAATTTAGTCAAAGAATGGGAACAGATGAAAATAGAAGTCTATGATAAGATCAACAGAAGCAACTTAAGAATCATTGGAGTCCCTGAGATCCAGGAAGAAAATTTCCAGGAAGAATCAATGGTCAAGAACATCATTGAAGAGAAACTTCCAGAGCTAAAGAATATATGTGATCAAATCCTACATGATCAAAGAGTACCAACCAGAAGAGACCCCAGAAAAAATACCCCAAGACACATCCTAGTCACAATGATGAATCCCACAGATAGAGACAGAATTCTGAAAACAGCAAGATCAAAAGGGGAAATTACATTCAAGCAAGCATCCTTGAGATTTACAGCAGACTTGTCACCAGAAGAACTCAAGGCCAGAAAGCAGTGGTGGGATATTGTGGCAAGACTGATTGAAATGAATGCTTCACCTAGAATACCCAGAAATACTCACTTTCTGGTTTGATGGAAGAATACATGATTTCACAGACAAAAAACAGCTCAAAAACTTTACAGACTCAAAACCAGTCTTAAGAGAAAAACTGAAAGACCTAATTTAAGACAAGACTAACCAAAAGACACACCAAATTTCAATATAAGAATGGCATTAAAACACATGACAATTCTTTCTCTCAACGTCAATGGACCAAATGCACCAGTTAAGAGACACAGAGTGGCTAAATGGATCAAAAAACTCAATCCAACCTTCTGCTGCCTACAAGAAATACATCTGAATAGTCAGAACAAACATAGAATCAAAATAAAAGGATGAAGGAAAATCATCCATGCAAACAACACCCATAAAAAAGCTGGAGTGGCCATACTAATATCAGATAATGCAAACTTTATACTCAGGAAGGTTGTAAGGGACAAAGATGGACATTTTATATTAATCAAGGGGTATGTAGAGCAGGAAGAAATAACTCTCCTAGACATATATGCACCGAATGAGGGTCCAGTAAATATTTAATACAATTGTTGAAAAATCTGAAAAATAATATCAATAACAATACAATAATTGTGGTGGACCTCAACACGGCTTTTTCAACACTGGATAGGCCAACGAGACTGAAACCCAACAAGAATATACTAGACCTGAGGAGAGAAATGGAAGAAAGAGGCCTAGTGGATATATATAGTACACTCCATCTGCAGAAACCTGGATACACATTCTTCTCCAATGTACATGGGACATTCTTCAGGATAGACTACATGCTGGCACATAAAACATACCTCCATAATATCAAGAGGATAGAAATTTTGCAGATGACCTTTGCTGACTACAAGGCTCTGAAATTATCTATAAATTTCAAAGGGATGCAGAAGAAAAACTTTAACACCTGGAAGTTAAACAGCCTCATACTGAATAACCAGTGGTCTGAGATGAAATCAAGGAGGAAATCAAAAGGTTCCTGGAAACAAATGAGAATAAAGACACAAATTATTAGGACTTATGGGACTCAGCAATATAGTACTGAGAGGAAAATTTACTGCTTTGCAAGCACACATCAGGAAGAAAAAAGGGGCTTACGTGAGTAGTTTAATGACACAGCTAATAGAACTAGAAAGTGCTCAATAGAAGGACCCAAAAATAGGGAGACAAGGAAATAACAAATCTGAGAGCAGAAATCAACGAAGTGGAAACCCAAAAACAATCCGAAAGAGCAACAAAAGCAGAAGTTGGTTCTTTGAAAAAATAAACAAGATTGATAGACCACTGGCAAAACTAACAAAGAAAGAGAAAGAGAAACTTTACAACTCGTATTAGGAATGAAAAAGGAGAGATCACTACTGATATGGCAGAGATTCAAAGGGTAATCAGAAACTACTTTGAGAAACTCTACGCCACTAAAAATGAGAACCTGGAAGAAATGGATAAATTCTTGGACTCTTATAATATTCCACAGTTGAAGGAAGAGGATGTAGCACACCTAAACACCCCCTTTACTATTAATGAAATTAAAAACGGTAATCAAATGTCTGCCCAAAAACAAAAGCTAGGCCCAGATGGATTCCCTAATAAATTCTTTCAAACTTTACAAGAGGAATTACTATCAATCTTGGCAAGAATCTTTCATGAAATTGAACAAACAGAAACACTTCCAAATAGCTTTTATCAAGCCAACATCACCTTGATACCTAATCCAGAGAGAGATGCTATGAAAAAAAAATTACAGACCAATATCGTTGATGAATCAGATGCAAAGATCCTCAACAAAATCCTGGCAAATAGGATTCAATGCCACATTAAGAAGATCATCCACTACGATCAAGTAGGTTTCATCCCAGGAATGCAAGGCTGGTTTAATATCGGTAAATTTATCAACATAATACACAATATCAACAACAAGAAAAAAATCTTGTTATATCAATAGTTGCAGAGAAAGCATTTGATAAGGTCCAACACCTATTCTTGATCAAAACTCTCAGCAAGATGGTAATGGAAGGAATCTTTCTCAATATATACCACAAGCCAGTGGCAAATATTATCCTCAATGGAGAAAAACTAAAAGCCTTCACAATTCTGGCACAAAACAAGGATGTCCTCTTTCACCACTCCTATTCAACATAGCACTGAAAATAGTCACTATAGCAATTAGACAAGAAAAGGATATCAAGGGAATCCGGATAGGAAAGGAATTAGTCAAGCTCTCGCTGTTTGCAGATGACATGATACTCTACTTAGAAAACCCTAAAGACTCTACCAAAAAGCTTCTAGAAACAATAGACTCATATAGCAAGGTGGCAGGCTACAAAATTAACACACAAAAAACTATGGCCTTTCTATACACCAATAGTAATAAGGAACAAATGGACATTAAGGAAACAATCCCATTCACAATAGTGCCACACAAACTTATATATCTTGGAATTAATTTGACTAAAATGTGAAGGATCTATACAAAAAAACTATAAAACTCTGCTCCAAGAAATAAGAGAGGACACGTGGAAATGGAAACACATAACCTGTTCATGGATTGGCAGAATTAACATAATCAAAATGGCAATACTCCCCATCGAAAAATGGGGAGAAGCAATGGACAGACACTTTGACAAAGAAGAAATACGAATGGCCAAAAGACACATGAAAAAATGCTCCACATCACTAATTATCAGGAAGATGCAAATCAAAACAACTATGAGGTACCACCTCACACCACAGAGAATGGCACACATCACAAAAAAAGAGAATAAACAGTGTTGGCGGGGATGTGGAGAGAAAGGAACTCTTATCCACTGCTGGTGGGAATGCCGTCTAGTTCAACCTTTATGGAAAGCGATATGGAGATTCCTTCAAAAACTGGAAATTGAGCTCCCATAGGATCCAGCTATACCACTCCTAGTAATATACCCTAGGAACACAAAAATACAATACAAAAACCCCTTCCTTACACCTATATTCATTGCAGCACTATTTACCATAGCCAGACTCTGAAAACAGCCAAGATACCCTTCAACAGATGAATGGCTAAAGAAACTGTGGTACATATACACAATGGAATATTATGCAGCTGTTAGAAGAGATGAAGTCATAAAATTTTCCTATACATGGATGTACACCGAATCTATTATGCTGAATGAAATAAGCCAGAGAGAGAGAAAGACGCAGAATGGTCTCACTCATCTATGGGTTTTAAGAAAAATGGAAGACAGTCTTGCAATAATAATTTTTAGACACAAAAGAAAAACGAGCTGGAAGTTACTGCTCACCTAAGGAAGCTCACCACAAAGAGTGATGAGTTTAGTTAGAGAAATAACTACATTTTGAACTGCCCTAATAATGAGAATGTTTGAGGAAAACAGAAAGCCTGTCCAGAGTACAGACAGGTGTCGGATGGGGAGGAGCAAGATTTGGGATATTGGTAATGGGAATGTTGCACTGGTGATGGGTGGTGTTCTTTACATGACTGAAACCCAAACACAATCATGTATGTAATCAAGATGTTTAAATAAAATGTAAAAAAAAAAAAAAAGAAAACCCCTGAGCAATGGCACAGCAGTAAGGCATCTGCCTTGCCCAAACTAGCCTAGGAGGGACCATGGTTTGATCCCCCGGCATCCCATATGATCCCCTAAGCCAGGAATCTCTTATTTTATAGAAAATATTCTTAATTTATAATTATGCTTTAAATTTATGTAGTGTCAGATATGATATCTGCTTTTTTATTTATGATTTGGTTTACTAGTGCTCTTTCTTTTGAGTCTTGCTAATTATATCTATCTTTATTTTTTCAAAGAACCAACTCTTGCTTTCATTGGTATTTGAGATTGTTTTCTTTTAGAGTTTCAGTTTATTAATTTCTACTCTAAGTTTTATTACTTCCTTACTTGACTGACCTTGACTCATTTTGTTGTTCATTTCCCAATTTCTTAAGTTGTGCATGAAATTATTTATTGGGGCCTTTTCTTCATTCCTGAAAAAATCTCACAAAGATATAAATTTTCCTTTTCAGAGTGCTTTTGCTATGGACCACAAATTCTAATAGTTTGTGTCCTCATTCTCATTTCTATCTTTTTATTAGTGAGCTATTAAATTTCCAGATTTTAAAGTTATTTCTCCATTTTTTGTTGTAATTCACTTTTATTATGGTACATCATGACCTAAGAAGATATTTGATCATTTATATTTTCTTTATTTTATAAAGGCAAATTTTGGTGCCTAGAATTTGGTCTAACCATTATCTGCAATCATTACCATTGAAAGTAAATACCTCGGGCCCGGAGAGATAGCACAGTGGCGTTTGCCTTGCAAGCAGCCAATCCAGGACCAAAGCTGGCTGGTTCAAATCCTGGTGTCCCATATGGTCCCCCGTGCCTGCCAGGAGCTATTTCTGAGCAGACAGCCAGGAGTAACCCCTGAGCAATGCCGGGTGTGGCCCAAAAACCCAAAACAATAACAACAACAACAAAAAGAACGTAAATACCTCATAAATTTCAGAGTACAATTCCCAGAATCTGGAAGCCACACAGATGCCTGTCAACAGATAAATGGCTAAAGAATTGTGGAACACTTACACACTGGAATACTATGCAGCCATAAGGAAAAATGAAGTCAGAAAATTTGTTTTTACATGGGTAGGCATAGAGATGATTATACAGAGTGAAATGAGTCAGAAGAAGAGGGATAGACATAATCTCATTCATCTGTGGAATATAAAGAAAATAAAAGACAATATAAGGATGATATCCAGAGACAGTGGAGATCAGGATTAGGATAACCAATTCATGTTAGGAGGCTTGTTACAAATAGCTTGGGGCTGGAGAGATAGCATGGAGGTAATGCACTTGCCTTGTGTGCAGAAGGACTGTAGTTTGAATCCCAGCATCCCTTATGGTCCCTCAAGCCTGCCAAAAGCAACTGCTGCTGGGTGTGACCCCCCAAAAAAATCTTGTTACAAATAGCAGAGAGAACAGTTAGAATAGAGAAGGTTCTACTCTGAAAGGGACATGCATGACACTTCATTAATAGTAGTGAAAATCACAATGTAAAAAAATAAATGAGACAAAAAGGTGAGAAATCAATAGAGAGAGAAGAATTGAAAGAATTAAATTGCCTGCCCAGGAAGCAGATGGGAGAGGGTGGGTGGGAAAAAAGAAGGCATAATTGAGAGTGATCTAGAAATTTGACATTGGTGGTGGAAAATGTGCACTGGCGAAGGTTGTTGAACATTTATGACTGTAACTCAATCATGAACATCTTTATCTGTGAAAATAATTCTAATAAGTATAACCTTATAAGCACAATGTTCATAAAAACTTTATATATTTTCTTTTCTTTTTTTAAATTTATTTATTTATTTATTTATTTAAATTTTTATTGTGACCAAAGTGCTTTACAAATCTTTCACTGCATCATTTATGGTACATAGTGACAATAAATGAGGGGCATTCTCACCACCAGTGCTGTCCTCCCTCCGCCCCTGTTCCCAGTATGCATCCCATATCTCCCTCCTCTACCCCCCAGTATGCTAGTGCAACTGGTCTCCAGTTTACAGCTTGTTATAGATTGAGCATCCATTCCACCATCATTGGAGATAAAAAGAATAAGAAAAAGGGGATAAAAGTTTGGTGACAACTACCAAAAATAGAAAGAAGAGAGACAGAATAAAAGAAAGAAAAATGGAAGAAAAAAGAAAAAAAATGGACCTGGCAAATAAAAATCAAAATAAATCTCTAAATAATAACCACAAGTGTGAAAAAGAAAGAGAAAAGTGGAAGAAAAAAGAGAAGGAAAATAAAGTCAAAAACTAACAAATCAAAACAAAACAAGAAAAAGTATGGGTGCTAGAGTGGTAGGGTTTGGCGTTCCCCCCCACCTTTTTTTTTTTTTTTTGCATTGGCACAGTAAGCATTGGGGAAGAAAGGGAATTTCCGTGGCCTAAGAGATTCAGGGTTTCTCCATCCTTGAAGCATACCATCATGGGATCAACCCCTGGCTCCATATATACTCATTACCCCATCCCAAAGGCTTTTTTGTGATGCCAAGAAAATTTCCTCTCAGTTGTGTATGAGAAAATCAAGCCACTGTAGCTAGCGATCTTGGTATTTGCGCAGGTTAT
Source organism: Suncus etruscus (assembly GCF_024139225.1). Classification (NCBI taxonomy): domain Eukaryota; kingdom Metazoa; phylum Chordata; class Mammalia; order Eulipotyphla; family Soricidae; genus Suncus; species Suncus etruscus. Next base: position 66,018,384 of record NC_064854.1, on the reverse strand, counting down.
AGGTCAGGGTCTAGGATAGAGTCTCTAGGCTCTAGACGTTTCTATCCATCATTGTTGTGGTGTTCAGTCTTCTGTAACACTTGCTCCCTGTTTTCGTTCAGTCCCTAAGCCGAAGCCTAGGATATTATAGATAAAGAAGGTTCTGCTCAGTCTCTGTTGTCCAAGTTGGACCTTCAATAAGACATCTTGTTGTTGTTGTTTTTTATGTGTCCTGGACTACAGTCTAGGGTAGGGTTTTCCTTATTAGTCCCAAGGTAGGCTCTGTTCAGTCACAGTTGTCAAAGTCAGTTTTCTGTTGTTGGTGCTCTTATTTTTCACAGTTCAAAGGACGATATCTCTTCTGATTTCCATTTAGTGTTAGGTGATGTTATAGGACAGCCTGGTCTTAGGTCAAATTTTCCTTTCCTCCTTGTCATATCAAAACTGGCACTAGTTGGTGCCAGAGTAGTGTTATAAATATCCCAATGGAGCTTAGTTCCTGGTGGTGTTGCCTGGAGCTGTATCATTTCTACATCGGGGATCTGGGGTTTCGGATTGGACTAATACTGTCTAATCTCCTGGGGACTAGTTGTATCCACATGACACATGTTCAGGATGGGAGGCACCCTACTGCTATAAAAAGTGAGTTCTTATTCCTAGAAGATAAGATCTTGTTTCTGTGTCTATGGTTTCCCCTTTTTTTACTGTGCCCATACAAAAACATATGGTGTAATACTGTGTTGCTGGTGCTATTCTGGGTAAGAATGACAGGCTGCACACACAGTCTCTGCAATCTGGTTTTGTTCTGAGCTTTTATCCCAGTCAAGGCTTTTTGTACCAAGCAGTATCAAAAATGGTAAGGTTAGAGAAAAAATGTATATATTAAAATAGAACAACTGAGTTAAAAAAAGGTATTCGAATAAAAAATGTGGTGGAGGAGGCTACTTGTATATTTAGGAATACACATCTTAAGATGTATTGTTATGCAGATATTGAGCTTCTATAGGCAATATAAGACTCCCAATTAAGTCTTTTGATATATTCTTGTGGGGAGTAAAAGCCAAGGTACTTTTCGATTCGCAGGCCTCGGAATTGAGTTTGAGAGATGCTTCACTGCATTACGAGACCATATAGTATCTTTGAACTGGGAGTTTTGCTGAGGCTGATTCCTGTATAATGCAACAGTCCACGATTTGGTGGAAGTGAGAGGGGCCATCAAGCATGAGTCAACAGGCATGCTGGTTGTAGTTCTTTGCCGCATGAACGGGGACCCAGAGGATGTCTTTCACTGAGGAGCTGGAAGGTGGTCTGTTAGGGCAGGAGGTCAATCTTGGTGCCTACCGAGTTAGGAACTGAGGGTAAAGAGGTTTAAATTAGGAAAAGATAACGGGTCAGGATTGAAAAATGAGGGGATAGAGGAGACACATGGGTAGGGGAGAGGCAATACATGACAGGGGCTATATACAATACATATATATGAATTGTTTGTGATTTCGGCTTGGAGTCAGTACAGAAAGTTATGTCCATAAAGACTGACTTTAAAGATCTATTTGAGTGTTATCATCCAAATCTTTGGTATTCCGTTTCTTTTCCTATGAAGCATCTAGAATGAAGAACATTTTTAGATAATGCTTAAAAAATATATTTGTCGCATGGGCGCAAATGTGCCTGCACGGTTATAAAAATGAATATTAGCCCCGCCAGCCCCGACCGCGCAAACGGCTCCATATCTCCGGCTGGGGTCCCCTAGCCCCAGACAGAGTAAGGACGCCCCTCCCGCCAGCCCCGACCGCGCGAACGGCTCCATTTCTCCGGCTGGGGCCCCCTAGCCCCTGGCACGGTAAGGACGCCCCTCCCGCCAGCCCCGACCGCGTGAACGGCTCCATTTCTCCGGCTGGGGTCCCCTAGCCCCCGGCACGGTAAGGACGCCCCTCCCACCAGCCCCGACCGCGCGAACGGCTCCATTTCTCCGGCTGGGGCCCCCTAGCCCCCGGCACGGTAAGGACGCCCCTCCCGCCAGCCCCGATCGCGCGAACGGTTCCATTTCTCTGCCTGGGGCCCCCTAGCCCCAGACAGAGTAAGGACGCCCCGCCCCCCAGCCCCGACCGCGCGAACGGCTCCATTTCTCCGGCTGGGGTCCCCTAGCCCCCGGCACGGTAAGGACGCCCCTCCCGCCAGCCCCAACCGCGCAAACAGCTCCATTTCTCCGGCTGGGGCCCCCTAGCCCCCGGCACGGTAAGGACGCCCCTCCCGCCAGCCCCGACCGCGCGAACGGCTCCATTTCTCCGGCTGCGGTCCTCTAGCCCCAGACAGAGTGAGGACACCCCGCCCGCCAGCCCCGACCGCGCGAATGGCTCCATTCCTCCGGCTGGGGTCCCTTTGCCCCCGGGAAGGTAACGAAGCCCCGCCCGCGCGCCCCGACCACGCGAAGGGCTGCTTCGCTCCTGCTGGGGTTCCCGTGTCCCCGGGAAGGTAGGGAAGGTCCGCCCACCCACTCCGACCCCGCGAACGGCTGCCCTCCTCCTGCTGGGGCTCCTTTGCCCACGGGAAGGTAGAGAAGTTACGGTCACTCACGCAGACAGCGTGAACGTGCCTCGCCCCCCGTAGAGAATCTCCTACCTCCCAGAAATAGCTGGCAACAATAAGGCAAAGCAACGAATCAGACCACAGAAGGAGCACAAGAGGAGCCAAACCGCAACAAGCCCACCCAACAGTACCACTAGATCCACCCTCAGGGAGGGGACCCATTCCCACACCACAGGGGATCAAAACAGGCTGAAAGTGGAAGAAACAGCACTCTAAAGCACAGCAATAAACACAAGGAAATATGGGTAAATCAAAGAGAACCCTAAGATCTGAAGATATGGAGACAAACCTTAACAAGTTTCCAAGTCCGCCAAAACACACAGATCTATGGGAAAGCAACCTAAAAGCAGCAATGAAGAAGGAAACACAAGAACTAATTAAAGAAATGAGAGAAACTTTAGCTACCGAGTATAAAACAGCTATGGAGGAACAAATCACCCAAATTAAAGAACAAATGTTAAAGAGTATGAGAGAGTCCATACAAAAAGAAGTGAAGGAATTAACAGACAAAGTAACAAGCCTTACTAGCAGAAACACAGAGTTGGAGAAGCACATCGAAGAACTCGAAGGAAAACTGCAAACAAAAAATGACCAAGAAACCAACAAAGAAATAAAAGGCAAAGCACTGGAAGGAAAAGTCCAGTACCTAATGAACAAGGACAAAAGAAAAAATCTAAGAATCATGGGTATACCAGAAGGGGAGGAAATAGGGAAAGGAGAAGAACAACTAGTCAGAGACATAATAGCAGAGAACTTCCCCACCCCTTGGAATGAAACTTCAGGGCAAATCCAGGAAATCAAGAGAGTTCCTGGTAAAATAGACCCTAATAAAACTACACCAAGACATATAGTAATCCAAATGGCAAAAAACAAAGAGAAAGAGGAACTTCTTAAGGCAATAAGAGAGAAAAAAAACCTCAAGTACAAAGGTAGGGACATAAGAATCAAACCAGATCTCCCAATCGAAAGAATCCAAGCAAGGAGACAGTGGAACGACATATTTAAACGACTGAACGAAAGAAACTTTCAACCTAGAGTCCAATATCCGGCAAAATTATCATTCATATGGGAGAACAGACTGAAAACATTTTCAAACAAGACCGAACTAGAACTATTTGTTCAAACAAAACCGATCCTAAACGACCTACTCAGAGATGAATTACACAATCCAAACCCCCGATTGTAAAAAAAGCCACCCTACACAACACAACCACACAACAGTCCTCTCTCTCAATAATCTCCCTAAATGTTAATGGACTAAACTCTCCAATTAAAAGACACATAGTAGAGAACTGGATTAGGAAAAATAAACCGGACTTCTGCTGTCTACAAGAAACACACCTACAGCTACAGGATAAGCATAGGCTAAGAATCAAAGGATGGAAAGTAATTGTTCAGGCCAATGGAAAACAAAAAAGAGCAGGGACAGCCATTCTCATATCAGACCAAATTGCATTCAACCTCAAGAAAGTGGTCTGAGACAAAGAGGGTCACTACATACTGATCAGGGGAACATTAGATCAAGAAACACTAACCCTGGTCAATATCTATGCACCTAATGTAGAATCAGCAAAATATGTGAGACAACTGCTGGCAAACCTGGAGAAACACATGAAGGGAAATGTGATAATAGCAGGGGACCTCAACACTCCACTATCACCACTGGACTGATCCACCAAACAGAAAAATAGCAAAGAAATAAGAGCTCTGAATGAAAAATTAGAAGATTTAGGGCTAATAGAATTATATAGAGCCCTCCACCCCCAGAAAGTAGAATACACATTCTTCTCAAGCCCACATGGAACCTTCTCCAGAATAGACCATGTTTTAGGATACAAAGCCAACCTATATAAGACCACAAAGGTAAGGATCATTAGAAGTACCCTCTCAGATCACTATGCAACAGAGCTAAAAATCGATGTCAAGAAGAAGCAATGGAGAAAAACTAATACCTGGAGATTAAACAACATGCTGCTCAACAACAGCTGGATCAAAGAACAACTCAAGAAAGAAATAAAAAGATTCCTTGAGACAAATGACAATGAAGAGACAACATGTCAAAATTTATGAGACTCAGCAAAAGCAGTAATTAGGGGAAAACTCATAGCAATACAGGCCTATGTCAAGAAACAGGAAAATAATAAAACCAACAGTTTAAAAGATCACCTCAAAGAATTGGAACAACAGCAACAGAGAAATCCAACCACATCCAGAAGGCAAGAAATAATAAAAACTAGAGCAGAAATAAACAACATAGAAACTAAGAAAACAATACAAAAAAATCAATGAGACCAGGAGTTGGTTCTTCGAAAAAATAAACAAGATAGATAAACCATTGGCAAAACTCACCAAAAAAAAGAGAGAAAACACCCAAATCAGTAGGATCATGAATGAAAGGGGAGATATTGCAACAGAACCCCAAGAAATACAACATATCATGAGATCATACTATGAACAACTATACTCAACTAGGCTAGAGAACACAGTAGAAATCGATAGATTCTTGGAAAAACACCCTCTTCCAAGACTGGAAAAGGAAGATCTAGAGATCCTAAATAGACCAATCACCTCAGAGGAAATTGAAGATGTAATTAAAAAACTCCCTAAGAACAAAAGCCCAGGCCCAGATGGATTTACAGGTGAATTCTATCAAACATTTCAAGAAGAGTTACTACCACTTTTCCATAGGCTCTTCCAAACCATAGAAAAAACAGGAATCCTTCCCAACTCCTTTTATGAGGCTAATATCACACTCATTCCCAAAGAAGGCAAAGACACTACCAAAAAAGAAAACTACAGACCAATCTCACTAATGAACATTGATGCAAAGATACTCAATAAAATCTTAGCAAACCGAATCCAGCACTTTATCAAGAAGATCATACATCACGATCAAGTGGGATTCATTCCAGGAATGCAAGGCTGGTTCAACATACGCAAATCAATCAACATTATACACCACATCAACAACATGAAAGACAAAAACCACATAATCATATCAATCGATGCAGAGAAGGCGTTTGACAAAATCCAACATCCTTTCATGTTAAAAACACTCAGCAAAATAGGATTAGAAGGAACCTTCCTCAAGATAGTTACAGCTATATATGAAAAGCCTACAGCCAACATTATACTCAATGGTGAGAAACTAGAAGCATTCCCACTAAGATCAGGAACTAGGCAAGGCTGTCCACTCTCTCCACTCTTATTCAATATAACCTTAGAAGTCCTAGGAATAGCAATCCGACAAGAGAAGGAAATCAAAGGAATTCAAATTGGGAAAGAGGAACACAAGCTGTCTCTATTTGCCGATGATATGATGATATACATCGAAATCCCTAAAGATTCCACAGTAAAACTCCTAGAAACAATTAACGAATACAGCAAAGTGGCTGGTTACAAGGTCAATACACAAAAGACAGTAGCGTTTCTATATACAAACAATGAAGCTGAGGAGAGAGAGATTAAAAATACAATTCCATTTAAGATAGTATCAAAAAATATCAAGTATCTAGGAATCAACCTTACAAGAGATGTGAAAGACCTGTACCAGGGAAATTTCAAAATACTTCAGAAAGAAATTGAAGACGATCTAAAGAAATGGAAGAACATCCCATGCTCATGGATAGGTAGAATTAACATAATCAAAATGACTATCCTACCCAAACTCCTATATAGATTTAATGCAATCCCTATCCAAATCCAGACACAATTCTTCAAAGAATTAGAACAATCATTCACAAAATTCATCTGGAACCACAAAAGACCCAGGATAGCCAAACAAATACTGAAAAACAAGAAGCTGGGAGGCATCTCCTTACCTAACTTGAAACTATATTATAAAGCCATAGTAATCAAAACAGCATGGTACTGGAACAGAGACAGGACCTCAGACCAGTGGATCAGAACAGAATTCCCAGACATAAACCCCCAGATATATAGCCAACTAATATTTGATAAAAGAGGCAAGAATCTGAAGTGGAACAAAGAAAGCCTATTCAACAAATGGTGTTGGTACAACTGGAAAACCACATGTACGAAAGTGAAAATCAACCCATACCTTACTCCTTATACAAAAATCAACTCAAAATGGATCAAAGACCTTGAAATCAGACCAGAATCTATAAAGTTTATCGAGAATAAAATAGGCAGAACACTCGAAGACCTATATATCAAAAAGGTCTTTGAGAATGGAGCACCAATGGCAAGAACGTTAGCATCAAATATAAACAAATGGGACCACATCAAACTAAAAAGCTTCTGCATGGCAAAAGAAACCCTACTTAACGCAAGAAGACAGCTAACAGAATGGGAAAAATTTTTTTCACTCGACATATCAGATAAAGGGCTAATATCTAGAACATACAAAGCACTCAGAAAGCTGAGCCCCCAAAACCAAACAAAGCTATAAAAAATGGAAAGATGAAATGAATAAACACTTCTCTGAAGAAGACAGAAGGATGGCCAACAAACACATGAAAACATGCTCACCTTCACTCATCATCAGGGAGATCCAAATCAAGACAACAATGAGATACCACCTTACACCAGTGAGGATGGCTCACATCAAAAATGACGGAAACAACCTTTGTTGGCGGGGATGCGGTATGAAAGGAACTCTCATCCACAGCTGGTGGGAATGCCCCCTAGTCCAACACCTATGTAGGAAAGTCTGGAGAGTCCTCAAAGAACTCAGAATCGAGCTGCCATTTGACCCCGCAATTGCTCTCCTAGGCATATACCCACAAGATGGAAGGACATTCATTCCAAAATACGTATGCACCCCACTATTTATCGCAGCACTCAGTATAATAGCCAAATCTTGGAACCAACCTAGATGTCCAACAACAGATGAATGGATCATTAAGATGTGGTACATATACACAATGGAATATTACATGGCAGTTAGAAATGATACAATCACAGACTTTGCAGCAACGTGGATGGACCTAGATCATGTTATGTTAAACGAAGTAAGTCAGAAGACAAAAGATAAACACAGAATGGTAGCATTATTCTGAAACACCTAGAACATATATTTTATACATAACTAATACCTAAGAATCAGATAACAGGGTTTAACAGGGTAGAAACTCCGAACACTGTAATAGTCAACATATACATGGGAGCAGTGTCCAAAATACATGAAGAAGGAATAACGCAAACTCTTGACTGCACATTATACCGCAAAGAAAACAGTAACATAGAGAGAACAGATATGTAATCAGACTACTACAACAAAGGTCCACAATAACCCCTTAGAGATCGTTAACAGGAACACAAGTATAGAACACCACGGGAAATCACGGAATGCGATGGCAACATACCATAACACTACGTTTTACTCCCTTTACCTTACTATATATTAAATAACCTCTCAGCTTTTCTGTCCACAGGCGCCCTTAGATACAAAGGACAGACAAACTAAGATGGCAACTCGGGACACCACACGAGATACCGTACCTTGCTTGCACTACGAGATGGCCACGAGAAAACTCTTTAACATACACTTTATTTCTAGGTTAAACCTTCTTTTAGGAATTGAAGCACGTGACCAGTCAGACCACCAAAGCAGTACCCGCGACGTACAGACCTAAACTACAGACTCTAGCCATCGAACACATTCAGCCAAACCAAAATTCCCTTGTTATTCTTTCCTTTCTTCTCACTACTTTAGTTTTTTCTTTATTATTATTATTTTTTAAATATATATATTTTATATATTTTTTTTCCTTTTTCCTTTTTTCTTCTTTTCTTTTTTCTTTTTCTCTTCTATTCTTCTCTTTACTTTTTTCCCTTTCTCTTCACCCTTTCTTTCTACGATATTTTCTCTTTTCTCTTCCTTCATACCCCTCCCATATACCTTCCCCTTTCTCCCCCCCGGAAATCCAACTACCCCTTCACCCCTCAATCCCATCCAGATCTCCCACCATAATGAAACTCTCCACCCTCAGTCCTTAATCTTTTAGGCATCAAGATCGACCTTCTACCCAACGAACCAGTACCCAGCACCCAGGGGAGGGGACACCCAGCCGAACCCACACCTCATCTCCTGCAAGAAAAGACAGCCAACTCCCCTGTGGACTCATGCTGCGAGACCCTCCCTACCAACTCCCCATAAAGTGGATTGTTTCTTGAAACCGGACTTAGGTCCAATACTATCCCCAATGCAAGAACTCTTCCAAGACCTCCCTGCTGCAAATTTATACCAATCTGTAGAAGGTCAGGGGGTGAGATTGGAAGATGCCTGGGAACCCACACACCACGAGAAAAATCCAAAAGACGAGGAGATAAACAGTACTTCCAACATAGGCATAAGACCTGTAATACACCACCTCTTTACCTGTTCTCCCCCAAATGTAAAGTAGTCTTTTGCACCACTTTGGTCCTTTAAAAACTTCACTAACTCATTATATTTCCTTTATTTTTTTTATTTTTTTATTATTTATTTATTTATTTATTTTTAAATGTTTGCCCTACATATACATTTGTGGGCACATGCAATTTTTTTTTTCAATCGTATTTGGGTACGTGACCTATTTACGTTACCCACTCTGTCCACCCCAAATACACCGACAATATAACGGAGCACCACTTCCCCCTGCAATGGCACACTAAATAAAGGGGAAATCTTACATAAAAAAAAAAACAAAAAACAAGAGCTCTTACCTACTAGAGATAGGAGCTCATAGTTGTTTACAATACAGGATATCTCCTACCTTGAAAATATGTCATGTGGAATCAACTTAGACCTCAGGTGATCAGATTCCATTCATGCAGCCTTGAACCCTGGTTCCCAGGCATAGAAACGGCACAGCTCTTCACAACAGCTGCAAGAAACAAACTCCATCTGGGATGGCCTCAATACTGCAGGGTCAACAACAAGGGCCAGCACTAACATGATATCCCGACAATGAAGAAAACGTGAACAACTTGACCTTAGAGCAGTTTAGCCTACTTTACCAGCTAACGACAAGACAAAACCAGAAGACGTGGCACCCTTTGGTAGGTCCAAAAGCCAAGATCGTGATTTACAGGGGACTGGCTGCTAGAACCACGACCAGACTGTATACATCTTGGGACCAATCAAAAAGCGCTAGTCTAGGCTCTGAACTAAGACCGGCACAATAAGCATGATCCCCAGTACCAAAGGTCCGGCAGAGACAACTGTAACGGAAAGGGGCTTCTGGAAGCACAAAGAAGGACACTATCCTAGATGCCATCCTAGGTTCAGTGCAAAGACCAAGATCACCAACCACAGAAGACGGATCCAATTGGCACTGAGGCAACAGAACCTCTAGACTCACAAAGACTGACTTCACCATAAGGCCCACCTCAGGAGTTGTACAGATACTGAGACCACTCAACACAGAGCTCTGAATGTATCACCCTGGACAAAGCAGAAGTCTTCCACACACAAAAATACAAACAAAAAAAAAAGAAAAAAAAAAAGAAAAAAGAAAAAACACCACCGGGAGAGTAATGATCCTGAGCAAAGCCTAGAACTGATCCCATGACAGTATACTCCAAGGACGGAGAATCCCCATAGCTCATAGGGCAAGTGAATTCCGTTTCGAATGACCCCAATATTTACTGTGCCAGGGCAGAGGGAAAAAACAAAAATGCAAAAAGCATAAAACCTTGGATATATATATATATATATATATATATATATATATATATATACATTACCTTCGTTTATTATTGTTATTACTAATTTTATTTACCTAGCTATTTTGGTCGATTTCTCGGTTCGGATGTGATTACTGAAATTGTTGTCCCCAATTATTCTTTTTTTTGTGTGTGTGTTTCTATTTTTTTTCCTTTCTTTTCTTTCGTTATGTGCTACACCATGTCTCTTATTTCAAGACCACGGCGAGTTGTTTTTTTTTTTGTTGTTGTTGTTCATAGGTTTGTTTGTTTTTGTTTGTATTTTTTTTATCAGTTTTTTGTGGTGCTTATCGATATAACTGGAGTCCTCACTGGATATTTGACACTTCTTTTGGTACTGATGGGGTGTTTCACCTTCTTTTTCTCCTACATTATCCAAATCGATGAGGAGAACCTCTAGAAGGATTCTGCCCATTTTTGGGATATTAGACTCTTACCCCAGTTTACTCATTTTCTCCTTTTCAGGCAAAACCACCTAACTTGAAATGCTAGCCCTGCCCCCACTTAGAGGGGGAAATAAGGGAGGCACCAAGACCAAACTGATGCAAGACTACTAAGTAGTAGGTCAGATACAGAGGGGATCACATATTCTAGCCACCCTGGGGGTGAGGGAAGAAGAAATGAGAGGTAGGACAAAAACGGAGGTGTAGGGAGGACAATTTAGGGATTGGAATCCCCCCTGATTTTATGTAAATATGTACCTAGAATATTATTGTCAACATTATGTAAGCCACTATGATCAAAATAAAAATTAAAAAAACAATAAAATAAAAATGAATATTAGTAAGAAAAGACACCGCTGCAGGGGGTCCAGTATGAATACGAGAGGAGTTTCCCTCCTCCACCATCCCCTCAGATCCCAGTTGCCAAACCTGGCCCTGAAGACCAATTTGTCATGGGGGGATCTCGTTCTCCTGGACTAGGTGGTCAGCCCAGGAGGCCATTGGCCAGCTGTTTGCCCAGATCCCCAGCCATACCCGTAGGAGAGGAGCAGGAATCCTGGCATGTGGGATCTTCTGGGTCCAGCAGCAGCCTCCCTCTCCAGTATGAAAAAGCATGGGGGAGGAGTTTGCCTCCTCCCCATCCCCCCAGAGCTCAGATGCCAGACCTGGCCTTGAAAGCCAGCTTGGCGTGGGGGGCTCTCGGTTTCCAGGACTAACTGGTCAGTCCTGGGGGCCTTTGCCAGCTGTCTATCCAGATTCCCAGCCATGCCAGTAGAAGAGGAGCAGTCATCCTGGCATGTGGGATTTTCTGGGTCCAGCTGCAGCCTTCCTCTCAAGTAAAAACTTTATTTAAAAAAATGTTTATTGAGTAATAAAGCTCTTCAAAAATTAGGCATGTACACCAGCCCTGAGCATATAAAAACTTTTAATGAAAGTTAAACCTATTAGAAAATAGAACAATAAAGATATGTAAATTGGTTTAAAACAAAGAAATCACTTTTAATATATGTAAATCATTCCTCAATTAAGCTGAAATAGTTGATAAAAAGACAATAGGAATAGATTGGGAGAAAGCAGAAAATTGGAGAGAAAATGTGGGGAGAGAGATGAAGAAAGATAGAAGGAGTAGAAGAGAAAAAAGAAGGTTAATTAAAGCTAGACAGAATAAAGAAACTGGTTTTTGAGATCGTCTGTTTTTGTCCTGACTCAGACAGTACTATCAGGACTCAGAGCTTATTTCTGACTCTGTGCTCTGGAATTGTTCCCAATGGGATGCCAGGGAATAGATCTGTGAAAGGCAAGTAAGTGCCCTACCTGCTGTACTATAACATCAGCTTCATATTTTGTAGATAGCTATTAGGTTGGAGCCATTTTCTATTAATCAAGTGCAATTAACTTCAGAAAATACAACATTTCAGCAATCACTAAAATCACTTAGAATCTGAGGACTGCAAAAGTACTTTCAATTGAAGATATAAAAATAAACATATTTTGGGGCAAGAGAGATAGTACAGCACAGAGGGGATTGTCTGGTATCCCAAAAGGTTTCCTGGGCCTTCCAGGAGAAGATCCTGTTTCAGAATCAGGAGCAAGCCCTAAGTAGTTTATGGTGTGACTCAAACAAAAGAAAATAGATAAAATTAATAAATTAAATGAACACTTATATTTTTGGTTTTGGGGCCACACCCAGTGATGCTCAAGGGTCACTCTTGGTTCTGCACCCAGAAATTTCCTGGTTTGGAGGACCATATTGGACACTGGGGATCAAACTGTGGTCCGTCCTGGGTCAGCCACATGCAAGGCAAATGGCCTACTTCTAAGCCACCACTCTGGCCCCATGAACTCAAATTTTAAGTTGTTATGTAATCTTTTATTTTATGGAATTCTAAAAATGATTGTTATTATTTCTAGTACTTTTGTTGAAAAGATGAAATAGTATATTTTCCATAAATGGGCTTCAACTGTGCATCTGGTTACTTTCTTTGTCATTTTCTTGTTTTTTAAAGGTTTTGAAGAAATTTGGAATTTTTGACTCATAATTCGTTCTTCAAAAAGCTTCTTTTATTTTTATTCTCTCCATTTATGAGATAAAATTGTTTACTTTTCTTCTATATATATTTTCTTTGACTATAATTTAATGATTTTTCTACTATTCTGACAGTTATTTTTGAAATGTAATATTTTTGGAGGCAAGCAGATTCCCCTTTGAATTAAGCTGTACAACTAAACCTTAAAAACTACCCAATTCCAAATTGTTTCAGATTTATAGATCCCAGGCAACATATGAAGGCACATGACACCTCCAAATTTCACAGTACTGTGAGTCCAATAGAATCACAGAACCTCTGATGGTAAAGTTGCATAGAATCCCACCAAAATAAATTAGCCTACGGAATAACAGAGGAGACTAAACTAGCACCCAACTAGAGCCAGTAGATCTTCAGAAAATAACTTTAGTAGCATACTTGTGAATTATAAAAAATATCACACTATATATTTTACTTGTGAGACTTTTGATAATTCACTTACCTTGTGTTGAACAAAAAATTGGAGTAAATTTATGTACATTCAAGAGGAAATGTAGGACAAAACACACTGGTGATGGAATTGGTGTTGGAATATTTAATGCCTGAAGCATCTGCTTTATGAACAACTTGGTAAGTCAGTTATAATACAGTGAATAAAGAAAATTAAAAAAACTCAAATAAATATATTATTTTCCAGACAAAACAATCCTGTCATTATTTGGGCTGGTATTCATATTCAGCCATGTATTAGAATGCTATGTGTTTCTGGAGAGTGCATCCCAGTTAAGGCACTGAGATGATATCCTAGACCACAATATATTAGATTTAATTTGTCAGATTACCTCCATGAAAGATAAAGAAACTTTGCTTCATTTTTTAAGTTTCTTTATTTTTCCATTTTTATCAAGTTACTATAATGGAACTTACTTTGCTTTTGTTTTTGGCTACATGGAGTAGTGCTCAGGGATTTCTCCTAGCTTCTCAAGGGCTTCCATTAGTGCTCAGGAGAACATGAGGTAATGGAGATCAAATATCATGGACCACATGGATCAACATGCTCTACTATCTCTCTTTACACTATTTTACTTTAATGATATTTTATGTAAATACCATGCCAACAAAATACATATTGCCATATATTTGCTTCTGTACCTAAAGGATCCTTAAAATCCCATAAAATTACACACACAGACTTAGTAGATAAACTCAGTTCTGAGGACTGTTCCCTTCCTGTTTTTATTTTCTTCCATCCTCCACAACCAAAATAAATATTTTACTCAAATAATTCATTTGTTGTAAGGATTCAGAGGAATGCAGCCCACTCTATCTCAGTCTATGGACCATTTTTCCTCCTCGTAAAACAACACCAACATAATATACAGAAAATGTTACACTACAACAATGACAATGAAGAAACAACACAGATATCTACTATGCTTAGTAGCTCCAAAACCACTCTTTTTTTTGGTTTTTGGGTCACACCCAGTGATGCTCAGGGGCTACTCCTGGCTATGCACTCAGAAATTGCTCCTGGCTTGGGGGAACATATGGGACACTGGGGAATTAAATCAAGATCCGTCCTGGGTCTGGGTCAAGCATGTGGAAGGCACACATCCTACCACTGAACTATCTCTCTGGCCCTCCAAAACTACATTTTGGTAGAACTGAAAAGTACCAACTACTTATTTACCCTCTCAGATAAAAACTTTAGAGAAGAAATATGGAAGATGTCATAGAAATCAAAGAAAGCATGGAACAAACTGAATATGCCACAAATTAGAATAAAGATGATTTAGAGTAGAAATAAGAAAATTTTAAATTAAAATAATAGGGCTAGAATTGATAGATGTGATAAAAAACTTCATTAAGAAACCTCTCTAACAGAATAAATAACATTTGCAGAAGACAAATCCAGTTATATCTAATGAGAAGCATAATAACTCCATACAATGAAGGAAGTTGTAAAGTAGCCTCAAAACAAATGATCAGACAATGAGAAAAATCCTCAAAGAATGGGAACAGATGAAAATAGAAGCCTTTGATAAACTCAGCAGAAACACCCTAAGAATTATAGGAGTCCAGGAGACAGAGGAAGAAAAAAAACCCATGAGTTTTAACAGTTCAGGGAATCACTGAAGAGAAACTCCTAGAGCTAAAGAGTGAATGTGAACAAATTTTATATGCCTGATGAGTACCAGTAAAAGAAATCCAAAGAAAAGCACCCCTAAGACACATTCTAGTCACAGTAATGATCCTTATATATAGGAATATAATAATAAAACAGCAAGATTAAAAAACATTTTATTCAAAGGAGCATCCCTAAGATTTACACAGACCTGTCACAAGAAACCCTCAACACCCAAAAGCAGTGGTAAGATGTAGTGACAAAACTCAGTGAAATGAATGCACTGCCAAGAGTAATTCACCCAACCAGAATTACATTCGGGTTTGGAGGAAGGATACACACCTTCATAGATAAATAACAGCTTATAAATTTTACAGACTCAAAACAAGTCTTAAAGAATGAAATAGAAGATCTGCTTTAAGAAAAGATAGACCACAAGACATATCAAAATCCTGCTAATGATAACACTAAATTTGTGATAATGATCTTTCTCAAAGTCAATGGTACTAATATACCAGTTAGATGATACAGAGTGACAGACTGAATCAAAAAGCTGAATCCAAATTTTTGCTGCCTACATAAAAAAAAAAATAAGCACACACAGAGATGCAAACACAAAGGTTGGAAGATAATCATTCAGAAAACAATTCCAGCAAACAACTCCATAAAAAGAGCTGGAAATGGCCATACTTATTTCTGAAGTCACAGACTTTAGAGGAAAAAAAGCTATAAGGGACAAAAATATACATTTCTTAGTAATTAAGAGAGATGTATAACAGAAAGAAATCACACTCCTAAACAAATATGCAGCAAATGAAGGATCAGCAAAATATGTAAAACAACTGCTGACAGACTTGAAAAAACACATTAATCACAACAAAATAATAGTGGGAGACTTTAACACTGCCTTGTGATCACTGAAGAGGTCAACCAGGCTGAAACAAGAATATACTAGTACTGAAAGAAGCTTTGGATAAATTGGCCTAATATATATATATATATATATATATATATATATATATATATATATATATATAAACTCTTTATCCCAAAAAATCTAGATACACGTTTTTCTTCAATGCATGTGTGTTATTATTCAAAATAGATCATCTGCTAGTTCATAAAAAGTACCTTTATAAAATAAAGATGATAGAAATTGTACATAATACCTTATAAGATAATAATTCACTGAAATTTGAAGTGAATAACAAGCAGACACAGAGAAATAAATTTTAAATCCTGGAAATTAAACATCTCACTACTGAAAAACCACTGGGTCAGAGATAAACCCGAAAAGGAAATTAAAAGATTTCTGGAAACAAACAAGAATAAAGACACAAATTATCAGAAACTATGGGGCACAGCTAAAGCATTAGTAAAAGAAAAATAGTATAGCTTAGTAAGTATCCATTTGGAAGGAAATAATGTCACAGATTACAAAACTAAAAAGTAATCAACAAAATGAACCAAAAATAGAAAGACAGAAAAAATAATAAAACTTTGATAAGAAATCAATAAATATGAAATCCAGGATAAATTCAGAAAGGTCAATGAAAGCAAGAGTTGCTTCTTTGACAAAGGTAAACAAGGTCAAAAAACCACTAGCAAGACTCAAAAATAAAGGAAGTGAGAGAAAGATAATAAATTGAATAAGAAATGAAAGACATATTGCCATAGATACCAGAGAAATTCAAATGGTAATTAGAAACTACTTTAAGAAACTCTATGCCACAAAAATGAGAATCTGGAAGAATGGATAAATATTTTGACTCTTATAGTATCCCTAGGTTGAACCTCAATAATCCAGCAAATCTCAACACACTTACCACTATTGGGAAGATTAAAATGGTCATCAAAAATCTTCCCAAAGCAAAAGCCCAGGCTCAGATAGATTCACTAATAAATTCTTTCAAACCTTTCAAGAGTTCCTACTACTAATTATTTTCAGACTCTTCCAAGAAATTGAAAAAACAGAAACAATAGATTTTTATGAAGCTAAAATAATTCTGATACCAAAATCAGACCAAAATCAGATGCTACTAAAAACGAGAACTATAGCCCAATGTTTCCAATGAACACAGAAGGAAAGATCCTCAACAAATTCCTAGCAAATAGAATTCAATGCCCCATTAAGAAGTCATACACATGACCAAGTTGGATTCATTTGGATATACAAGGGTGGTTCAACATATGCAAGACAATCAACATAATACACTACATAAACAAAAGAAAAGCATAAATCATATGATCATATTAATAATAACTGACACATGTGAATTAAGTAATTCAACTCGGTGAGTTCAACTTTATGGGTGGCATATAAATTTTGAATGTTGCTGTGGGATGTCAGTGAGGGGCCAGTGATGCCACCATTTTGTGATAAAGAGCCACTTATTTAAAATACCAGATTGGTAGAAATGGGAAAAGAATGATTTATGTAAGAAATTACAAAAGGCAGGCTGGAGAGATAGCATGGAGGTAAGTCATTTGCCTTGCATGTAGAAGGATGGTGGTTCGAATCCCGGCATCCCATATCGTCGTTTGAGCCTGCCAGGAGCAATTTCAGAGTGTAGAGCCAGAAGTAACCCCTGAGCACTGCCAGGTGTGACCCCCCCCCCAAAAAAAAAGAAATTACAAAAGGCATCTTTCTGAAATATCCCAAGTTTTTGCACATGAGTAATAGAAGAAAATTTCTCCTAAGATAACAGCTAAAAATCTTTGAAGAGCCTTGCTAAGGGCAGAATGGATTCGATTTTTTTTTGGAATTGGCAGGACTATGACTTGGGGATTATTGCTCAGTATAGTATTCAGTATAATATAGTAAAGTATAGTATAGTATAGTATAGTATAGTGTAGTATTCACTAATAATCCCTTTAATAATCATTTTACTAATAATGATTAATATTAATAATAGTGATTTAATAATCCACTTAATAATCAGCAGTTATCAACTCCAAATATGACAAAAATTTATGAGGTTGTTTATTGTGTAAACAGTCATTATAATGGCCCAGATAATAAGGCTATAGCTCTGATTGGGATTAAGCAAAAAAAAGCAATCATACTTTTTCTCCAGAGGTAAACCTAGAAAAATAGAACTTTTGGAGCTAGTCTATAAAGAATTATAATTTCTTTTGAGTTTCACGGGTTAACTGCCTTGGGCTATCCAGGCCAGAGTCCACTTCAAGGGTGAGAAATAGGTTACTGAGCTCATATTTTGGAATTCCAAGGGAGAGGGTAGATCAAATTAATATCCTCCAGCAATTTCTAAAAATCAATGAAGGTTTTGAGATTTTTCTGGTAAATGGAGACTTTTTTCCTGATGAAAAACACTGTAGTGTGCTCAAGAACATAACCCAAATATTTGCATGGGCGCAACATTGATTTTTTTTTGTGGGAACCTATAAACCAGCTGCCAGCAAGCAAATCATCATATCCTCATATAAGCTCTGAAGCTCCCTCTTGTTAGAACATGAAAACAAGATATCATCTATTTAGTAAATAATTAATCATGGGGAAATCTTGCATAAGCAGGTCTTAAATTCACATTAACAAAATATTGACATATGATAGGAATTGACCATTCCTTGAAGTAAAATAGCCCACTAAAATCAACACATGGGGGCCCCTGTGTAGAGAAAGTGAAGGAAAATACAAAGTATTCCACTATTCTGGGTGCATGGATGTGTTATAGAAGCAATATTTTAGGTCTATCACAACCAGTGGCCAGTCCTTAGTAATAACTTCTAAGATGAAGAGGCTGCTTTGGGGACCATGATGGAATTAACATTTCATAAATAAATAACTGTTATTTACCTGACTTCTTTTATGTAAATTTCATTCTAAAAATTAGGTTTCAATATGTCCCAGTTTATGGTGCTCCTCTACCAGATTTACAAGAGCCTGTAACTATAGGTTTGTTATGTGCCACTTAGAGTCCACACAGGATTGTGAAATTTCCACTGAATATGGAGGCTGCTGAATTCAGCAGCCCTAATTAAAAAGTCTGAGCCTCTGGATTGCAAGGCAGAGAAAGTGCTGGGGGAAGAATAGTGTATGCGCGCAGCACTGTTCATATAGATCTTGACCCCATATATTTTGGGGAGGCACATACTGTTGGAAGGTGGCCACATGTCTTCTAAACCAATGGTTGTTAGCCATCTACAACTCAGTTGAATAAGGAAAAGGGCAATGAACCTACTCCTTGTAAGCCATAATGTATCTCTTGCATGGCCCAGTTACAAACCAGTATTGTGAAGAGATATTAGAAACACTGAATCCTGTGTTAAACATACCTTAAACTTCCCATGAATCTCAAGAGTTATAATTTGGTGCTTGCTGTGCTTTTGCAATTTAGAGGTAAAGGCCAGCAGAGGTAGGGGGTTCTATGTGAACCTTTAATTAGGATGATTAGGGTGTTTAACTTGTCCATACATTACAAAGGGGAGTAATAGAAGATAGGCAATACACTCTGCTTCCTCAAAAACCCAATTATTTCACACAGAAATTACAATTATTTTTTCAACAGGACCAGTATCTATTTTGATTCTGAACACTAATTGCCTTAATATTAAGACTGTTTCTCCCTAGAAGTGGCCTACTATACCTGGTGGAATTGGCCCCTTTATGCCAGATTTTAATTTGTAGGGGCAATGCATGGTTACTGTCTCAAGGCACTGGATATCCAAGGAATAACTTTCTTCTGTAGTAGGTTGCATAAAAATCTATTAAATCTATTGATTGAAGCTCCATTGTCCCGAATAGGGAAGGAGTTGAAGAGAAGAGGGTTCCCTGTTGCTGTAGGCCTTTTGTTGACTCCTTACACAGTATTCTGAGACAGGATGATTGGGTTGCAGTCTCAAGAAGGCAGGTCCAGGAAGAATACTACAGTTTCTAAAAAACACCCGAGTGTATCACAGTTAAAGCTTATGCCTTGAATTTGTGAAGCCTGGGGAAGGCCTTTTCTATGGGTGTCCTTAATGTTGTGGTAATAGGAGATTCCTATTAATGGTAGTGCCCTTAAAAGGGTGGCAATAAGAGATGTTCTGTATTCCCTGCTGAAATAACCTGAATCACCCCTATTAGACTAGCTTGTCTTCATACTGAATAAACCTCAGCAACATGAACATCGTGAATGTTGATTAATTGAACCAACATTTCAGCATGCTCTCACATACCCCGTAACATCGTTTCTCTTTTTCATGGGGTGCAAGATTGCCTGGCAATCTTTATTAGCATTCATAAAGGCTAATTGTCTTATTAGGTTCTACTATATTTTCTTACCTTTAACCTACTTCTTTATTTCATCTGTCAGTTTCCCCAGAAATTCCACATATGATTTAGAAACTTCCTGAAAAATTCTTGTATAACTCCCATTAAATTTCAGCATCAGCATGGCTGGAATGGTGGGTCAAGTAGTCAGGTGTTTGCCTTGCTGGTGCTAGCCCAGGACGGACTACAGTTTGATCCTCCGACATCCATGTGGTTCACCAAGCCAGGAGCGATTTCTGAGCTCATACCTAGGAGTAACCTCTGAGCATCACCGGGTGTGACTCAAACAAACAAACAAACAAACAAATTCAGCACCAGCTTCAATATTTTCCCAAGTCCACTGCACCAACTCATTGACCTGAACTAGGATAGCATGACTAAGAACACCTTGTTTTCTTATATTGGTTCATTGTCTTTCTCCAATTAACATCTCATAAGGCAACCTTACCCCTGAATTTTTCCTCTCAGAATAACCTAGGCTGTGGAGTTTTGTCTTAGCCTCATCACTAAACCATATTTTTCCACTACACATATTGCAGAGGGCTTAGGCATGTCCTTGAATAAGTGTGAAAATTCTGAGAAATGCAAAGCACATTCTCACTGTAGCCTGTAAGATACTCAGTACAGTATGAAGATATTGGTCCATATGATGCACAAGCCTTTTTTAAACCAGCTGAGTGATTCCATTTTCAAGCCCTTATAAGATATAGACTGTTTATCCTCCAGATTGGTGAAATAGAAACAACAATGCTCAGATTCTTGGGCCTTCACTATTTTTGTTTGTTTGTTTTTGGGTCACTCCCAGGGGTCTGGGTGCTCAGGATTACTTCTGGCTCTGCATTCAGAAATAGCCCCTGGCAGGCTTGGGGGACCATATGAGATACTGGGAATTGAACCTCGGTCTGTCTGGGGTTGGTTGCATGCAAGGCAAAGGCCCTACCACTGTGCTATTGCTTTGGCCCCAGGGCCTCACTATTAATTTCAACCTTTGCCTGTAGCTATGACTGCTGCAGTCTCTAAGGTGTTACATTTGGAGAGGAGCAGAGAGCATTTTTGTTGATCTGCATTCAGATTCTAAGTCAGAAGAGGTAGTAGCCAGCTCATCATCAGTATCTCCATCATCTGATGTACTATGCCTGGTAGATGGTGGCTTCTCTGAGTTTAAGGCCAATGGTGAGAGATGAATTATTGGCCTTGGGATAGGTTCTAATATGAGATTAAGTAGTCACCTATTATCATTATGTGTCACCACTAGGAAAGCGCTTCTACATTCTAATGTAGAGGATATTTCCTAAAGTTTATCTTGTTAATTCCTTAGTGACTGGTGCACATAAAGGCACTAGAGTAAAATCAAGCTCATTAAGAGTAATATAAAGCCACTCAACATGCATATTACCAAGCCACCAAAACATATGAGAAAGGACATGGTAAAAGTCTTAGTACCTTAATTTCAAAATTAGAACAATATTATAGCATTAATCTACTAAATAATAATGGCCCCAACCCATAAGGAGGTTATTGCCTTAATCTACCAGGGGATCATATCACTTTCTTTTTTTTCTTCTTTATTTGAACATTTTGATTACATAAATGATTGTGAGTAGGTTTCATTCATGTATAAAACACCCTCTTCACCAGTGCAACATTCCCAACACCAATGTCCCAAATCTCCCTCCATCCCACCACACCCCCACCTGTACTCCAGACAGGCTTTCCAGTTCCCTCATTCATTCACATGATTATGGTAGTTCTCTGTGTAGTTATTTTTATAGCTGTACTCACCACTCTTTGTGGTGAGCTTCTTGGAGTGAGCTGGTGTTCAAGGCCTCCGAGGATTGTTACAAAAATGACTTTTATTTTTCTTAAAATCCATAGATGAGTGAGACTATTCTGCATCATTCTCTCTCTCTCTCTGACTTATTTCACTCAGCATAATAGATTCCATGTATAGGAAAATTTCATGACTTCATCTCTCCTGATGGCTGCATAATATTCCATTGTGTATATGTACCACAGTTTCTTTAGCCATTCGTCTGTTGAAGGGCAACTTGGTTGTTTCCAGAGCCTGCCTACTGTGAATAGTGATGCAATAAATATAGGTGTGAGTAAGGGGGTTTTGTATTGTATTCTTGTGTTCTTAGGGTATATCCCTAGGAGTGGAATAGCTGGGTGCAATGGGAGCTCAATTTCCAGATTTTGGAGGAATCTCCATATCGCTTTTCATAGAGGTTGGACTAGACGGCATTCCCACCAGCAGTGGATAAGAGTTCCTTTCTCTCCACATCCCCGCCAGCACTGATTATTCTCATTCTTTATGATGTGTGCCAATCTCTGCAATGTGAGGTGGTATCTCATCATTGTTTTGATTTGCATCTCCCTGATGATTAGTGATGAGAAGCATTTTTTCATGTGCCGTTTGGCCATTTGTATTTCTTTTTTATCAAAGTGTCTGTTCATTTCTTCTCCCCATTTTTTTATGGGATTAGATGTTTTTTTACTTGTAAAGTTCTGTCAGTGCCCTATATATTTTGGATATTAGCCCCTTATCTGAAGGGTTGGGTGAATAGTATCTCTTGCTCGGTGGATGACTCTTGTATCCTGGGCACTATTACTTTTGAGGTGCAGAAGCTTCTCAGTTTAATGTATTCCCATCTGTTGATCCCTGCTTCCCCTTCTTTGGAAAGTGCAGTTTCCTCCTTGAAGATGCCTTTAGTCTCAATGTCATGGAGTGTTTTACTGACGTGTTGTTCTAAATATCTTATGGTATCGGTCTGATATCAAGGTCTTTAATCCATTTGGATTTTACATTCATACATGATGTTAACTGGGAGTATATGTTTGCTTTTTTGTAAGTGGCTAACCAGTTCTGCCAGCCCTACTTGTTGAAGAGATTTTTCCCTACTCCACTTAGGATTCCTTTTTCAAAAATTAGGTGATTGTATGTCTGGGGAACATTGTCTGAGAACTCAAGGGTATTCCACTGATCTGAGGGTCTGTCTTTATTCCAATATCATGCTTTTTTGATAACTATTGCTTTGAAGTACAGTTTAAAGTTGGGGAAAGTAATGCCTTCCATTTTTTTTTCCTAGGAGTGCTTTAGCTATTTGAGGGTGATTATTGTTCCAGATGAACTTCATAAGTGTTTGATCCACTTCTTTGAAGAATGTCATGGGTATTTTTAAGGGGATCACATTAAATCTGTATAATGCTTTGGGGAGTATTGCCATTTTAATGATGTTAATCCTGCCAATCCATGAGCAGGGTTTGAGTTTCCATTTCCGTGTGTCCTCTCTAATTTCTTGGATCAGGGCTTTATAGTTTTCTTTGTATAGGTCCTTCACGTCTTTGGTCAAGTTGACTCCAAGATATTTGAGTTTGTGTGGTACTATTGTGAATGAGATTGCGGACCTGACTTCCACCTCTTCCCTATCATTATTGGTGTATAAAAATGCCATTGATTTTGTAGCCTGCCAATTTGCTATATGAATCTATTGTTTCTAGAAGCTTTTTGATAGAGTCTTTAGGGTTTTCTAAGTAGAGTATCATGTCGTCTACAAAAAATGAGAGCTTGACTTCTTCCTTTCCTATCTGGATTCCCTTGATATCTTTTTCTTGCCTGATCACTATAGCAAGAACTTCCAGTACTTTGTTGAAGAGGAGTGGTGAGAGAGGATAGCCTTGTCTTGTACCAGAATTTAGAGGAAACACTTTTGGGTTTTTTCCATTGAGGATAATATTTCCCAATGGTTTGTGGTAGATGGCTTCAACTAGATTGAGAAAGGTTCCTTTCATTCCCATTTTGCTGAGAGTTTTGATCAAGAATGGGTGTTGGACCTTATCAAATGCTTTCTCTGCATCTATTGATATTATCATGTGATTTTTATTTTTATTGTTGTTGATGTTGTGTATGATGTTCATAGATTTATGGATGTTAAACTATCCTTGCATTCCTGGGATAAAACCTACTTGGTTGTAGTGCATGATCTTCTGGATGATGTATTGGATCCTATTTGCCAGGATTTTGTTGAAGATCTTTGCATGAGCATTTTCAGGGATATTGGTCTGTAATTTTATTTTTTGGCAGTGTCTCTGTCTGGTTTTGGTATCAAGGTGATGTTGGCTTCATAAAAGCTGTTTGGGAGTGTTCCCGTTTTTTCAATTTCATGGAAGAGCTTGGCTAGGATTGGTAGTAGCTCCTCTTGAAAGATTTGAAAAAATTCATTAGAAAAACCATCTGAGCCTGGGCTTTTCTTTTTGGGCAGATGTTTGACTACAGTTTCAATTTCCTCAGTAGTGACGGGGGTGTTTAGATATGCTACATTTTCCATACTTAAATATGGAAGGTTGTAAGTGTCCAAGAATTTTTCTATTTCATCTAGGTTCTCATGTTTAGTGGCATAAAGTTTCTCAAAGTAGTCTCTGATGACCCTTTGGATCTCTGCAATTTCTGTCGTGATCTCCCCATTTTCATTTCTAATATGGGATATCAGATCTCTCTCTCTTTTTGTGTGAGTTTTGCCAATGGTCTCTCAATTTTGTTTATTTTTTCAAAGAACCAATCTTTCGGATTGTTTTTTGGTTTTCCACTTCATTGAGTTCTGCTTTTAGCTTTGTTATTTCCTTTTGTCTCCCTATTTTTGGTTTCTTTTGTTGGTCATTTTCTAATTTTTGAGCTGCATCATTAATTTATTTAGGTATGCCCCTTCTTCCTTCCTGATGTGTGCTTGTAGAGCTATAAATTTTCCTCTCAGAACCGCTTTTTCTGTGTCCCATTGATTCTGGCAGTTTGTGTCTTCATTGTCATTTGTTTCCAGGAAACTTTCGATTTCCTTTTTGATTTCATCTCGGACCCACGGGTTGATCAGTAGCAGGGTGTTTACTTTCCAATTGTTAAAGTTTTTCTTCTGTGTGGCTTTGTAGTTCACATCTTATTTCAGAGCCTTGTGGTCAGCAAAAGTAGCCTGCAAGATTTCTATCCTCTTGATTTTATGGAGGTATATTTTATGTGTCAGCATGTAGTCTATTCTGGAGAATGACCCATGTACTTTGGATAAAAATGTGTATCCAGGTTTTTTTGAATGGAGTGTCCTGTATATATCTACTAGTCCTTTTTCTTCTATAACTCTTTTCAGGGTTAGTATGTTTTTGTTGGGTTTCAGTCTGGTTGACCTATCAAGTGCTGATAGGGCCGTGTTGAGGTCTCCCACAATGATTGTGTTATTATTGATTTCTTCTTTCAAAATTTACAGTAATTGTATTAGCTAACTTGCGGTCTCTCATTGGGTGCATTTATATTTAATAGTCTGATTTCTTCCTGTTGTACTTATCCCTTGTTTAGTATATATTGTCCATCTTTGTCCCTTACCACTTTTCTGAGTATAAACTTGGTGTCATCAGGTATTAATATGGCCACCCCCGGTTTTGAGGGTGTTGTTTGCTTGGATGATTTTTCTCCAGCCTTTGATTTTGAGTCTATGTTTGTTCTGACTATTAAGTGTATTTCTTGTAGGCAGATGAAGGTTGGATTCATCTTTTTGACCCATTTTGCCACTCTGTGTCTTTTAATTGGTGAATTTAGTCCATTGACATTGAGGGAGATGATTGTCGTAGGATTTATTATCATCTTTGTAGATAAGTTTGCTGTGTTTGTTGGTCTCTCTTGTCTTAGAGTAGACCTGTCAGTTTTTCCTTTATGGCTGGTTTATCATCTGTGAACTTTCTGAGCTGTTGTTTATCCATGAAGCTATGTATTCTTCCTTCAAACCTGAACATGAGTCAGGCTGTGTGCAGTATTCTCGGTGAGACATTCATTTCATTCACTCTTGTCATAATATCCCTGTCTTCTGGCCTTAAGAGTTTCTTGTGACATATCTGCTGTAATTCTTAGGGATGCTCCTTTGAATGTAATTTCCCTTTTTAATCTTGATGCTTTCAGTATTCTATCTCTATCTGTGGGATTTTTCATTGTAATGAGAATATGTCTTGGAGTGTTTTTTTTTTTGGGGGGGGGGTCTCTTTTAGCTGGTACTTTTCGGGCAATCAGGATTTGATTGCATGTAGTCTTTAACTCTGGGAGTATCTCTTTGATGATGTCTTTGACAGTTGATTCTTCCGGGAGATCTCCTTCCTGGGTTTCTGGGACTCCAATGATTTATGTTGTTTCTGTTGAGTTGAGTTTATCAAAGACTTCTATTTTCATCTGTTCCCATGCCTTGAGTAATTTTTTTATTGCCTGTTTGTATGTCTTAAGGTTCTTTTCCAATTTCTTCTGTTGTGTTGAGTTTTTCTGCATCATATCTTCCAGTACTTCGATTCTCTCCTCAGCTGCTGATATCCTGTTGGCAAGGCTATCCATTGATGTTTTCAGTTGAGCAACCGTGTTTTTCAGATCTGCTATTTCACTTTAGAGTTTTCTGATTTTTGTCTTTGTGTTCTCTTCAGATCGATCTGTGCTTTTCTTGAGTTCTACGAACATATTTCATATCTCTATTCTAAACTCCTTATATAAAATGTTAATCAGGTGGTTGGAATTTATTAGGTCATCCGAGCTTTCGTCTTCATTCTCTGTGGATGGTGTTTGCCTGCGAGGTTTCCCCATTGTCACGCTTGTAGTGTGGTTTTTCCTACGTGTTGTGGTGGGGTTCATTGGTTAGAAAGAGTGCTGGCCGCGACACTCTTCTGCTGCCTCTAGTTGACAGTCCTCAGAGTGAACAAAGGCATAGCAGGGCGGAGCCTCCACAGGCCAGAGACCTCAGCTTATTGGACAGCGACTCCCGCAGCCAGAATGTACTTACTCAGCAGCTTCAAAATGCAGTTTTTTTGGGGTGTGCTCCCTAGGTCTCTGAGGAAACCTTTAGGGATTCAGAAGCACAGGCAGACAGGCATAGAATATCATATCACTTTCTATTGTCAAGATCCATTTCTCAGGTTTAAGCCAAGTAGAACATTCACAAAGCAGCATTTCTGAGACACTTTCGGAGAGTAACTCACTTTATTTTAGATCAGAAAGAGATATTAGGGAAAGTTGGGTATGAAATCTGTGTCAGAAAATCAGTTAGAATGTGAGAGCTTATTAAATCAAGGTGTGTGCTTCTTGTTCAGGGACTACAGGTATAGGAGGTTAGGCAAAGCATGGTGTATGCTCAGTGTTTAAACAGTTTATGTGTTTAATATCATTAGTTGTATATATGTTTTTGGAGTGTGATTTCTTTCTGATGGTCAGAACACTTGATTATTAAGAAATGAGCCTCCATTTCCCTTATAATTTTGAGCATAACCTCTATGCTATCTTATTATTTATGATCACTTCTGCAATTTTGAGGAAATTGTTTGCTTCACATATTGTCTTAAAATATTTGTCTTTGAATCTATCTTTGTCTGATTATTCAAAAATGATTTATACAGGCAACATAATGCTGGATTCAATTTTATTATCAGTTTTGCCATGCTGTGTCTCTTAATTAGGGCTTTTAGTTCACTGGTATTGAGAAAGTTTACTGTCTTGAAATGTTGTGCCAATTTTATATATCTTTTGTTTGTGGCATTTATCTTTCTTAAAGTACACTTTTTATTCCTTGTAAAGTTGGTTTTGAGTCCATTTCATTATTGAGATGTTGCTTGTCCTTATAGCTTTGTATTATTCTTTCTAATCTAAGTCGGAGTCTGGCTGGATAAAATATTACTAGATATTACTTTACTAGATAAAGTATTACTAGTGAGATGAGTGTTTTTACTATATTTCTCTACTACCTTTAGGCCTGGTAAAGTCCCTGCGGTAAATCTGTAAAACTTAAGGATGTTACTTTGTATCCTTTGTTTTCTTTTTATCTCAAAGCTCTCAGTATCCTATAGCTGTCTATGTTTTTGATATTTCTGAATAAAATT
Source organism: Suncus etruscus (assembly GCF_024139225.1). NCBI lineage: Eukaryota > Metazoa > Chordata > Mammalia > Eulipotyphla > Soricidae > Suncus > Suncus etruscus. The sequence continues at coordinate 65,990,397 of NC_064854.1, read as the reverse complement.
TATTTGGAGTATTTTTATTTGGATATTTTTTGCTGGTAACCTTGGGCATCTAGGAAATGGATACATAAGCTCTCCAGATCTGGAAACTTCTCAGCAATAATATCTTTAACTGTTAATTTTTTTGTTAGTTTTTGGGTCACACCTGGTGGCGCTTACCTGGCTCTGTGCTCAGAAATGCCAGGAATTGAACCTAGCCCTATCCTGAGTCAGCTGTGTGCAAGGCAAATGTACTATTCCTGTTCTCTCTCTCTCTCTCTCTCTCTCTCTCTCTCTCTCTTGCCCCTGACTGTTAATTCTTAATAGGGATTGTATTCCTGGTCCTATGAGATTTTAATGATATTTGTATTTTTCCTTTTGAATTGATCCCAAAGTTCTTTTCTCAGGTATTCATTTATTTTAAGACTTTTTTTTTCCTCTTCTGATGTTGTCTGGCAGTGTTATGCAACTAATCTTCATATCACTGATTTTCTCCTCAGAAGCTTTTATTTGTTGGTGAGGTCTTTCAATTAGTTAATTTTTTCCTAGCAAGTTTTTAAATTCTGTCATTTCTTCTTAAAATTTTCTCCTTTCTACTTGCATATCCTCTATGTTTTTTTTTGGCTGTCCTTTGCATAAATTCTCTCATATCTTCAGCATTTCCTCTTAAAGTTCTTTTAAGAGAGAATATATATATCCATATGTATATGTATATCTATACTGAATTATACTGTCTGGGTCATCAGAACTAGAATTTTTGCTTACTAAATATGGTAGGGTAATGTGTTGCTTTTTGTATTGTGAGCTTTGCAGCCAGGTGGTGTTTATTATGTTTTGTGGTGTGGTTCATTGACTGGATGTAATGTGCCATATTCATGGGTTGCACTAACTTGGATGTGAAAATAGTTCTTCTGAGTCACAAAGAGGACCCCACTGTTTTTCTTTCAGTCTAAATCAGTCTCTTGGGAACTGTGAGGCTTGGTGAAACCTATGGAATTTGCAGGGAGACCCATTCCCTTATCTTAGGAATTTTCTCCCCTTGAATTTTCCTAACCTGGTTGAGAAAATGGGGTTTCTGAATCACATAGTATCCTTCTGCTATTCTGTCAGTCTGCCTTCAGTTTTTGGGCTATGTGGATTGGTAAAGTCCAAAAGGTGTTAATCAATGGAACTTTTGACATTATTATATTTGTAAAAATAAAATTTTTATATTTGTTTTACAAAAATATAGGATACTTATTTTTAGCCTTGCATTGCTTGATATTTACCATGCGGAAAAAATATCTATACCCATTATCCATTTGTTTGTTTTAAAATTGTATTCTCTGAAAAAATAAATTAGGTATCCTTTAATAAATGATTGATTCTTGAGTTGCGATGGAAAATATAAGATAAATATGAATGATTGTGGTATAATAGAAAATAAAGAAGTATCGATCCTCTCCATCAAGTGTGAATAGGACCTTCTTTCCAGCCTTCCCTCAGCCTCCTTCTGGGTACCAGTGCTATCATTAATTGTCTGTCCTTTGAGGCCAGCCAGGTTTGTGTCTGGGAGAGAATAGGGAATCTCATGTCTTAATTTTTTCCACCAAATGTAAAATGGGCTGTCTACTTGGTCTTTTCTCAACCTCTTCTGGGTACCAGAGCCATTACTAATCTTTTGTCCTCTGGGGACAGTCAGGTCTGTGTCTGGGTGGGAACATAAACTCTCATCCTAATCCCCTCCACCAACCTTAAATGGTATCTTCTTTCCAACTTTTCCTCATCCTCCTTCTTGGTTCCAGTGCCATTACTGAAAACTTCTTCCTTATCATCATCCCTCTTTTCCTCAAACTGAAACTGTAGAATTAAATAAAGAGGCCCTTTGAATGGGCTTGGATGGTAGTGGATGGTGATGGAGGCCTTTCTCTTCCAGCCCAGGACCACATGGCTCCAATTCCCTCCAGCCGGTGGGTCTGCAAGTTCAGGATAGCGGCGGTTAAAAACTCACATACAGTTAAGCTAGAGAACCTATAAGAAATAGATTTCTGAAAAATATCATCTGTAACATAATTGGATGATGTCAAAAGCTTAAACAGACCAAAATAAATTGAAAGAGTAATTATGGAATTCCCCAAGAATAAAAGTCCAACCAGATGGGTTTACAGGTAAATTTTATCAAACTTTCAAAAAAGAATTACTACCATTGATCCTTAGACCCTTCCAAAATATTCAAAAGTTGGGAAACCTTCCTTATACCTTCAATGAAGGTAATATCACACTCATTCCCAAAGCTGACAAAAATACCACCAAGAAAGAAAACTACAGAGCATTCTCACCAATGAATATGGATTCAAAAATCCTTAACAAAATATGAACAAACTGAATCCAAAAAAACATCAAAAAGATTATTCACCATGACCGAGTGAGTTTCATCCCAGGGATGCAAGGATAAATCAGCATCATACACCACATAAAAAATGGGAGGATATATAAAACATGATCATATCAATTGATGCAGAAAAAAATTTTGACAAAATCCAAAATTCTTTTTTCTCTGAGGAAGCTGGATTTTTGACATTCCATTCAATAGTGACTGACTGACCCTTTCTCCAGCATCTGTGCTAGTACAGGTTGTTTTTGTTCTCTGTGATGTGTGCTAGTCTCTGTGACATAAGATATTTCTTTGTTTTGACTTTCATCTTTCTAATTATAAGTGATGTGGAGTAATTTTATGCACTTTAGGCCATCTGTATTTATTATTTGAGGAATATCTGTTTATCTCTCCTCATTTTTGGATAAAGTTAAATATATTTTTCATGCTAAACTCTACCAGTACCTTGTATATCTAAAATATTCCCTTCATCTGATTTGTAAACAGTTTCTCCTATTTGATGAATATAATCTTTGTATCCTAGCCATTCTTTTCTATTAAGTGCACAAGCTTCTCAGTTCAGTGTGATTCTATTTTAATCAACTTTGCTTCCACTTGTTTCCACTTCTTTCTTTCTTGAAGATGGCTTCAGTTTCAATGTCATGGAGTGTCTGCCTATGTTTTCCTATGTATACCTATGGCTTCTGGTCTAATATCAAGGTATTTAATCCGTTCTAATTTGACCTTTGTTAATGGTGTTAAAGAGAAATCTGAGTTTACTATTTTTTTCTTGTAGGTGAACAGTTTTCCTCAAACCACTCACTGAAGAGGCTTTCTTTGTTCTATGTTTTCTTACTTGACCCTTTATCAAAGATTAACTGTCCTTAGAATTAGTCACTAAATACTCAAATCTATACCATTGGTCTAAGAATCTGTTTTTTTATTTATAATTATTATTCTATTCTGCTTTCATGACTACTGCTTTTGGGGAAAGTGATGCCTCCCATCTTTTTATTCCAAAGATTGTTTTATCTATTCATGGAGGCTTATTGTTCCAACTGAATTTCAAGAGGCTTTGATCCATTTGTGTTAAAAAGTCATGAAGAGTCTTATAGGGATTGTATTAAATCTTTATAATGCTTTCAAAATGTTGCCATTTAATGATTTTAATCCTCCTAATCCATGAACAAGTATATGTCTCTTTTTCCTTGTGTCCTTTTTTTATTTTTTATACTTGTTTGTTTGTTTTTGTTTTGGGGCCACACCCTGTGATGCTCAGGGGTTACTCCTGGCTATGTGCTCAGAAATCGCTCCTGGCTTGGGGGACCATAATGGACTCTGGGGGATCTAATCACGGTCCGTCCTAGGTCAGTGCTTGCAAGGCAAACACTCTACTGCTTGTGCCACCATTCCAGCCCCTATTTTTATTTTTTAAAGTAGTATTTTATAGTTTTCTTTGTATTGATCTTTCTTTTTTGGGGGGGGGTCACATTCGGCAGCACTCAGGGGTTACTCCTGGCTCTATGTCAGAAATTGCTCCTGAAAATCACTCCTTGCAGGCTCAGAGGACCAAATGGGATTTGAACCACCATCCTTCTGTATGCCAGGCAAACTCCCTACCTCTATGCTTTCTCTTTGACTCCTGTATTGGTTTTTTACTTACTTAGTTACATTGACTTTGAGGTACTTGATTTTCAGAAGCATAATTGTGAGTAGATTTTTATATTGTCTCTTTCATTATTTTGTATATAAAAAACATATGGATTTTTGAATATTAATTTTGTAGCCTGATATTTTCCTATGCAAATGTATATTTTTGTAGAAGCTTTCTGTAATTTTCTAATATATTATTTTTCTAATATAATATATTATCTGGAAACAGTAAGGGTTTTACCTCTTTTCCTATCTTGATGTCCTTTATATCTTTTACTCACCTAAGCTATGGCGAGTACTTCCTGTACTGTATTGAATGTAGTGAGAGGGGCCAATCTGTTCCTGTGCCAGATTTTAAAGGAAATCCTTTTGTACTTTTACTAGTGAGTATAAATTTTGCCATGGGCTTACGATAACGGGCGTTGACTATATATTGTAAAGTTCCTTCAATTTACTTCTTGTTGAGTTTTTTTATCATGAATATTTGCTTATTATCATGAATGGATCTTATTAAATACTTTTTTGGTATCTCTCTATCATCCATAATTTTTCTTTTATTGATAACATATATTATATTACTGACTTGCATATATAAAACTATCCTTGCATCTTTAGATGAATCCTACTTGGTTACAGTATATGACCTTCCTGATGAATTTCTATTGGCTAGTAATTTGCTGAGGATCTTTATATCTGTCTTCATCAAGAAACTCATCTATAATTCTCTTTGTTGTGGTGTTTCTGTCTGTTTTTGTTATCATGGTAATGTTAGATTCAGAAAAACTATTCGTGAGTCTATCTTTTTTATCAATTCCTGGAAGGGCCTGAAAAGTATTCTTAGATGGTCCTCATAAAAGATTTGAAATAATTCTCTAGAGAATCTCTCTGGGCCAGGCTTTTTGTTTTTGGGAAGACTTAATTATTATTATTTCTTCAACAATCATAGGTTTGTTCAGGTATCCCAGATTATCTTGGTTTAAACTTGGGACATTACAGGAGTCCAAGAATTTACCCATTTATTTCAGGTTCTCTTGTTGTTAACATAAAGATGCTCAAAGTAATCTCTTATTAACCTTTGGATTCTGTAGTACCATTAGTGACATTCCCTTTTTATTTCTGATTTAGTTTATTAATTTTTCTCTTTCTTTCTGAGTCTTGCTCATGTATTTTTATCTTCTTTACTTGCCTGTGTTTCTAAATCCCCGAAGGTTTCCTCAGAGGCGTAGGGAGCGTACCCCCAAAAAACTGCATTTTGAAGCTGCACAGTGAGTAAATTCTGGCTGTGGGGGTCCCTGTCCCATAAGCTGAGCTCTCTGGCCTGTGGAGGCTCTGCCCTGCTGTGCCTTTGTTCACTCTGAGGACTTCAAGGGAAACTTCTTCTGCAACTGTCTGCCTGTGTTTCTGAATCCCTGAAGGTCTCCTCAGAGGCCTAGGGAGCGCACCCCCCACAAAAAAACTGCATTTTTAAGCTTCCCAGTGAGTAAATTCTGGCTATGGGGGTCGCCGTCCAATAAACTGAGCTCTCTGGCCTGCAGAGGCTCCGCCATGCTGTGCCTTTGTTCACTCTGAGGACTTCGAGGGAAACGTCTCCTGCGCTGGTCTGCTTGTGTTTCTGAATACCTGAAGGTCTCCTCAGAGGCCTAGGGAGTGCATTCCCAAAAAATTGTCAACTAGAGGCAGTAGAAGAAAGCACTTCACTTCGCTTCATGGCCCCACACTCTTTCTAACCAATGAAACACACCACAACACACAGGAAAAACCACACTACAAGCGTGACAATGGGGAAACCTCGCAGGCAAACACCAGGCACAGAGAATAAAGACAAAAGCTCAGATGACCTAATAAATTCCAACCACCTGATTAACCTCTCAGATAAGAAGTTTAGAATAGAAATATGGAATATGTTCATAGAACTCAAAATAAGCATAGATCGATCTGAAGAGAACACAAAGACAGAAATCAGAAAACTCCAAACTGAAATAACAGATCTTAAAAACACGGTTGCTCAACTGAAAACCTCAATGGATGACCTCGCCTGCAGAGTATCAGCAGCTGAGGAGAGAATCGGAGTACTGGAAGATGTGATGCAGAAAAACTCAACACAACAGACAAAATTGGAAAAGAAACTTAAGACAAACAAACAGGCAATGAAAAAAGTACTCAAGGAATGCGAACAGATGAAAATAGAAATCTTTGATAAACTCAATAGAAACAACAAAAGAATCATTTGAGTCCCAGAGACTCAGGTAGGAGATCTCCAGGAAGAATCAACTGTTAAAGACATCATCAAAAAGATACTCCCAGAGTTAAAGACTACATGCAATCAAATCCTGCATGACTGAAAAGTACCAGCTAAAAGAGACCCCACCAAAAAAAAACACCCCAAGACATATAGTCGTTACAATGACACATCCCACGGATAGAGATAGAATACTGAAAGCAGCAAGATCAAAAAGGGAAATTACATTCAAAAGGAGCATCCCTAATTCTTACAGCAGACATGTCACAAGAAACTCTCAAGGCCAGAAGACAGTGGTGAGATATTGTAACAAGATTGAATGAAATGAATGCCTCACCGAGAATACTGCACACAGCCTGACTCATGTTCAGGTTTGAAGGAAGAATACATAGTTTCATGGATAAACAACAGCTCAGAAATTTCACACATGATTTCCTCTTTGATTTCATCTTGGACCCACTGGTTATTCAGTATTAGGCTGTTTAACTTCCAGGTATTAAAGTTTTTCTTCTGTGTCCCTTTGTAATTCACAAATAATTTCAGAGCCTTGTGGTCAGCAAAGGTAGCCTGCAAAATTTCTATCCTCTTGAAATTATGGAGGTATGTTTCATGTGCTAGCATGTAGTCTATCCTGGAGAATGTCCCTTTTACATTAGAGAAAAATCTGTATCCAGGCTTCTGGGGGTGGAGTGTCCTGAATATATCTACTAGGACTCTTTCTTCCATTTCTCTGTTCAGGTCTAGTATATTCTTGTTGGGTTTAAGTCTGGTTGACCTATCAAGTGTTGACAATGCCGTGTTGAGGTCTTCCACAATTATTGTGTTGTTATTGATATTATATTTCAGATTTGTCAACAGTTGTATTAAATATTTTGCTGACCCTCATTCGGTGCATATATGTTTAGGAGAGTGATTTCTTCCTGCTGTACATATCCCTTAATTTTGGGGGGGGGGGTTTGGGTTTTGGGCCACACCCGGCGGTGCTTAGGGGTTACTCCTGGCTGTCTGCTAAGAAATAGCTCCTGGCAGGCACGGGGGACCATATGGGACACCGGGATTTGAACCAACCACCTTTGGTCCTGGATCGGCTGTTTGCAAGGCAAACACCATTGTGCTATCTGTCCAGGCCCATATCCCTTGATTAATACAAAATGTCCATCTTTGTCCTATACAACATTCCTAAGTATAAAGTTTGCATCATCTGATTTTAGTATGGCCACTCCAGCTTTTTTATGGGTGTTGTTTGCTTGGGTAATTTTTCTCCAGCCTTTTATTTTGAGTCTATGTTTGTTCTGACTATTCAGGTGCGTTTCTTGTAGGCAGCAGAAGGTTGGATTGAGTTTTTTGATCCATTTAGCTACTCTGTGTCTCTGAACTGGTGCATTTAGTCCATTGACATTGAGAGAAAGAATTGTCCTGGGAGTTAGTGCCATCTTTATATCGAAGTTTGGTGTGTCTGTTGATCAGTCTTGTCTTAAAGAGTGCCGTTCAGTTTTTCTTTTAAGAATGGTTTTGAGTCCGTCAACAACAAGAAAAATAAAAATCACCTGCCGTAAATCTTAAGGATGCATCTTTGTAATTTCTCTTTTTGATTCTGCTTTCAGTATTCTATCTCTATCTATTTTTTTATCATTGTAACTAGAATGTGACTTGGCTGCTTTTATTTGGATTTCTTTTAGTTGGTTCTCTTTAGACATCCAGAATGTGGGTCCAAGCATTCTTTAGCTCTTTTCAGCAATTATGTTTTTGACTGTTGCTTCTTCATAGGGTATTTTTCCTGGTCATCTGGACCCCCAATGATTTTTATATTGTTCCTGTTAAATTTATTTTAAAGATCTTTTGTTGTCTGTTCACTTACTTCTAGGTTATTTTATTTTTGTTTGTTTTAAGATACTTTGGAAAAAAAGATTCTTTGCAATTTCTTCTGTTGAATACAGTTTTTTTTTAATTTTATTTTATAATAGCTTATTTTTATTGAGGATCAGAAGTTAATATACGGTTAACATTATTTCTGCACACATCTTTCCAACAATACCCCCATGGCCTGAGCACTTCTTACCTTCACAGTAGCCCAAGGGCGCCTTTCATAATAGCTCAATCCAGGGCCTATTTTAGTAACATAGGATTGAAACATAAACCAATCAGATTTGTACAAGTACAACAATTTTAACCAATGGGAGCATAAACACATTTTGATGGCGGGAAGGATAAAGAGGAACCTGGCAGGATGGGGGGAGGGGAAGCAAATTCTTAAACAAATAGCTAATTGATATTTACGCAAATACAATTATTTGTTTAGCCTATTTTCCATTTAGATCTATCTTTTGTGCAAGCAATAAGGATCATAATTTAAACTGTACAAAAACATATCTATAACTACATGCTTGAGAGTAGTTACAAAAACAGGTTTCATGGAAAGGTTGAGGCATCTGGTTAAGCCAGATTCTTTGTCTGAGCTAAATTTATTTGCGGAGTTTTCTGTTGGTTCGGGGCTATGCAAACTTTTGTGGCTTGAATCAGAAAGGCGGTGGAAAATTCATTCAGAGTTCCTTTGATATGTGGGGTGCTCGATCTCCCACATCTCCCCCTGTTTAGTATACAATATAGAAGGGACAGACATGCCTCAGTGGACTGGCCACACTGGGTGAAGAGGTGTGGGGCTTCCAGTCACCGCATCTGCTACCTTTGATTCAGTCGTTTCCAAAGCTTGGCAAGGCACAGATTGAGGTCTATGCACCAGCTCCTCGATAACTTCAAACTTAAGTGGCAGAGAGTTGGCAGGAGGGGAGATGTCAGGTGTCAGCTGGTCTTATGAGGTGCATAGTTGTTGGTATAGAACCTTTGAGTCCTTTCTGGTTGCTTCATTCACTTGATTCTTTACGAAGGTGGTGAGTTTGCGAAAAGCCCAAGGACCAAAGGAAACTAGCAACATAAAGCCAATGAAGGGCCCCAAAAAGGCTGGGAGCACTGTTGTTATCCACGGAGTGGTAGAAAACCAATTTTTGTACCAGCTCTCACTCTGCTCTATATCTTTTTGTCTATTTACTAAATTATCCTCTATGTGTTGAATGCTATCTCTAGCTAAGCCGAATTTATTTTAAAAAGCAACATTTTACTCTAAGGATGACACAAATTCCCGCCTCCCTCAAAAAAAATTTTGTAAACATTTTTAGCAACAGTTATAAGGCATTAGCAGATTCTAGAGTATGAACCAATGAAATAAATATTTGTGCTTACACCAATAACACCTAGGCCTTTTAATAAGGCTAGGGTGATGGCAGTGTTTGATTTTTGTACTGCAGCGGGGAGAGACACAAGATTATATTTAAGAGGTAATAAGGCAATTTTTGATCTAACAGTCAATTTAGGCATTAAAACAACCAAAACACAGTGGTACTAGGACTAAAGAAACAAATGTAAAACAATGGGGGAGATAAACTAGTGAAACAGGCAAAAAAAATGTTAAATTGAGGGCAATCATGAACTGAAAGGAGAAATCAACGACAAGAATTTGATTACAATTTTTTCAGATTATTAAAATTTGCGGCAGGGAGGTCTTGGAAGAGTTCTTGCATTGGGGATACTTTTGGAGCTAGGCCCAGTTTCAAGGAACAGTCCGCGTTAGGGAGAGTTAGTAGGGAGGGCCTCGCAGCATGAGTCCACAGGGGAGTTGGCTGTCTTTTCTTTCAGGAGACGAGTTGTGGGTTTATCTGGGTGTCCCCTCGCCTGGGTGCAGGGTACTGGTTCGTTGAGTAGGAGGTCAATCTTGATGCCTAATAGAATAAGGACTGAGGGTGAAACATTTTAATATGGTGGAAGATCTGGATGGGATTGAGGGGTAAAGGGATAGTTGGATTTCCGGAGGAGAGAAAGGGGAAGGTATATGGGAAGGGTATGAAGGAAGAGAAAAGAGAAAATACCTTAGAGAGAAAAGGGGAAGAGAAAGAGAAAAAAGTAATAAGCAGAATAGAGAGAAAAAAAAAGAAAAGAAAAGTAGTAAGAAGAGAGGAGAGAATAGCAAGGGAATGCTGGTTTAATTAAAAGTGTTCGAAGAATCGAGCCTGTGGTTTATGTCTGTACGTCTCAGGTACTGCTTCAATGATCTGAATGATCACGTGCTTCAATTCCTAAATGGAGGTATTACCTAGAGATAAAGTGTATGTTAAAGAGTTTTCTCGGGGCCATCTCGTAGTGCATGCAAGGTATGGTATCCTGTGTGGTATCCCGAATTGCCACCGTAGTTTGTCTGCCCTTTGTATCCAAGGGCGCCTGTGGACAGAAAAGCTGAGAGGTTATTTAAAATATAGTAAGATAAAGGCATTAAAAGGTAGTGTTATGGCATGTTGCCATTGCAGTCCGTGATTTCCCTTGGTGTTCTATACTTGTGTTCCTGTATACGAACTCCAAGGGATTATTGTGGGCCTTTGTTGTAAAAGTCTGATTACCTACCTGTTCTCTATATGCTGCCGTTTCTATTGTTATTGTTTTCTTTATGGTATATTGTGTAATCAAAATTTTGAATTATTCCTTTTTCATGTATTTTGGACACTGCTCCCACGTATATGTTGACTATTACAGTGTTCGGAGTTTCTACCATATTAAACCCTGTTATTTGATTGTTAAGTATTAGTTGTGTATAAAATATGTGTTCTAGGTGTTTCAGAATAGTGCTACCATTCTGTATTTTTCTTTTGTCTTCTGACTTACTTCGTTTAACATAACATGATCTAGGTTCATCCACGTTGCTGCAAAGTCTGTGATTGGATCATTTCTAACTGCCATGTAATATTCCATTGTATATCTATACCACATCTTAATGATCCATTCATCTGTTGTTGGACATCGAGGTTGGTTCCAAGATTTGGCTATTATACTGATTGCTGCAATAAATAGTGGAGTGCATACGTATTTTGGAATGAATGTCCTTCCATCTTGGGGGTATATGCCTAGGAGAGCAATTGCTGGGTCAAATGGCAGCTCAATTCTGAGTTCTTTGAGCACTCTCCAGACTTTTCTCCATAGGTGTTGGACTAGGGGGCATTCCCACCAGCAGTGGATGAGAGTTCCTTTCATACCGCATCCTCGCCAACAAAAGTTGTTTCCATTATTTTTGATGTGAGCCATCCTCACTGGTGTGAGGTGGTATCTCATTGTTGTCTTGATTTGGATCTCCCTGATGATGAGTGAAGGTGAGCATGTTTTCATGTGTTTGTTGGCCATCCTTCTGTCTTCCTCAGAGAAGTGTCTATTCATTTCATCTCCCCATTTTTTATGGCTTTATTTGGTTTTGAGGTGCTCAGCTTTCTGAGCGCTTTGTATGTTCTAGATATCAGCCCTTTATCTGATATATCAAGTGAAAAGATTTTTTCCCATTCTGTTAGCTGTCTCCTTGCGTTAAGTAGGGTTTCTATTGCCATGCAGAAGCTTTTTAGTTTGATGTAGTCCCATTTGTTTATATTTGATGCTAACGTTCTTGCCATTGGTGCTCCATTCTCAAAAACCCTTTTGATATAAAGGTCTTCGAGTGTTCTGCCTATTTTATTCTCGATAAACTTTATAGATTCAGGTCTAATTTCCAGGTCTTTGATCCATTTTGAGTTGACTTTTGTATAAGGAGTAAGATATGGGTCGATTTTCACTTTCGTACATGTGAGTTTCCAGTTTTACCAACACCATTTGTTGAATTGGCTTTCTTTGTTCCATTTCATATTCTTGCCTCTTTTATCAAATATTAGTTGGCTGTATATCTGAGGGTTTATGTCTGGGAATTCTGTTCTGATCCACTGGTCTGAGGTCCTGTCTCTGTTCCAGTACCATGCTGTTTTAATTACTATGGCATTATAGTATAGTTTCAAGTTAGGTAAGGAGATGCCTCCCAACTTCTCATTTTTCAGTATGTGTTTGGCTATCCTGGGTCTTTTGTGGTTCCAGATGAATTTTGTAATTGATTGTTCTATTTCTTTAAAGAATTGTGCCTGGATTTGGATAGGGATTGCATTAAATTTATATAGCAGTTTGGGTAAGATAGTCATTTTGACTATGTTAATTCTACCTATCCATGAGGATGGGATGTTCTTCCATTTCTTTAGATCGTCTTCAATTTCTTTCTGAAGTGTTTTGAAGTTTCCCTGGTATAGGTCTTTCACTTCTCTTGTAAGGTTGATTCCTAGATATTTGATATTTTTTGATACTATCTTAAATGGGATTGTATTTTTAATCTCTCTCCTCAACTTCACTGTTTGTATATAAAAACGCTACTGTCTTTTGTGTATTGACTTTGTATCCAGCCACTTTGCTGTATTGGTTGATTGTTTCTAGAAGTTTTTCTGTGGACTCTTTAGGGTTTTTGATGTATATCATCATATCGTCAGCAAATAGAGCTAGCTTGTGTTCCTCTTTCCCTACTTGAATTCCTTTGATTCCCTTCTCTTGTCGGATTGCTATTGCTAGAACTTCTAAGGTTATATTGAATAAGAGTGGAGAGAGTGGACAGCCTTGTCTAGTTCCTGACCTTAGTGGGAATGCTTCTAGTTTCTCGCCATTAAGTATAATGTTGGCTGTAGGCTTTTCATAAATAGCTGTAACTATCTTAAGGAAGGTGCCTTCTAACCCTATTTTGCTGAGTGTCTTTAACATGAAAGGATGTTGGATTTTGTCAAACGCCTTCTCGGCATCGATTGATATGATCATGTGGTTTTTGTCTTTCATGTTGTTGATGTGATGTATCATGTTTATTGATTTGCGTACGTTGAACCAACCTTACATTCCTGGTATGAATCCCACTTGATTGTGATGTATGATCTTTTTGATGAAGTGTTGGATTCGGTTTGCTAAGATTTTGTTGAGTATCTTTGCATCAATGTTCATTAGTGAGATTGGTCTGTAGTTTTCTTTTTTGGTGGTGTCTTTGCCTTCTTTGGGAATGAGTGTGATATTAGCCTCATAAAAGGAGTTGGGGAGGATTCCTGTTTTTTCTATGGTTTGGAAAAGCCTATGGAACAGTGGTAATAAGTCTTCTTGAAATGTTTGATAGAATTCACCTGTAAATCCATCTGGACCTGGGCATTTGTTCTTAGGAAGTTTTTTAATTACATCTTCAATTTCCTCTGAAGTGATTGGACTGTTTAAACTGTCTAGATCTTCCTTTTCCAGTCTTGGAAGAGGGTGTTTGTCCAAGAATCTGTCGATTTCTAGTGGGTTCTCTAGCCTAGTTGAATAAAGTTGTTCATAATATGATCTCATGATATGTTGTATTTCTTGGGGTTCTGTTGTAATCTCTACACTTTCATTGTGATCCTAGTGATTTGGGTGTTTTCCCTCTTTTTTTTTGGTGAGTTTTGCCAATGGTTTATCTATCTTGTTTATTTTTTCGAAAAACCAACTCCTGGTCTCATTGATTTTTTGTATTGTTTTCTTAGTTTCTATGTTGTTTATTTCTGCTCTGGTTTTTATTATTTCTTGCCTTCTGGTTGTGGTTGGATTTCTCTGTTGCTGTTGTTCCAATTCTTTGAGGTGATCTTCTAAACTGTTGGTTTTGTTATTTTCCTGTTTCTTGACATAGGCCTGTATTGTTATGAGTTTCCCCCTAATTACTGCTTTTGCTGTGTCCCATAAATTTTGACATGTTGTCTCTTCATTGTCATTCGTCTCAAGGAATTTTTTATTTCTTCCTTGAGTTGTTTTTTGATCCAGCTGTTGTTAAGCAACATGTTGTTTAATCTGCAGTTATTAGTTTTCCTCCATTGCTTCTTCTTGACATCAATTATAAGCTCTGTTGCAGAGTGATCTGAAAGTGTACTTCTAATGATCCTTACCATTGTGGTCTTATATAAGTTGGCTTTGTATCCTAAGACATGGTCTATTCTGGAGAAGGTTCCATGTGGGTTTGAGAAAAATGTATATTCTACTTTCTGGGGATGGAGGGCTCTATATAAATCTATTAACCCTAAAATTCTAATTTTTCACTTAGAGCTCTTATTTCTTTGCTATTTTTCTGTTTGGAGGATCTGTCCAGTGGTGATAATGGAGTATTGATGTCCCCTACTATTATCACATTTCCCTTCATGTGTTTCTCCAGGTTTGCCAGTAGTTGCCTCACATATTTTGGTGACTCTATATTAGGTGCATAGATATTGACCAGGATTAGTGTATCTTGATCTAATGTTCCCCTGATCAGTAAGTAGTGACCCTCTTTGTCTCTGATCACTTTCTTGAGGTTGAATACAATTTGGTCTAATATAAGAATGGCTGTCCCTGCTCTTTTTTGTTTTCCATTGGCCTGAATAATTACTTTCCATCCTTTTATTCTAAGCCTGTGCTTATCCTGTAACTGTAGGTGTGTTTCTTGCAGACAGCAGAAGTCCGGTTTATTTTTCCTAACCCAGTTCTCTACTATATGTCTTTTAATTGGAGAGTTTAGTCCGTTCACATTTAGGGAAATTATTGATAGAGAGGACTGTTGTGCAGTTGTATTGTGTGGAGTGGTTGTTGTTACAATCGGGGGTTTGGATTCTGTAATTCGTCTCTGAGTAAGTCGCTTAGGATCGGCTTAGTTTGCACAAATAGTTCAAGTTCGCTAATGTTTGAGAATGTTTTTAGTCTGCCCTCCCATATGAATGATAGTTTTGCTGGGTATTGGACCCTGGGTTGGAAATTTCTTTCATTCAGTCGTTTAAATATGTCATTCCACTGTCTTCTTGCTTGAATTATTTCAAATGGGAGATCTGGTTTGATTCTTATGTCCTTTCCTTTGTACTTGAGGTTTTTTTTCTCCCTTATTGCTTTCAGGAGTTCCTCTTTATCTTTGTTTTTTGCCATTTGGATTATTATATGTCTTGGTGTGGGTTTATTAGGGTCTATTTTATTAGGGACTCTCTTGACTTCTTGGATTTGTCCTGAATTATCTTTCCAGAGGGTGGGAAAGTTCTCTGTTATTATCTCCCTGACCACCTGTTCTTCCCCCTTCCCTATTTCCTCCCCTTCTGGTATACCCACAATTCTTAGATTGTTTCTTTTGTCCTTGTTCATTAGATATTGGATTTTTCCTTCCAGTGCTTTGCCTTTTATTTCTTTGTTGGTTTCTTTATCATTTTTTGATTGCAGTTTTCCTTCGAGTTCTTCGATGTGCTTCTCCAACTCTGTGTTTTTACTCGTAAGGCTTGCTACTTTGTCTTTATATCCTTCACTTCTTTTTGTATGGAATCTCTCATGTTCTTTGACATTTCTTCTTTAATTTGGCTGATTCGTTCGTCCATGGATTTCTTATACTCGGTTGCTAGGGTTTCTTTCATTTGTTTTAGTAATTCTTGCATTTCCTTCCTCATGACCACTTTTAGGTCTTCTTCCCCTGGATCTGTACGTTTTGGTGGACTTGGAAACTTGATAGGGCTTGTCATGGTGTCTCCAGTTATAAGAGATCTCCTTGATTTACGCATAATTCTTTGTATTTAATGGTGTGTTTTGGAGTGCTGTGGCTTCTAATTTCGGCCTGCTTTGGTCTCCTTCCTGAAGGTGTTTCTAGAGGGTTGTTCGGTGAGTTTGTTGAACCTAGCCCTTTCTCCTCCCCTTTGCTACCTAGAGTTCAGCCTTCCTGCAGTGGGTCTTGTCCCTTTTCTGCTCCTTATTTCTGTCAGCGGTACAGTTCCACTCCTGGCCACAATGTTTACTGGCGCTATTGAGCCTAGTTCTCAATCCACCCTCCTTTCTCTGGGATTCAATGGAGCTCCGCCCCCTTCAAGACTCCCTTGAATGAGTTCCCTCAGTTCGACCCTGCAGGCTCTGTCCACACCCTTGGGAAGTCCCTGGTCCACTCCAGGGTCCAGGAGGGTGGACTGCTCTAGGTCACCTGCAAGTCCAGATGGCTGGCCCTATCTCCCTATCTCCCCCATCTATTCGGGTCGCTCAACTTGCCTTTCTAGGCGCCACCCTGGGGGGAGGGGCCGGCCCAAACTCTGAGCAACAGGACAGAAACTCACTCAGGCCTCCCCAGCCGGCCCGCAGGGGTCTCTGGGGGGAGGGGCACGCCCAAACGCCAAGCCAAAGGACAGAACGTCACACAGGCCTCCCCAGCCGGCCCTCAGGGGTCTCTGGGGGGAGGGGCAGGCCCAAACGCCAAGCCAAAGGACAGAAACTCACTCAGGCCTCCCCAGCCCACCCACAGGGGTCTCTGGGGGGAGGGGCACGCCCAAATGCCGAGCCAAAATGAATAGAGTTTTTATGCAGCTCTTCTTATATATCAGATTCTGTCCTCAACAGCTGTTCCTCTGCTGGTGAGACTTTCCAGTGAGTTTTTCATTTTACCTACTAAGTTTCTCAGTCTTGATATTTCTTTTTGAAGTTTTCTCATTTCTACACTAATATCCTCTTGAGTCTTAATAGCTGTTAATTCCATGCTTTATTGAGTTCTTTATTTTTTCATTTTTTATTGAGCTCTTTAAATATCCTCAACATTTTCTTTTGAAAATTCTTATCAGAAGGACTACATTGGTGGTTTGTTCTAACTGCGACTTCAGAGCTGCCATCCACTAAACATGTTGAGGTTCTCCATTGCTTTCTGTTTCAGTGTGGTGGTGTTTCTTATGTGATTTGTTTGGGCTCATTGATTATAAAAAAAAATGCATGGCTGCATTTCTCTTCTCACTATGTGTTGGGCCCTCTTCCACCACCTATTTTCCTTGAAGCCAGAGATCCTATTTACCTCACAGTCACCACTTTTATTTTCATGCTGCTCTCTTCTCGTGGCTTGCCTAAACCTAATGTTTATAATAAATGCAGAGCTTATTAAAAAGTTTTTTTCAAATTCATCCTTTTCTTTTTTCTTTTTTTATTGTAAGAATTTATTCAAGAGACAAAATTGATTAACATAATGAGGTAAACTAACATAACATAATATAGTAACATAACATAACATATAATATAATTGATATAATAATAATACATGTAAGTCAAAGAAAGTTTCTGATTAAAATCACAAATTATTTTTCCATAATGGCTTACATATCTTTCACAGTAGTATTTTAGGTACATATAAACATTGAATTAGGGGAATACCCATCACCAAATATGTCCTCTCCCCATTCCAGTTTCCTTTCTACAACCCATATACCCCACCATCATCCCTCGGGCTGCTAGAGTAGGTGGACCCCTCTTTGTCTGTCTTACTATTATTACTTCTAGAGGGTCACTGCCCATTTTCAACGTATTTGACTTTTGACTTCTTTTTTATTTTTTTTCCTCTTATTTTGTACCCCAATCTATTGCTTTTCTTTTCTTCAAACAAAACCACATACCTCGATTTATCTAGCTCTGTCTCTTAAATAAAGGGGGAAACAAGGGAGGGTTCTAGGACCAAACAGATATGTGATCACTAATAGTAAGCCAAATTCATCCTTTTATGAGGAAAGCAATGAGAGAGCAAATGAACATTAAGAATAAATATATGGTCTTGAAATTTTCCTTAACATTTGTCTTTCACAATTACTTTATGAGCTTATTTTTTAAATTTACAGGATTCTTAGACTTAGTTTGCTTAGTCAATATTTTAATGTTTCACCTTTTTTAGAAATAAAAGTGAACATTCATTGATCCAATACA
Source organism: Suncus etruscus (assembly GCF_024139225.1). Classification (NCBI taxonomy): domain Eukaryota; kingdom Metazoa; phylum Chordata; class Mammalia; order Eulipotyphla; family Soricidae; genus Suncus; species Suncus etruscus. The sequence goes on along the minus strand of NC_064854.1, from coordinate 65,972,584 downwards.
ACTACTCACTTTTTTCATGAGACAAGTTTGATGAAGAGGTTAGAGTGTTGAATCCAGCACTTTGATTTAGTTATCAACAGGCTTCTTTTTTCTTTTAGTGAACATGGATTGAACTTTAAACTACAGCCAACTCTTTCAAAACACTTGTTGACCATAAAGGGAAATAAAATGTGGATGCATGAGTCACTCAATGTTTTTTAAAGTATGTAGCAAAAACAATTTTCCTAAGGATAGGCATAGTATTTTGTATACTTTGTATTGAAAAAACAAACTTTCCCTAACTGAATAATATAGTAAACCTACAATAAAAGAAAATGTAGACATTTTGATTCAATAAGGTGTGGTAGAAGCTTCTTTTTTTATGCGGTTATATCACAGCAAAGTAACAGAAGTTCTGGAGTTCACTGGCTACTTTTGAGATATACAACTGTTAGTAACAATTTGGGCTTCTGTACTCAGCACAGATGTGAGTTGTCATCTTGACACAGCAGTTTCTAGGGTGGAATTAGATGAAAGAACATAGAGCTTATTCCTGAGACCAAAAACTTTGCCCTTAAAAAATATGAGGAAATGTTAGTTCAGGGAGGAAAAGAATGTATTTAAAATATTTTATTGAGGAACTGAGTGAATAAACAAGAATCTTTCTCTTTTATATCTCAATAAATGGCCTCAAAGGAGTGACACTCAGTTAAGACCTTATTTTTTCATATGCATGCTTAGAAGCTACTATGTGGCATAGACATTTCATGTTAATAAACTTACCAGGATCAACTAATGAGATTGTATATGTAAAATTATATGTGTCTATATATTGATACAACTACCAAAATTAATAAATTTATGAAGAGTGGGCTTATAAAACTCATATTGACACTTGATTTCAGTGATTTTGTAAAATCAAACACAATTGTACAAATTTTATATAGAAGTGTTTTGTTCAGAATAGATATAAAATAAAGTTAGATAGACATATTCCTGTAAGTTTCCACTTTCTGTTTGCCTAGAGAAATAAGTCGTATTTTATTATTAAAAGAAAAATAAAACTTGTTGTAGAGAAAAAGCCATAATATTTTGAGTTAGATTTTAATTTTTTTTTTTTTTGGTTTTTGAGCCAAACCTCATGAAGCTCAGGGGTTACTCCTGGCTATGTGCTCAGAAATTGCTTCTGGCTTGGGGAACCATATGGGATGCCAGGGGATCGAACCGTGTTCTGTCCTAGGCTAGTGCATGCAATACAGTCATCTTACCGCTTGCACCACCACTGCTCCTGTCCCTAGATTTTAATTTTGTTAGCAGTAATATACTGAAAAGAGAACAATGCTAATGTTTTTTCTGTGAAACAAGGTATTTTAATAACTTTATCTTTAAAAAATTGCAAACTTTTTTCTAATATACTTAGCAACTCCTGTTAAGATTTACTAATGAGATAGTATATTTTCTTAACCCACTTGACAGCTGCTAGACATTAATATAATGGACTTTGAATTTCAATCTGTAAAGCATGTGCAAACATTTAATGTCTGAAACTTAGAAAAATATTTTCTGAACACTGCTTAATAAAAACTTTTATTCTGAATCATTGTTCTATTAGTGTAACATTTCAAGTGACTTCGAAGAGAGTTTTCAGACTTCCAGATTAAAATCATGTTGTAATGACTGTGCACAGTGAAATTCTGAGGTTGCTTAGTGTTAAAGACCATTTAATTAAAGTTGACTACTAGACTTTTGGGTTTATAACTTTTTGGAATAATCCTTTTTTGACTTTCTTTGTTCCAGAATTCAAAGTATTATATTATTAATTTAAAACATATGTGTTTGAAATAAAAATAATCTGACAATGTTAAATTGATTAGATTACCACATAATGTATTAGAATCATATTTATATCTATTTACCAAATTATTAAATTTCTGGAATGTTCAAAAGGAGTCAAGCACTGTATTTGGAGATGAGATTTTATAAATAAGAAGACTAGATCTTATTTCTCAGTAGTTGAAAAAAACACAGTATAGTTTAAGAACCATGATAAATATACATAGTGTATAACACTGAGGAGTGATGGAAAAGAGGAAATTTTGTCTAAGTATAGATATTGGGACGTGCTTCTAAGAAAAAGTGACATACCTGCTACTTAGTGACCTGCATACATTTTTTTTGAGTGATTAAAGGCCAAACTTGAGTAAACATTTTCCATGGTTTTAAAGGCATCTGACCCATATCTATATATAGGGTCAGATCTCAATGGAACAAATATTTATATAGATCTATTTGTCAGACACTGTTATAGCTTTTTATGGATGCAAAAAATTCACTTTCTACCAGAGAAAGCATAATATAAGTATGAGAAACACAACACCTGAGAAAATTCTTTTACAAAATATAAATGTAAAGAGAAATTCAGCTGACATCTATGTAAACATTTACAAAAAGAGATATAAATTTATACTTTTCATCTTTTTTTAAATTTAGTTTCTCTCCCTCTCACTCTTTCTTCTCTCCAACCTCATCCCAGTGTTTGGGATTAAACAAAGTGTATCTCTATGACCAAATTATATCCTTCAGTTTCTGTTTTTGATTTGAAAGGTGAAGAAGGGGAGCAAAGCAAAAAAAAAACCACAAAAGTAAACATGAGTCATGATATTTTTTCAGAAGTAGGTAATAGATTCCAAAACACGAAGCAATTAAAGGTGCAATAATATTTAATTCTTGAGGGTTATATTTGATCTAAAATTTGAATACATAGTTTAGTAAATAATATTAACTTTTATATGCATTTTTTTTTTAGATTTTGGGTCACACCCGACAGCGCTCAGAGATTACTCCTGGCTCCACACTCAGAAATCGCTCCTGGCAGGCTTGGGGGACGATATGGGAAGCCGGGATTTGAACCACCGTCCTATATGCATTATTCATTACACTAGTATATTTTATAATTACTTTCACTTAATTTAAAATTACATAAAATCTACCCATACTCTAGGGTCAAAGGCTGTTCAAGTCTTCTGCATTGATGCTTGTCAAATTTAGAAACTCTGGCCCTGCTGGGAGATATCTATACCTAAAATCTGATGTAGAACTGAAGATTTCAAGTTTCTAGTTTTTATATGTTATTCTACTCTGAAGAATTAAATATTTGCTGAATCAAAAAAATCTCTACAAGTCAAACCTAAATAGTCTTATTCCAAATTTATTTTCTTTATACCAAGAAAATAGTTTTAAAGTACATATTCTGAGATTCCATTGGAACAAGTTAGGGAAGAATTTCTCACTTAATATTTTAGGGAGAAAGCATGTCAATATTATGTCGGCTCATGGTCACCTATTCCCTTTCTTCCCCAATGCTTACTGGGCCTATGAAAAAAAATTGGGGGGAACGCCAAACCCTACCACTCCAGCACCCATACTTTTTCTTGTTTTGTTTTGATTTGTTAGTTTTTGACTTTATTTTTCTTTTCTTTTTCTTCCACTGTTCTCTTTCTTTTTCATGCTTGTGATTATTATTTAAAGTTTTTTTAAATATATTTTTAAACAACTTTATTACATACATGATTGTGTTTGGGTTTCAGTCATGTAAAGAACACCACCCATCACCAGTGCAACATTCCCATCACCAATGTCCCAAATCTCCCTCCTCCCCACCCAACCCCCACCTGTACTCTAGACAGGCTTTCTATATCCCACATACATTCTCTTTATTAGGATAGTTCAAAACTTAGTTATTTCTCTAACTAAACTCATCCCTGTTTGTGGTGAGCTTCATAACGTGAGCTGTAACTTCCAGCTCTTTTCTCTTTTGTGTCTGAAAGTTATTATTGCAAAAATGTTTTTCATTTTTCTTAACCCATAGGTGAGTGAGAACATTCTGCATCTTTCTCTCTCTTTCTGACTTATTTCACTCAGCATAATAGATTCCATGTACATCCATGTATAGGAAAATTTTATGACTTCATTTCTCCTGACAGCTGCATAATATTCCATTGTGTATATGTACCACAGTTTCTTTAGCCATTCATCTGTTGAAGGGTGTCTTGGCTGTTTCCAGAGTCTTGCTATGGTAAATAGTGCTGCAATGAATATAAGTGTAAGGAAGGAATTTTTGTATTCTGTTTTTGTGTTCTTAGGGTATATTCCTAGGAGTGGTATAGCTGGGTCATATGAGAGCTCGATTTCCAGTTTTTGGAGGAATCTCCATATCGTTTTCCATAAAGGTTGAACTAGAATGCATTCCCACCAGCAGTGGATAAGAGTTCCTTTCTCTCCACATCTCCGCTTAAACTGCTTGTTCTCATTCTTTGTGATGTGTGCCAATCTCTGTGGTGTGAGGTTGTACCTCCATGTTGTTCTATATATCTTATGGATTTCTTGTTCCTTTATCAAAAATTAGGTGATTGTGCTAGCATGTAGTCTATCCTGGAGAATGTCCCATGTACATTAGAGAAGAATGTGTATCCAGGCTTCTGGGGGTGGAATGTTCTGTATATATATACTAGGCCTCTTTCTTCCATTTCTCTTTTCATGTCTAGTATATTCTTGTTGGGTTTCAGTCTGGTTGACCTGTCAAGTGTTGACAATGCCGTGTTGAGGTCTCCTACAAGTTTTGTGTTGTTATTGATATTATTTTTCAGATTTGTCAACAATTTTATTAAATATTTTGCTGGACCCTCATTCGGTGCATATATGTTTAGGAGAGTGATTTCTTCCTGCTGTGCGTATCCCTTGATTAATACAAAATGTCCATATTTGTCCCTAACAACTTTCCTAAGTAAAAGTTTTCATCATCTGATATTAGTAATGCCATTCCAGCTTTTTATGGGTGTTGTTTGCTTGGATGATTTTCCTCCAGCCTTTTATCTTGAGTCTATGTTTGTTCTGACTATTCAGGTGCATTTCTTGAAGGCATCAGAAGGTTGGATTGAGTTTTTTGATCCATTTAGCCACTCTGTGTCTCTTAACTGGTGCATTTAGTCCATTGACATTGAGAGAAAGAATTGTCCTGGGAGGTAGTGCCATCTTTATATCAAAGTTTCGTGTGTCTGTTGGTCAGTCTTGTCTTAAAGTAGGCTGTTCAGTTTTTCTTTTAAGAATGGTTTTGAGTCTGTAAAGTTTCTGAGCTGTTGTGTGTGTGTGTGAAACCATGTATTGTTCCATCAAACCTGAAAGTGAGTTTTGCTGGGTGCAGTATTTTAGGTGAAGCATTATTTTCATTGAGTTTTGTCACTATGTCCCGCCACTGCCTTCTGGCCTTGAGTGTCTCCGGTGACAGGTCTGCAGTAAATCTCAAGGATGTTCCCTTGAATGTAATTTCTTTTTTCGACCTTGCTGCTTTTAGAATTCTGTCTCTATCTGTGGGATTCGTCATTGTGTCTAGGATGTGTCTTGGGGTGTTTTTTCTGGGGTCTTTATTATTTGGTAAACTTCGGGCATGCAGGATTTGATTGCTTGTATTCTATTTGGAGGTAGATAAGGCCAATATTCTGTATTTAGCTGAAATACAGGAAGATACTATTCTAAATTATATTATTTTAAGTGAATGTTCATATATAGCTTAACATTGAATTTTTAATTCACCAGAAACTAAATTAAATTATTCAAATTGCACTAATGTTTCAGAAAACCTGTGGAAATAAAAAAGTCTAATTGATCCCTGTTGAATATTGAAGTATTCATCATCATTGAATATTGTTGCATTTCTAAATTCTCTAGTTTGGACAACCACTCATATTAGTCACAGTTCTTTGTGTGGGTGGATAATGTTGTTATAGTAGTTGTTGAAAACTTGTTTTTCTGTGATTATTGTTAAGCATTCTTAAAGAATATGGTTGGAATTTTGTATTTGCACTCACAATCCACGATGAATGCATCTTTCCAACATGTAAAGAAAATATTTTTATTTTAGGGAATATTATGAGATCGCAAGTCGCACATCTGTCTCTTTACTGAAGAACTGCTGAAATTAAATATTTTATTAGGCATTTCATTAATTCAATAACCAAGCAGAGTGTGAGGATAACTAAGAAAATAGTGTTTTCTCATGGATAAAGGATCTGACCTTGGTAGAAAATATAGTCACAATATAATAACCATAATACTTGTTTATAATTAAATTTATAGTTGCTCTACATACAGTTCCTCATTTTTAACCATTTAATGGGAGAAATTAAAACATTAATATATGGTTATTTTAAATTTCATATTAAACAGTAATATATAATGTAGCAAAAGATAGTATTTTAAACTGCATTATATATAAATCATAGTTTTATGAAGGAATTTTATATATCATTTTGTTTTTCATAAATGATTTTTATAAATCTTTTTGTTCTATTCAGAACGTAAGTTTTTCATCTTATGTGGAAAGGTCCAACCTGAAGAATCCAACATGCGATCACACACCTAGCATATTTGAATTTTATATTTTTCCACATATTTAGTATGAAATTAACATTTTTAAACCAATAAACTGACATAATTAGATATAATGAATATATACAATTTTGAGGCATTTGGAGCCTCTCCCTGAAGTGCTTAATTCTGGTTTGCACTCAGGAATCACACCTGGCAGTGTTGGAGAAACATATATAGTGCAAGGGATTGACCCACGTCACTATGTACAAGCAATCACCAACCTATTTTATGATCACTCTGACACAAAATTTATTTACATTTTCTAAAGAACTAGAACAGAAAATATAATTTGAAATTTTATATATTTAAAATACATAAATATGTATCATAAAATTCTTTTTAACCTGTTTAATTGTTATAACAATATTTTATACTAGCTAATTTTGTAATCACTATTATTGTAAAGAAGTCAAAACTACTATTTTGTATTACAAATGAAGATATGGAGGTAAAGATTTGTGTAATTTATTTAGTTATATAACTGTCATATTGGTATTTGAATTTTAGAAAAAGACACTAAAGTCTTTGATTATGATCTTCATACTAGTAGAGAAGCTGCATATCTTATTATAATAATTCAGAACAGAAGATAAAATGTCCTCACAATATAAAAAGGAAATTCACAATTATATAATGTTAAACAGATTTTATAATACTCAGATATTACGAAACTATGCCTGCCCAGTGGGGACCGACTGTGAAAAATAGTGAGTGCTGCCTGCGTGTGTCTGTCTACTGTCCTGCAGCGTGAACCTCCTGGAAGTGGGCCGAAAAGAAGCTCCAGAAGAGCACTTAGCTCCACTTCACTACGTGGCTGTGCGCTCTTTCTAAGGAAAGAACACCATCACAACAAGAAGAAAAAATCACAGTAAGAACTGTGCTGGATCACTGAAGCCCAGCATTTCTCTCTGGACTGTCTTCTCTGCTGTGTGCTCGGGCCTAAGATTTAATCCTGTGTGAGGCTTCATCCACGGAGGACTCCCCTCCCTTGGAGGTAAGTCGACCCATCCAGAAAGGGCGGAGCCAGAGGATTGTGGCTCCGTGCATCGTTTAGCCAATGAATACCACCACAACACGTAGAAAAACCCATAATACAAGTGTGACAATGGGGAAACAACGCAGGCCAGCATCAGACATAGAGAATGAAGAAGAAAATTCTGATGACCAGATAATGACCAACCAACTAATCAACCTCTAAGATAAGGACTTTAGACAAGCAACATGGAAGATTCTCAAAGAACTCAAAGAAACCATGGATCGAGTTGAACAGAACACTAATAAGAACCAAGAAAATATGAAGACAGAATTCACAAAACTCCAAACTGAAATAACATATCAACTAACAGGCCTGAAAACACAGAAAACAAAGTGAATGACAAAATGGATAAGCTCTGGGACAGGGTATCAGAAGCTGAGAATAGACTTGGTGCTGTGGAAGATGAGATAAATAACAATTCTATACAGCAGGAGATATTGGAAAAAAAACTTAAAGCAAATGAACAGACAGTGGAAAAATTAGTCAAAGAATGGGAACAGATGAAAATAGAAGTCTATGATAAGCTCAACAGAAGCAACTTAAGAATCATTGGAGTCCCAGACCCAGGAAGAAATTTTCCAGGAAGAATCAACGGTCAAGAACATCATTAAAGAGAAACTTCCAGAGCTAAAGAATATATGTGATCAAATCCTGCATGCTCAAAGAGTACCAACCAAAAGAGACCCCAGAAAAAATACCCCAAGACACATCCTAGACACAATCATGAATCCTAGAGATAGAGACAGAATTCTGAAAATAGCAAGATCAAAAAGGGAAATTACATTCAAGGGAGCATCCTTGAGATTTACAGACCTGTCACCAGAAACACTCAAAGCCAGAAAGCAGTGGTGAGATATAGTGACAAGACTGAATGAAATGAATGCTTCACCTAGAATACTGTACCCAGAAAAACTCACTTCTGGTTTGACAGAAGAATACATGGTTTCACAGACAAAAAACAGCTCAGAAAATTTACAGACTCAAAACCAGTCTTAAGAAAAAAAACTGACAGACCTAATTTAAGACAGGACTAACCAAAAGACACACCAAATTTCGATATAAAGATGGCATTAAATCCCAGGACAATTCTCTCTCTCAACGTCAATGGACTAATGCAACAGTTAAGAGACACAGAGTGGCTAAATGGATCTAAAAACTCAATCCAACCTTCTGATGCCTACAAGAAATGCACCTGAATAGTCAGAACAAACATAGACTCAAAATAAAAGACTGAAGGAAAATTATCCAAGAAACAACACCCATAAAAAAAGCTGGAGTGGCCATTCTAACATCAGATAATGCAAACTTTATACTCAAGAATGTTGTTATGGACAAATATGGACATTTTATATTAATCAAGGGGTATCTAAAGCCGAAAGAATTCACTCTCCTAAACATATATGCACCGAATGAGGGTCCAGCAAATTATTTAATACAATTGCTGACAAATCTGAAAAAATAATATCAATAACAACACAATAATTGTGAGGGACCTCAACACGGCTTTGTCAACATTAGATAGTCAACCAGACTGAAACCCAACAAGAATATACTAGACCTGAGGAGAGAAATGGAAGAAAGAGGCCTAGTGGATATATATATATATATATATATATATATATATATATATATATATATATATATATGACACTCCATTCCCAAAAACCTGGATACACATTCTTTTTTTTATATATATAATATAATTTTTATTTTGATCATAGTGGCTTACATATTGTTGACAATAATATTTTAGGTACATATTTACATAGAATCAGGGGGGATTACCATCACCAAATTGTCCTCCCTACCCGTCCGTTTTTGTCTTCCCTCCCATTTCTTCTTCCCTCACCCCCAAGGTGGCTAGAATATGTGGTCCCCTCTGTATCTAACCTACTACTTAGTAGTCTTGCACTTGTTTGGTCTTGAGGCCTCCCTTATTTCCCCCTCTAACTGGAGGCAGGACTAGCTATTTCAAGTTACGTGGTTTTGCCTGAAAAAGAGAAAAGTAATAAATTGGGGTAAGAGTCTAATACCCCGAAAATGGGCGGAATCCTTCTAGTGGCTCTCATCATCGATTTGGGAGGTGAAGAAAAAAGAGAAGGTGAAACACTCCACCAGTACCAAAAGAAGTGTCAAATATCCAGTGAGGACTCCAGCTATATAGATAAGCACCACAAAAAACAAACAAACAAAAAACAAAACAAAACAAACAGAAAACCAACAAAAACAAACAAACAAACAAAAAACACGCCATGGTCTTGAAATAAGAAACATGGCATAGCACATAATGAAAGAAAAGAAAGGAAGAGAAAAAATAAGTATAACTGGGGACAAATTCAATAATCACACCCAAACAGAGAAATTGATCAAAATAGATAGGTAAATAATAATAATAATAATAATAATAATAATAATGATAATAATAATAATAAATGAAGGTAAAAAAATATATATATAAAAAATAACCAAGGTTTTGTGCTTTTTGTATTTTTGTTTTTTCCCTCCTGCCCTGGCACAGTACATATTGGGGTCATTCGAAAAGGAATTCACTTGGCCTAAGAAATATGGGGTTTCTCCGTCCTTGGAGTATACTGTCATGGGATCATCTCTAGACTTTGCTCAGGATCATTTACTCTCCCGGTGGTGCTTTTGTGGTGTTTGGAAGACTTCTGTTCTGTCCAGGGTGATACACTCAGAGCTCTGTGTTTAGAGGTCTCAGTATCTGCACTGTTCCTGAGATGGGATTTATGATGAAGTCAGTCTTTGTGATTCTAGAGGTTCTGTTCCCTCAGTGTCATTTTAATCCATCTTCTGTGGTTGGAGACCTTGGTCTTTGCACTGAACCTAGGATGGCACCTAGGATAGCGTCTTTCGTTGTGCTTCCTGAAGCCTCATTCCGTTACAATTGTCTCTGCAAGACCTTTGAAACTGGGGATCATGCTTATTGTGCAGGTCATAGTTCAAACCCTAAACTAGGGCTTTTTTATTGGTCCCAAGATGTGTACAGTCTGGTCGTGGTTTTATCAGCCAGTCATCTGTAAATCGCAATCTTGGCTTTTGGACCTACCAAAGGGTGCCAAGTCTTCTGGTTTTGTCTTATCATTAGCTGGTAAGGTAGGCTAATCTGCTCTAAGGTCAAGTTGTTCACATTTTCCTCGTTGTCAGGATATCATATTAGAGCTGGCCCTTGTTGTTGACCCCGCAGTATTAAGGCAGTCCCGGATGGGATTTGTTTCCTGCAGCTGTTGTGAAGAGCTGTGCCGTTTCTATGTCTTATCTACTAGAGATAGGAACTCACAGTTGTTTACAATACAGGGATATCTCCTACCTGGAAAATATGTCATGTGGAATCAACTTAGATCTCAGGTGATTAGATACCATTCATCCAGCCTTGAACCCTGGATCCCAGACATAGAAACGGCACAGCTCTTCACAACATCTGCTGGATACACATTCTTATCCAATGTTTATGGGACATTCTCCAGAATAGAGTACATTCTGTCAAATAAAACATACCTCCATAATATCAAGAGGATATAAATTTTGCAGACGACCTTTGCTGACCACAAGGCTCTGAAATTATTTGTGAATTTCAAAGGGCTCTATAAGAAAAACTTTAACACCTGGAAGTTAAACAGCCTCATACTGAATAACCAGTGGGTCCGAGATGAAATAAAGGAGGAAATCAAATGGTTCCTGGAAACAAATAATAATAAAGACACAAACTTTCAGAACTTATGGGACACAGCAAAAGCAGTACTGAGAGGAAAATTTATAGCTTTGCAAGCACACATCAGGAAGGAAGAAGAAGCTTACCTGAGTAGCTTAATGGCACTGCTACTAGAACTAGAAAGTACTCAACAAAAGCACCCAAAAATAGGGAGACAGAAGGAAATAACAAAGCTGAGAGCAGAAATCAACGAAGTGGAAACCCAAAAAACAATCTGAAAGAACACCGAAAGCAGAAGTTGGTTCTTTGAAAAAAAAAATAAACAAGATTGATAGACAAATAGCAAAACTAACAAAGAAAGAGAGAGAGAAACTTCATAAATCATATTAGGAATAAAAAAGGAGAAATCACTACTGATATGGCAGAGATTCAAAGGGTAATCAGAAACTACTTTGAGAAACTCTACGCCACTAAAAATAAGAACCTGGAGGAAATAGGTAAATTCTTGGACTCGTATAATCTTCCACAGTTGAAGGAAGAGGATGTAGCATATCTAATCACCCCCATCAGTACTGATGAAATTAAAACGGTAATCAAATGTGTGCCCAAAAACAAAAGCACTGGCCTAGGTGGAAACACTAATGAATTCTTTCAAACTTTCCAAGAGGAACTACTAGTAATCCTGGCAAGACTCTTTCATGAAATTGAACAAACAGAAACACTTCCAAACAGCTTTTATAAAGTCAACATCACCTTGATATCTAAACCTGATAGAGATCTACAAAAAAAGAAAATTACAGACCAATATCGCTGATGAATGCAGATGCAAAGATCCTCAACATAATCCTGGCAAATAGGATTCAATGCCTCATTAAGAAGATTATCCACTACGATCAAGTAGGTTTCATCCCAGGAATGCAAGAATAGCTTAACATTCGTAAATCTATCAACATCATACACAACATCAACAACAAGAAAGTAAAAATCACATGATCATATCAATAGACTCAGAGAAAGCATTTGATAAGGTCCAACACTCATTCTTGATCAAAACTCTCAGCAAGATGGGAATATCTTTCTCAATATAGTTAAGGCCATCTACCAGAAGCCAGTGGCAAATATTATTCTCAGTGCAGAAAAACTCAAAGCCTTCCCCCTAAATTTTGGCACAAGACAAGGCTGTCCTATCTTACCACTCCTATTCAACATAGCACTGGAAGTACTTGCTATCGCGATTAGGCAACAAAAAGATTTCCAGGGAATCCAGATAGAAAAGGAAGAAGTCAAGCTCTCGCTGTTTGCAGATGACATGATACTCTACTTAGAAAACCCTAAAGACTCTACCAAAAAGCTTCTAGAAACAATAGACTCATATAGCAAGGTGGCAGGCTACAAAATTAACACACAAAAATCAATGGCCTTTCTATACACCAATAGTAATAAGGAAGAAATTGACATTAAGTAAACAACCCCATTCACAATAGTGCCACACAAACTAAAATATCTTGGAATCAACTTGACTAAAAATGTGAAGGACCTATACAAAGAAAACTCCAAGAAATAAGAGGGGGCACGCGGAAATGGAAGCATATACCCTGCTCATGGATTGGCAGGATTAACATCATCAAAATGGCAATACTCTCCAAGGCATTATACAGATTTATTGAGATCCCTCTAAAGATACTCATGACATTCTTCAAAAAAGTGGATCAGGCACTTTTGAAATTCGTTTGGAATAATAAACAGCCTAGAATAATATGGGAGGAATTACTTTCCCCAACTTTAAACTGTACTACAAAGCAATAGTTATCAAAACAACATGTTATTGGAATAAAGACAGGCCCTCAGATCAGTGGAAGAGGCTTGAATACTCAGAAAATGTTCCTCAGACATACAATCACCTAATTTTTGATAAAGGAGCAAGAAATCCTACATGGAGCAAAGAAAGCCTCTTCAACAAGTGGTGATGGCACAACTGGCTAGCCACTTGCAAAAAATTGAACTTAGACCCCCAGCTAACATCATGTATGAAGGTTAAATCCAAATGGATTAAAGACCTGTATATTAGACCTGAAACCTTAAGATATATAGAACAACACATAGGCAAAACACTCCAGGACATTGGTACTATAGGCATATTCAAGGAGGAAACTGCACTCTCCAAGCAAGTGAAAGCAGAGATTAACAGATGGGAATATATTAAGCTGAGAAGCTTCTGCACCTCAAAGAAAATAGCATCTAGGATACAAGACCCACCCACTGAGTGGGAGAAATTATTCAACCAATATCCATCAGATAAGGGGATAATCTCCAAAATATACAAGGCACTGACAGAATTTACAAGAAAAAACAACTAATCCCATCAAAAAATGGGGAGAAGAAATGAACAGACACTTTGACAAAGAAGAAATACAAATGGCCAAAAGACATTAAAAATGCTCTACATCACTAATCATCAGGGAGATGCAAATCAAAACAACTATGAGGTACCACCTCACACCACAGAGAACTGCACACATCACAAAGAATGAGAATAAACAGTGTTGGCGGGGATGTGGAGAGAAAGGAACTCTTATCCACTGCTGGTGGGAATGCCGTCTAGTTCAACATTTATGGAAAGTGATATGGAGATTCCTCCAAAAACTGGAAATCGAGCTCCCATACGATCCAGCTATACCGCTCCTAGGAATATACCCTAGGAACACAAAAATAGAATACAAAAATCCCTTCCTTACACCTATATTCATTGCAGCACTATTTACCATAGCAAGACTCTGAAATCAACCAAGATGCCCTTCAACAGACGAATGGCTAAAGAAACTGTGGTACATATACACGATGGAATATTATGTAGCTGTCAGGAGAGATAAAGTCATGAAATTTTCCTATACATGGATGTACACGGAATCTATTATGCTGAGTGAAATAGGTCAGAGAGAGAGAAAAACGCAGTATAGTCTCACTCATCTATGGGTTTTAAGAAAAATGAAAGACAATCTTGCAATAATAATTTTCAGACACAAAAGTGGAAAGAGTTTGAAGTTACAGCTTACCTCAGGACCCTCACCACAAAGAATGATGTTTAGTTAGAGAAAGATCTACATTTTGAACTCTCCTAATAATGACAATGTATGAGGGAAATGGAAAGCCTGTTTAGAGTACAGGCAGGGGTTGGATGGGGAGGAGGGAGATTTAAGACATTGGTGATGGGAATGTTGCACTGGTGATGGGTGGTGTTCTTTACATGACTGAAACCCAAACACAATCATGTATGTAATCAAGGTGTTTAAATAAAATATAAAAAAAAGAAAAAATATACTCAGATGCTGAATTTTCTTAAATAGTAAATGAAATGAATCAAATTATAAAGAAATAAATTATGTTATCTCGATAAATTTTTATATAGCATAAATACATTAAAATGGTACTTCTAAAACCCATGACTACCTTAGATCAGATCTGTGTTTCCTAGGCTTCTATGTGCCTTGGAACAGAGGGTCACACAGGGTATTTTGAAATATTTTAACATTTTTGATAAAAAAAAGCTTTGCCTATATTACATTCCCTTTATCATATTTTTGAGCTTATATGCCATCATCTGTTATGTCTAAAAAGAAAAAATATACAGGAGGCCGGAGATTTGGTAAACACTGCTGATAAGATGCTTACCTTGCATGCTGTTGATGTGTGTTGGATCTCCAGTACCACATATGACTTCAGGGATTATTGAAGAGAATGATCCTTCAACACACAGCTAAATTTAGCTGTGTGATCTCCTGAAAGGTAAGTCAAACAAAAAATCATTTTGAAAACTGAAAGCAGTGTGACAATATACATGATGATTCTAAGAATTGCAAACTAAGGATTGCAAACTAATGCAGATAGGAAACAAATTCCTAATCAGGAAATTGTGTTCTAATAATAAGCAGTTGTAATAAATAATGAGGTAAAGTTTATGTATATTTTGGGATTCTTTGGTATATACTTCATGGTTTTCAGCGCTTTTCCCTGGCTTAGCACTTAGGGATCACTACAATAGGGTTTCTATGAACTGTATAGAATACTGGGAACAAATCCTGGTTGGTCATTTGCAAGGCAAGCACCATACCCAATTTATTATTTCTATGGCCTAAGTGTGACGTTTTTATTCCTTAAATTAATTATCTCTCATTTTCTACTGAAGTATTTTAAAATATACTATTTATCTAATTAAAGGACCATGATTTATAAAGATACTGATAGATATATTTTAGGCAGACTATATTCCAACACCAATTCCACAATTAGTGTCAACTTCCCTCCTCTTTGTTTTACATGCTTCTTCCCATTCACAGTACCACCCCCAAATTCCCCATCTCCCAACCCTGACAGATACATTTCAAAGTTTGATTATTGCAGTTTAGATCTCATATCTTCAGTGATGTTGAATGTATGGATATATATCTATACTATTCTGCTCATAACTGGTATACCTAAGGCCTGGCCCCTCTCTTCCCTTCCCTTTCTCCTCTTTTTCCTCTCCTCATTGAGTTATTTCCTTTTTTGTCCTTCTCCTTGTACTCTGGGATCAAGGGTGTTACAGACATTTCCCCCTTCACTACTTTAAATTTCATAGAGTAACTGCTGATTTGTTAAGACATTGTTAATTTATTACATCTTCTATAATATCATTTAAATGGAATTAGTACTCAGAGAGCAATTAAATATGTGTAAGCTGAAGAGATCTCTGAACTTTCAGAAACTCTGTTATAGTTTCTGAATATGTTTCTGGTATATCATTGTAATTTTTAATTTAATTTTATTTTCTGAAATATGAATAAACCAGAGTCAATAATATTAAACTCTATTCTAACAAAGATTTTATGACATAATAGAAGACTATTTCAGAAGGGACTGACAACTGCATGTACTATTGACCTACACTACCTTAAATTGATAAAAAAAAAAGACAATATAAACATTTAATGATTTTGAATATGTTTTATATAATAAAATGTAAAAACTTAAGTTTAAAATTTATTTGAGTTTAAAATTTATTTGAGTTAATAATTTTCCACTTATGTCTTTTTTGATTTTTGAAATGCTTCAGATTAACTAGAATGTCACACAAAACTCACATAAGAAAGGCCTGTGCAGTAGATTTTATTTATATCCCCAGGTTTTTATCATCTTAATCTTGCATGGTTTAAGGTAAAAAATGTTTACTTTTTGGCATGCCTGTGTTTTCTGCATTTATTTACATACTGCTGAAATTTCTCAAAGTGAATTAAAATCTGTACTTTGTAAATACTGAAAAACTTGGTGACTGAGCTAAGCAAATAATTTTGCATGAAAATCTCAAGCAAAAATAACCAGCTGCTGTAATAAAAATTTTGGTTAAAAAGCACAAAAATGGATTTTATGGGGCCGGAGAGATAGCATGGAGGTAAGGTGTTTGCCTTTCATGCAGGAGGTCATCGGTTCGAATCCCGGTGTCCCATATGGTCCCCCGTGCCTGCCAGGAGCAATTTCTGAGCCTGGAGCCAGGAATAACCCCTGAGCACTGCCAGGTGTGACCCAAAAACCACAAAAAAAATGGATTTTATGTGTTCATCTTATTTAAATAGTGCCTATTAAAATACTTATATATGTATCTATAAAATATTTTTTACATGGTACAGATTCTTTTTATTTTTTTAACATGGTACAGATTCTTATTAAGCACTAAGCTAAAATTGGTGGTCAATTATTTAAAATATAATAGGTTTGTATTCATTTAGTTGGCATGCTTTTGGCTAATAATATGGACCAAAATAGGTGTTGTATTATAATCACATGTTTAGCACGTTTAATTTTATTGAAAATACCTAATAAACATTGTAAAACATTTGTGAGATACTCATAACATTTGAGATAGTGAGATAAAAGTCAGAGATAAATATTTTACTTCTATATAAAATGTTTTATTCTATATTCATAGATCACTGAATAACAGAATATATTCTAAAATTAGTGATTTGGTGATTTTTGTCATTTATTATAAATTAACACAGTAAAGTACTTGTATACACTGAAGCTATTTACAGGAACCACACATTTTGTCCTTGATGATGCCATCATATATAATTCTTTATAATAAATTGCATAGATAGAAAAAAGAAACATGCATTATTGAGCATATAGTTATAGAGATGGTTCAGAGCTGATTAGTTTAAATAAAATTAGAAAATTTGGATAGTTCAGAAAATATATTAGCAACTAATTTATTTCCTTTTAAAGTAATAAATATTTTCTTTGTTCATGAATAAACAAAAATATATAGTTAAATATTATTTAACTCCAAAAACTACGAAGTACTTCTTTGGGTTATCTGGCTGCAACTTGAAGACATTATATGGTTAGTAATAAAAAACATATATAGAAAGTCAAATAATATGTTACTTATATAATTAGCACAAGAGTCAAACAGAGTATTGTAGTCATTGCTAGGCATTGGTATTAGAACAAAAATAAGAAGACAATATTCAGAGAGCATAAAATTTCAATTATATAACATGAGTAGGTTTTAGTGATCTACTGCCTAGCATAATACTCTAGGTAAATAGAATATCTGCTTACAATTTTATTAATAGTAACTTTGTTCTTGTTTTTCTATGCCAGGTATTGAATTTAGTATCTCACACATGGCAGGCAATGACTTAAATGCTGACCTACATCTCAACCCTTTTCAGTGTTAAAATTATAAAGTATGTAAGTAGGCAACATTTGAAAATGATAGATTTATTAATGGTTTAGATTTAGTGATGTATTGCTGTGGACTAGCTTTTGGGGTCCAGTTGCATTAGAGAACTTCTTTGAGTACTCTCGAGGAGAGTACAGCAAAATATAAAGAAAATGAGAGATCACATAAATCTATGTGGAAAAAACAGCATTCTAAACTTTAATGTGAGGGTTAGATAAATTTCCATTCACAGGTATGAGAAAAATGTTAACAAACAAAGCAGAGATTAACAGTAAGACAATTCACCTGTCTAGCTGTAGTAAATGTCCTAGGAGAGGTTAATTTTAACATCTCAAAGCAGTTCCTGCAGGCTAGCCTAGATGTAAAATAGGAGATTAGTGATGAGTAGAATTTCTCTAACAAGTTTCTATATAGCTCCTCATATATTATCCCTCCACCCCTCCAAATCTCCTCCTATTCTCATGTACTCCCAACCCTGATCCATTATCCCTCCTTATTTAGCCCTCTTAACCCTCAGTCCTAACACATTAGGTACCAACACAAACCTCCTGTACCAAAGAGCTACCACTCGGCTCCCAGAGTGAAAGGACACTCTCTCAGTCCCACATCCCCCAACTTGACAAGAAGCTGCAACTACCATTCCTACTAACTCATTTTATATGGCCTTTCTCTTCACATAACCCAGTGCAGAATGTTGCATGTTAACAGATTCAGCTCCAGAAAGACCCTAGGCTCAAGAAGACTACCTGATCCCTTAACTGCTGCAAGCCATCTCTCAAACCTAATAAGATTATGATATGGAATGAAAATGAGCCCTGGATTCCACCCACCTCCCAAGAATATATTAAAAGATTTAATGGGAATATTCATATTTTCCTGGTATGTTACACCTCTGAGTGTATTTATTACCAAAGGTAAAGGTAACCTCCTCCATCCTTTTCTACATACTATTATTTTTATATATTTGTACTATTATTTTAATCATATTTTTCTCTTTGTATATATAAATATATTTCTTTTTAATATTGCTTCTTTTGGTTCTGCTTGGTATAAAATTCTAGAGAAAAATATCTTGCTTGGGATAAAAGCTCAGGTCAAAAGATATTGTATAGCTTGTCATTCTTATCCCCAAATGTACCAGCAATATAATATTGTACCATTCCCTTTTGCATAGACATAATAAAAAAGGGGAAATCTTAAATATAGAAACTGTTGTGTATGTAAATATTTTGGGGGATTACTATGTTGCTCACCCTAATCTGATTAGGTGATTGTGCCCTACCCTAGGGTGTGACCTGGCATTCTGCCCCCACCCTAGGGTAGGACCTGATTCTGCTTCCACCATTGGTTGGTATCTGATCCCACCATTGGGTGGGACCTGACTCTGGACTATAAGAGCAAGGGTCTGTGGAAGGCGAGAGGCTTTTGCTGGCTGGAACTGAATCTGAGTCTTTGGACTTCAGTTTTGTCCATCCGAATAAAGCAAATATTTCCACGAGCCTGATTGTCTGCGAGCTGTTTACCCGCCGTTTCACCTCAGAACCGTGGGCTAGACAGGGTGGCAGACACGTGCTCCGAGCTGGAAGAAAAGGGCCTCATTCTCCATCCCTCCATCAGTCAACCTCTTCAGGGGCTGTCCTGCTACATAATGGCGCCCGAACAGGGACCTGAACCCTGGACCCTCAGAACTGTAAGTGAAATATTTCATTGGAAATTTCCTATGCTGACCATCAAATGGTTTCTGTGGTTAGTCATGTGGATTTTACCACCCTTAGTCTTACGCATTGGTGCTCTAGTATACAAGTGGATCATTCCATTTTGTTTAAAACTAATTGGTTTTGATCTAAGGACAATCACTGCAGTTGGATGGTTGTGGTCTATATTTCAAATGAAAAGTATAGTGTCTCTAGCCATCATAGTTTGTGGAATTTCTGTGTTGACTAACGTTATTATTATGAGCATAGTTATTTGCTGTTATTTCTATTTAGGAAATAGAAAGTGTAGAAATGGTGAGGCTAAAACCAGTATAGATAATAAGGAAATTTATCTGACGAAAACTCAGACCAAGGTGCAGGCTGACGAATCCAGCCCCACCATCAACAATATAGAAATTTTTGCTGGAAGAAAAACAACTCAGAATGTTAAGCCTGATTCTAGTGAATTGCTTGACAGTAGTGACTCAGATAATGATCTACCTCCAGTGCTAACTCCACGAAGTATGCCTCCTTCTAGTCACAAAATTGAATCGCAGAGCAGATTCAAAAAAAACCACATGCTCGGTCTCAGAGCTCTATTCAGAGTAATTTTGCTAATCAGGCCTTATCCCCTATAGACGGGGTAAATGTTTCTAACTATGTACCCTATCAGATGGAAGAATTAGATCGGTTTAAAAGATCATGTAAAGAAAATGGGCCAAAATCGCCATACAGTGTGGAGTTATTAAGACTTTGGAGTCATAACTCATCTTGGACTTTGTATGATTTTAAAAGAATCGCTGAAATATGCCTGTCATCTAAACAGCGAACTGAATGGGAAATGTACTATTCAGAAGGCGTAAAAGCTAAATTATATAGTCCGGATGGTATGAAAAAGCAAGTGGCAGGTGTTACTCTATCGTATGAATTATTGATGGCAGAAAATCAATTTGCAAATATTCAGACACAAGCAGCTTTACCTAAGGAAATCTTAAATTTAATCAGGGAGATTGCATTGTCAGCATGGGAAAAAATTGATTCTAACAGCATTGGTAGAGGAAACTTTTTAAAAATTACCCAAGGCCCTTATGAGTCATTTGCAGAGTTTGTAGGTAAGATTAAAGATGCTCTGAAGTTACAGGTGGAAGATGAGGAGATTAGAAACTTCCTAGTAAAATCTGTGGCCTATCATAATGCAAATTCAGCCTGTAGATTAGTATTGAATACATTAAATGAAAAGTCAGATCTGAATGATTACCTTTATGCCTGCTGGAATGTCTATGTGGAACCCCAACCCCCACCCCACTCAGACTCAGTACAAACCTTCCCAGTTACCAAGGGAACAATGTCTTACTCCCCTCGGGGACAGAACACTTTCCAGAAACCAGGTCTTTGCCCAAAATGCAAAAGGGGTCGCCACTGGGCGAAAGATTGCAGATCCAGAAACCTCATTAATAATAACCTAAGTAGAGGTTTCAACACAGTCCCCAGGAGGCAAATTGCCTGCTACCATTGTGGAAAACAGGGACATATCAAAAGAAATTGTCGTCTCCTTATAAATTCAGCTCCCCAAGAACACACATACAAGATGCAGGGAAACGCCCACAGGGCCTCCCCCCAGGCCCTTCCAAATCAGGGGCAAATTTTACAGACAATAATCCTTCCAAGCCCAGCCCAAGAAAATTCATCACGATAAAGGAATTAATCCACTCTACTTCAGGGAGTGCCGGATTAGACATATTATGCCCAGAGGACATTACAATTTACCCAGGAGCATGCCCTTACATGTTAGAAACTGGCATTGTAGGCCCGCCACCCCCAGATACCATGGGTTTGATTCTTGGCAGAAGTTCCCTCAACATAAAGGGTATATCAGTAATCACTGGTGTCATTGACTCAGATTCCATGGGAGAAATCTTTGTAGTTATTACTGTACCAGTTACATGGTCCTTTAAAAAAGGAGAAGCGATTGCCCAGATAGTAATAGTGCCTTATGTCAAATTTGGGACTTCAGATAAGACTAGAATTGGAGGTTTTGGAAGCACAGATCCGGGTGCTGCTCAAAACCCAATCGTGGCTCTGGTTACTAAATGTAAAGATGAACACCCAATGATCAAACTTCACTTGGAAGGCAAACCCTTTGATGGAATGATAGATACGGGTGCTCAGGTTACCGTAATTTCTGATAAAGAATGGCCAGAAAATTGGCCTCTTCAGGAAATCCCGTATTCCCTAGAAGGAATAGGAGGCCTGAGTTCCTGTCTGTTGAGTACGAGGACTATACTATTTTACGGCCCAGAAAATCAAAAAGCAATAATCAGACCTCACGTGGGCCCATTTTCACCATCCCTGTGGGGCCGTGACCTACACAAACAGTGGAAAGCAGAATTCCACATCCCATTAGCTCCAGAAGAGTCCGAACCTTCTTTTGATTTAAAAACCAAAAATTTTTAGTGGGGGCCACTACCGTAAAAACACCAGCACCAATAAAAATAAAATGGAAATCTGATGAACCAATTTGGACAGGTCAGTGGCCCCTTAAAACTGATAAATTAAAGGTGCTGACAGAATTAGTGGAGGAACAGCTAAGTTTAGGACATATTGAACCATCTTTTTCTCAATGGAATTCACCTATATTCACTATAAAAAAGAAATCCGGTAAATGGAGACTTTTGATGGATCTTAGAGCTATAAATTTATCCATGATACCTATGGGCAAATTGCAGACTGGTTTACCATCACCTGTAGTTATTCCAAAGGAATGGCCACTAATTATAATTGATCTGAAAGACTGCTTCTACCATATTCCTATCCACCCAGATGATAAAAAACGTTTTGCATTCTCAGTTCCTTCTCTCAATAATACCCATCCCTGCAGACGTTTCCAATGGACTGTTCTCCCCCAAGGCATGCTGAATTCCCCAACCATGTGTCAGTTTTTTGTAGATAAGGTTTTGAGCCCTGCTCGTGAAAAATTTCCTCAAGCCATGATATTTCATTATACAGATGATATCTTGCTCACAATGAACAACGAAACAGATTTACAGGAATTATACTCTTATGTTACTGACTGTTTACAAACATCAGGACTAAAAATAGCTTTAGAAAAAATACAGATAATGCCGCCATATCAATATTTGGGTTTTATTTTGGACCGGACGTCTATACGTCCACAAAAATTTTCTATCAAAAAAGAAAACCTCAGAACGCTTAATGATTTTCAGAGACTTTTAGGTGACGTAAATTGGCTCCGCCCTGCACTAGGAATCCCAAATGCAGAGTTATCTAATCTGTTTAAAACGTTGGAGGGTGATCCTGCTTTAGATAGCCCGAGAAATTTAACAACAGCTGCAAAAAATGAATTGGACATCTTCTTGAGCAGATTACAAAAATCGTTTCTCTCAAGATTCATCCCAGGAGAAAAGGTATTACTTTTAATCTTCCCTACTATAGAAACCCCCACAGGGGCCTTGATGCAACAGTCAGGACCTTTGGAATGGGTGTATTTACATAACAAACAACCTCGCTCAGTTGTCCCCTACTTACAACTGATTTCAGAGATTATTATCAAGGCAAGACTCAGATCTATATCTTTACTAGGTTTTGATCCAGATATAATAGTTTTGCCAGTACCAAAAAAGGAAATTGAGTCAATATTGCCAATTAATGAATCTCTACAAAGGGCCCTCTCAGATTTCACAGGAGAAATATCCTCCCATTATCCAGCAGGAAAAATTTGGGACTTTTTAAAGAAAACTCAGTTTGTTATTTCTTCAATTGTTCGGGATTCCCCTATTCCCAATGCCAAGGTTTTTTACATTGATGGATCCCAAAATGGAAAAGGAGGAATAACTGGAGACAACATTAATATGACCATAGATACCAAATATAAATCTGCACAGAAAGTTGAATTAGCAACGTTAATTTACCTATTAGAAAATGTATCTGAAGCCATGAATATAGTTTCTGATTCTTTGTATGTGGTAAATTTATGTCATGTGATAGCCACTGCATCCCTTAATGCTAATAACCCGATCATACAGGACTTACTTAAACAATTACAGCAGCTTCTTCAAAAACGAGCTGAGCCCATCTTCATCACACATATTAGAGCCCACTCAGGTCTTCCAGGACCTATGGCTCAAGGAAATAAAACTGCTGACTTGCTAGCAATGCCTAAATTTAAATCACCTATAGAGGAACATTCAGCCCTACACACAAATGCTCGCCGTTTACATGTGAATTACCAAATTCCATGGAGGCAAGCTAGAGAAATCGTAGAAAACTGCAACGTATGTGCACCGTTAACAAAAAAGACTCACATAGCAGGAGCAAAACCAAGAGGCTTACAGTCTAACGAACTTTGGCAAATGGATATAACTCAAACAGATTTATTTCCAAGGAAACCTTATCTTCATGTTGTGGTGGACACTTATTCTCGGTTTATGTGGGCAATTTCCATGTCTTCTCAAAAATCTAAGGCTGCTTGTAGTTTTCTTTTACAATGTTTCTCTGTGATGGATATTCCATATTCTATAAAAACTGATAATGGGCCAGCCTATGTTAGCAAAACTTTTGAATTTTTTTGTAAGGAATGGCAGATAAGACATCTCAGAGGAATTCCTTACAATTGTAGGGGACAGGCCATTGTAGAAAGGACTCACAGAACCTTAAAAACTCAATTGCAAAAAAATAGAAAAAGAGGTTTACCACCAACGGATTTGCTGTCTTTGACTCTTATCACACTAAATTACTTTAACTTACCCCAAGGGGAAAGCTACACTGCAGCGGAAAGACATTTTAAAGAAGATATTCAGAGACAAGAAACAACCCATAAACCTATTTGGATCAAGGAGGATGAAAAATGGATAGCTGGCTATCTTCTCCTAAGAGGAAGGGGTTATGCCTATGTTTCTATAAATGATGACCCTCCCAAGAAATTTTGGGTTCCATTACGTCTTGTTAGAAATCGGGCTAGCACAAATGATCAGGTTCAGACTACAAACTCCCCTTCAGAGAAAAAACAGAATACTTCAGACACTAACAGCAGTAATATTACTAAGGTCTCTGGGGCAGGGAACGATTTAGCTGTCACACACCATACAATGAGTGAGACTGATGGTAGTGATAAACCCTTACACTCCGAGATGCAAAAGGAAAGACAGGAACCTGTCTTAACTGGGCTCCAAAATATAGAAAACTCTTGCTACATGAACTCAATATTGCAATGCTTGTATAATATTTCAGACTTAACTCAGTATTTTTATAAAGATCATTATAAAAAGGATATTAACAAGAAAAATCCGATGGGGCATGAAGGTAAATTAGCCGAAGAATTTGGTTGGCTCATCAAAACCATGGGAAATGGATTTCATAGATATATTAACCCTGAAAGCTTCAAAGTAACAATTGGTTTACTTAATGACCAGTTTGCTGGACACAATCAGCAGGATCCTCACGAACTACTGATGTTCCTAATAGAGGGATTACATCAGGACTTGCTTACTGTAAATCTAATGACAGACAAAACTACAAATCTCATGGGAAATGAAAATTATGAACAATTTAGTCCAGAACACCAAAAGGCTCATAAATCTATTATTTATGATCTCTTTCAAGGACAATTCAAATCTATACTCCAATGTCTCACTTGCCACCAAAAGTCTGAGGTTTATGAGACATTTGTTCATTTGTCTTTGGCTGTTACATCTACAGATAAATGTACATTACAGGAATGCCTCTCTGAATTTTTTAAAGAAGAAGAATTAAGAAATGACAACAAAGTTCTGTGCAACAGTTGCAAAAATAGAAGGGATTTTTCAAAGAAAACGTACTTATGGAAACTGCCACCAGTACTTATAATACACTTGAAACGTTTTGCTTTTGATGGCAAACAAATAAAAAAATTGCATACTTATGTAGATTTTCCTTTAGAAGACCTCAATTTAGAGGAATTCACTTCAGAGAATAAAAGCAAGATTAAGAAATACAACTTATCATCGGTGTCAAACCATTATGGTAAAGTTCACTATGGACACTGTACTTCATACTGTAAAATTGCTGCAAAACAACACTGGATAAATTTTGATGACAAGAAGATCAAAAAAGTCCCTAATACATTGGTGAAATCCACAGCAGCATACATCCTGTTTTATACTTCTTAGAGATCTACAATGAACACCAGATAATCATTTTACTTCCTTATCAGTTGCTATTAATGCTCTAGGATTCTTTCCACAGGCATGATCAATGAATATAGATTGAAAATCATGAATCCCCAATGTGTTTCCTTGTAGGATGGATTTATGTCTTAATTTCATTATTGCTCTAGGTCTCAGTTAATCATGAAATTTTACAAATTAATTTAGTCAAGGTTCACCTGAAAGAGAAATTTCTCATCATATTAATGTTGTTTTTCTTTCTAGGTATACTCATTTAACGACTTTCACTCTTTTTATTTTAACATCATTGCTTTATTTCCCTCAATTTAGGTTTTAAGACGCTTACATAATGATAATTTTAGGTGGACTTTCTTCACAGTGCTTCTTGCCTATGATTGATTATCATAAAGTTACTGTTATACAATAACTTTGTATATATACTGATATACACGTATAGTAGAGTTGTCCATGTTTGTATTATGCATGAAATTCTCTTTCAGATCTGCTAGGCAAAACCATAAAAAAAAATTTTTTTTGTGAATTTGAAATGATTTATCTAAACAATTGCCGGCTATTACATTTTAAGGAGCTTTTAATTGATTCAGCTGAATTCTCTTTTCTTTTGCTCTATTTTGGATCCTTTCCAACAAATATTTTTTAGTATGAGTGAGTGTTATGGCCATATTTTTTGTGAAGTCTGTGTATGTATGTCTTGTTTAGTGTCTGTCTGTTCTGCATATTTTGTATATAGTTTCCTTTTTCCTAACTTTATCTTCCCCAAATTAGTCTTCCTTATCCTTCCTTCTCTCTTCCTAGTCCTTAACATTTTAATTTTCAGGATTTCACATGTGCAACCCATCTCCTTCACCCACAACTACAAGCTTCCTGATCTCGGCGGGAAGAAGAAATCCATGACTGTTGGAGTTTTACACCATATATGCTGCAAACTTGTTGGAAATGAAGCCACCTGGGATTTGTGTCACAATGTAACACCAGAGAAAAGATCCATGGACAAGACCCACAGTCTCTGGATCCCAGTTAAACTGTGCTATCTGAATTTCTGGTTTTCCGTCCACATACAAAATGCTATTGTTGACCGTTTCTACAATGGCTACCCCAAGATTGCACCGATCCCAAAGGAAATACAGAAGCCCAACCAACTTATGATGTAATGATGTAACGCTTGGGGATGCCCCAACACATGGATGACTGTACTGGCCTTCCTTCTTCATTCAGCTTGATGTTATCTCCTGTACAAGGCTTCAACCCGCTTTTCCAGACCCATCAAGTGTCTTCTGCCGGTCTTTTTGGAGTTCCAGACCCCTCATATTTACAGATTGGTATTGAACTCTGTAGAAATTACATCTGTTGTTTTTCCTATAACTGTAATCCTTTGAAGTTATGTTTGGTACTACACTTCTTTTGACTATCGTAATTAATGTTTTTCTATTTTAGTTTTTAATATTAGGAATCGATGTTGTATTACATTAAGGTTTTGCTTTCTTGACTTTAGGTTTGTGAGTTATATATTATTGTCTATAATTTCCCAAATGATATTTTTGTCTGTTCTCAGGGTTTTTTGCGTGGGCGCATCATAGGCAAAATACTAGGTTTATAGAAGGTTCCATCCATTTTGGATGGGCCCTCAAGTTGTTTATTTACACAGGGAGGGTCTCTGCCTTAAACATTTTGTTTTGGTTTGTGACTTAAGCTCCCATCTATAAATAGTCGACATCAATTTCAGACATCTTATGGACTTCAGACCGGATTAAGAACTTGGACTAAGTTCAGATACCTATTAATCATCATTGCAGTGGCTCCCCACTGTGCAGAGGGTGTATGTGCCACTTCTTCCGAAATAAAGGCCTAGTTCAATGCCCTCAAAGATGGGCTTTCTGGTCTACCTGAACTTGAATGAAAATGGAGCTGGAGAGATAGCATGGAGGCGAGGCGTTGGCCTTTCATGCAGAAGGTCATTGGTTCAAATGCCGGTATCTGCCAGGAGCGATTTCTGAATGTGGAGTCAGGAGTAACTCCTGAGCACTGCCAGGTGTGACCCAAAAACGACCACCACCACCACCTACAACAACAACAAATAAAGAAAAGGTGCTTCTTCTTGCCTGCTACACAACCTTTCTGGTGTCTCTTCGAAAGATCTATGTACGTCTTAGATTTATCTTCTCAGGAGCTTGTATTTGATTCCTTGATACATGTTTCTGGTTTTAGACACCCTGTGCTTAGGTTAGAAGTTTTTCTTTACATTTTCCTGTGATGCGCTTATGCAAACAGCCGCTCTTTTATTATTGACTAATTTTTCTTTTAATAATTGTAGACAATATTGTTTGTTTACTAAAAACAAAAGGGGGAATTGTTGTGTATGTAAATATTTTGGGGGATTACTATGTTGCTCACCCTAATCTGATTAGGTGATTGTGCCCTACCCTAGGGTGTGACCTGGCATTCTGCCCCCACCCTAGGGTAGGACCTGATTCTGCTTCCACCATTGGTTGGTATCTGATCCCACCATTGGGTGGGACCTGACTCTGGACTATAAGAGCAAGGGTCTGTGGAAGGCGAGAGGCTTTTGCTGGCTGGAACTGAATCTGAGTCTTTGGACTTCAGTTTTGTCCATCCGAATAAAGCAAATATTTCCACGAGCCTGATTGTCTGCGAGCTGTTTACCCGCCGTTTCACCTCAGAACCGTGGGCTAGACAGGGTGGCAGACACGTGCTCCGAGCTGGAAGAAAAGGGCCTCATTCTCCATCCCTCCATCAGTCAACCTCTTCAGGGGCTGTCCTGCTACAGAAACAAGCTTTTATTTACTAAAAATAAGAACTCATAAATTAATAATATGGGGTACTTCCCACCATGAGCACTCAACTTAGACTTCACGTGAACAGCAACCGTCCAACCCTGAACCATAAAACCAACAAAGCTCCCTGTAGCAGCACCAGGAATCAAACTCCCCTTGGGGAGTCCCTAATAACACTATGGTACTAGCCTGTGCCAGGTTATTATGACATCCTAAAGACAAGGAAACAGCAACAACTTGATCTAAGAGCAGACTGCCCTACTTCATCACCTAATGGTAAGATAAAATCAGAAGACACTTCACCCTTAATATGCACAAAAACCAAGATTCTTAAATACAGAAGTCTGACATAATTGTGACTGAGCAGAACTTTTCCTGGGACCAATATGAAAGACTCTAGCCTAGGCTTCAGCCTACAATTTATTCAAAAACTAATATCTCTAAAAGTCAGAGGTCTGACTTTGACAACCACAACTGAACAGAACTTCTCGAACCACAAGGAAAGACCCTAGGCTAAGTCCTAGGATCTGTGCAAAAACCAACATCACTAATTACAGAAGACTGACTACAACAACCTCGATGAAGAAGAACTCCTAGAACCATAAAGAAAGACTCGGCCCTAGACTTTTCCTATTAGCTGTGCGAATGCCAAGATCTCCAATTATGTAGGACTGATTTTGTCAGACATAACTGAGGAGAATATTTCCTGACATCAGAAAAGGACCTTGGGGTTCGTCAATGGATCCTTTAGTTGTTCCCATGACAATATACTTAAAGAGGGGAGAAACCCAGTATCTTTTATATCAAGGGAATTCCCTTTCTAATTTCCCCAATACTTACTGTGCTTATGCAAAAACAAAACAAAAAACACAAAACATTGCCACATCTCTTTCCTCTCCCCTTTTCTCTTTTTTCTCTTAATTTTAATCTAAATTGTTCATCTTAGTACCCATTAGTAGTTGCATTTTTGTTGTTTTTATTTTTCACTATTTTTTTTAAATTTTTACATATCTTTCACAGTATATTTTAGTAGTATTTTAACATTGAATCACCCATCACCAAATTTGTCCTCCCCCATCCCAATTCCCTCTCTGCTACCCATATACCCCACCATCACCCCCTGGGCTGCTAGAGTAGGTGGTCCTCTCTTTTTCTAGCTTACTATTAGTGATCATATATCTGTTTGGTCCTGGCACCCTCCCTAGTTTCCCCCTATATTTAAGAGGCAGAGATATATAAATCGAATTATGTGGTTTTGTTTGAAGGAAAGAAAAGCAATAGAATGGGGTACAAAATAGAAAAAATAAATAGATAAAAAAAAGAGGTCAAATACGCTGAAAATGGGCGTGGTCCTTCTAGAGGCTTTCAACCTCAGTTTGAGAGAGGACATGAAAAAGGTAATTGAAACACCACAACAATACAGAAAGAAATAACAAATTAAATATCCAGCAAGCACTACAGCAATAAAGACAAGCACTACACAATAGTTTCGGTTCTGAAATCAAATCATGCCAGAGTGCAAAAAGAAAAAGATAAGATAAAATAAAATAAAATAAAATTGGAGACATCAACTTCAATATCTATACCAAAACAAAGAAGTCAAAAAAATGATCAATCAATAAATAAATATGTGGAAAAATGATTATTTTGTGCTTTCCCCCCTCCCCCCCGCATAAGCACATTAACTATTGGGGTTATTATGAAATTCCCTTGGCCTGCCCTAGGGGATACAGGGTTTCTCCACCCCTGAAGTATACTGTTATGGGATTAACTATAGACTCCTTGCGTGATCAATTACTCTCCCCTTGGTGCTTTTGTGGTGTATGGAAGACTTCTGCTTCGTCTTGGATGGTAAAATCAGACCTCTGTATCTAGAGATCTTGGTGACTGTGCAGCTCAGGAATGGAGCTTATGATGAAGTCTTTTTTTGTGGTTCTAGCAGTTCTGCTTCTTCAGTGTCATTTTAATTCATCTACTGTAGTGAGTGGTCTTGGTTATTATGTTGTTCCTAGGATGGAGCCTGGGATAAAGTCTTTTGTTATGTTTCTGGAAGACCCGTTCAGTTGCGGTTGTCTCAGTTAGACCTCTGGAGTTGGAGTTTCACTAAATTTTTAATTTTTTTCACTAAACACACATTCCTGCCTAATAAGAGTCTATTCAAATTATTACTTTTCTACTTCTGCAGCAGTGCTAGAATTCTAGATCTTTAAATTAGATTATGTAATTTATACATGACTGAAGTACATAAATCAGTCTATTTTGCTTCTTAAATAAAAAATTTGTTTTCCTCTAGTTTTAAATAACGAGTTCCTTATTTCCCTATAGAACTTTTAATGTTAAAGTTTATATTAACAAACTGGTTATGGTAATTTAGGCATTCTTTAAATTGCTATATTTTTCCATACTTCTCAGTGACAGCAAACAACCATATTTTTACCAAATGTATTCAATCTAATCTAGAATTTTTTCTGTACTGTTCCTCAAAAGTTTAAATTATCTTCTTATCTATCATCTGATTTCAATACTTCTAAATATTTAAACATTTTTATTTCTGTATCCATACCCTAACTTTTATTACTAAATTATTTACTAGTTCTTTACAGTTCTAAGAAAAGTCAACACAATCTAAGTGATGTAAACAAACATAATCTGAAAGTTCAAAATGAACCTATAGACCAATATTCTCTGTGCTTGCTGTAGAAGAGAATGTAAATTGTATTTCCTATTTTCAAATTACTCTCTAGATTCCTAGATTCTTGGAGCTTTCTCCATCATTAAAACCAGAAACAGAAACTTCAAATTTCGTACTCTGATGTTATACTTTTATTACCATATCTTTTGTCTATTTTTTTGAGGTATATAGGAGTTTGTGGAGATTTGGACATGTGTTTAGGGTGCTGTGCTCAGGGGTCACTCCTGGCAGTGATTATGACTTCTGTAAAGTGACAGGGATCAAGCCAGGGTCACCCATATTCAAATCAAGTGCGTCAACCTTTTTAATATCTACCTTCCTATTCTTCTTTACTCCTTATTCATCTGAATAATACTTGTGATTATGTTGTGCCCATAAGGGTTACTTTTATGGTTTAAGAATGCTAATTAAATCATATCTGCCTTCTGACAAAAATTCAGGTTCTGGGAATTAGGAAATGAACATCTTGGGGTGGGACTTCATTCTGTCTTATACATATTACTTATTTTATTCTCATTATTATACTTTATACATATACATATTTGGGAGGTTAAATTTTTAAACTCAAAATTTTGTTCTTCTTAAGTATTTTTCTATTAAAATGAATATTTGTGACCTCAAATTGAATATAAGGTGGGATTTATTTCCTCAGCATTTCTTATAGTTTATCTTTTATACTGGTAGTTATCACACTGCTTTAATAAGAAGGGTCATGGAACTCAGATACATCCCTTAGTACTTCAACATGCTCAACCACGTACATTCATAATTGTAGTTTTTTAATTATTTATTAAAAATTCTTTACCTTTTATAAGGAAAAATTAATGTATTTCTCAGGAAATTTTTAGCTAATTTAATAGAATATTATAGCAAAAGATACACATTAAAAACAATAACTGTTTTAGTCAGATGATTTTAATAGAAAGAAAAATTTTAATAAAAGGGGAATTTGAAGACATCTTTTAATTATCCAAGAATAAACTCGGATATTTAGACAAGTTTATGATTGACAGATAGCATTTTTACCTGATGTTCCTTCCAATTTGTAATGGTACTTGTTAAATAGCCTCACACTTTTAATTTAAATACTATCATGTAGAACTAGTGAGGTCCTTATACTTTGACAGTTATATCTGAAAATGTTCATTTATCATATAAAATATCTTTCTAAAAAGATTTCTATTTTTCCTTGCATAAAAATTAAAATAAAATTTTGGGGCTGGAGAGATAGCACAGCGGTAGGGCATTTGCCTTAGATGCAGATGAATGGTGGTTTGAATCCCAGCATCCCAGAGCCTGCCAAGAGCGATTTCTGAGCAGAGAGCCTGGAGTAACACCTGAGTGTTGCTGGGTGTGACTCAAAAACCAAAAAGCAAACAAACAAACAAACAAAAAAACAAAAACCTTAAAATAAAATTCTGACACTTTGACACAACAACATGATCTTAATAGTTTGTTTTAAAATAATTCTCGGTGAAAATCAACTATGTAAGACTGTATAAAAATTTTATTCTTTCTAGAGTTTATTGAATTTGATACAGATATGGAAATAGATATGGAATGTCAATGAATCTCTACTGAGTCTTCTATGGGGATATAATGATTTCATGGTGGGTAAAAGAACTAAATGGATAAGTTTCTAACCAAAGTATTCTGTTTTATCTGATTTATATATTGGTTCTGGATGCTCTTTGTTTGAATAAAAGGTATTTTTTGGCTGAAATATTAGATAGGAATTGCACAAAATAATTTGACTGAAGTTTAGTCAGTGAGAGACGTGACCAAAGCTAGAACCTAGCCTTTTTATTCCTTTTCTTAATCTCTGAATTGCTTCATAACCTTTTAAAAAATATATTTAACTCTGGCACTCATATTCTTATTAATCTGATTTGTCTATACCTTTTTTTCTATGTAGTTATCTTAATGCTCTAAAGACCCATACATTCTATATTATTCCTGAACTGTTTCTCCTGCTTCACTGTTTACAGGTAATCTTCATAAAATTTAAGAGCAATTGTATTCTACTTCTCTGTTCACCTTAGTAAAGTTTAGAACTTTCTTTTATATACCTGTGAAATTTAAAATATAAAACATTATCTTTTATATGCTTGCACACTATTACAAGTTTTTGATTAATGCCTTGCAATTGCTGTTTATCTTTATACATAAAATGAACCAGGCAGTACTTCCTGAAATGTCATCTGTGGATCCCTAGAGTTTGTCCTCTTGTGAGATTGGCCTATGTTAATTACTACAAAGAAGAAGTTCTAATAACATTTTATCCTCAAATACTATGCTCTGCAGAAATATTTCAGGATAATAAGAAATTAGAATGTCACTCAAGCTGTTAATCAGAGCGATCCTGAGATTCAATTAGCAGGATTCAGAATGTAGAAGCTGGAAGGGATCAAATGTGACTCCAATGGGCATCAATAGAGCTCCCTAAATACAATCATTATTTAATTAAATAATCTCAGTCTTGTTGATTATCTTTGGTGTAGTTCCAGGTACAGGTATGTAAATACAGCAATGAAACACAAAGACCAAGTATTTACTTTGGCAAGTCTATATAATATAGATAAGCTAGATACTCAGTGTTTGCTAATTTATAAAACCTTGAATGAATTAAAACAGAGCCAGAAAGATGATAGCATAAAAATTAAGGAGCACACTATACATGTGACTGATCAGCATCTCAAGGAAGACTGGGCATCATAAGGAGCAACATTGGAGTCCTCTGGTAAAAACATGTAATAATCTCAGATTACAGGTTCCTGTATCATTGCATCCTTGCACCTCTCATTGAATTACCAGTCCAACTGAGAGTTGATAGAAAGGGCACCTGGGTCTCCTGACACTGCTTGTGAGCTCTATACTCAATAATATGGTAAATGAGGATAAAAGAGATATAGAAAAATAAGACATTATGTCTCTTATGTAATGTTATTAAAATAATCTATTACAAAGGGTTAGCAGTTGATTGAAGATCAGGAGAAATGAAATTGAACCATGATGGTAGTTATAAAAATCCTGGAATAGAAAAAATGGACATCAAGTTCAATGATTTTAAAAGGTTTGAAATGTTACTCATGTACTTTCAAGATGAGTACAATATATTAGACAAATCAATTTGTGAGTAGATGAGCTCACATTATTGAACATTATCTTTTTTTTTGTTTGTTTGAGCCATACCAAGTGATGCTCATTGGTTACTTCTGGCTATGCACTCAGAAATTGCTCTTGGCTTGGGGGACCACATGGGTTGTTGGGGGAATTGAACTGTGGTCATCCTAGATTCACATGTGCATGTCAAATGCCCTACTGCTTCGACCCTGAACATTATCTTCCAAGCTACACAAAAAATTGGGAACACATTGTAGCATGTTCACCGAACTTTGATATAATTTTATTTTGTGTATTTATGCTATTGCTGTAGGAGAGTGGAATATCTCAAAGAAGATGTGGGAATTCCGTTAAGATGTGATTATGTTATTTTTTCATTGAAGATAAAACATATTGCTAAGTTAAATAAGATTGGGAGTCAATATGGCTAAATTTGGAACTATAATAAACTTGAGTTGGAATTTTTTGTGGTATATTAGAGAAATAAAGTGATAAATAGGGGCTAGAGAGATAGCATAGAGGTAAAGTAGTTTGCCTTGCATGCAGAAGAAAGATGGTTCTAATCCCGGCATCCCATATGGTCCCGAGCCTGCCAGGAGCAATTTCTGAGCGTAGAGCCAGGAGTAACCCCTGAGCGCTGCCCAGTGTGACCCAAAAATCAAAAAAAAAGATAAATATGGATAAATAGCTGTTTTATTCAAAGGAAAGAATTTTGTTTTTCTGCTAGAGAGCTGTGAGATTTTAAAAGTAAATAAAGTATTTTATTCTTATTTATGGTGCTTGATATGATAATTATATATTAAATGGAAAATTACAAATTTTGTGGAATTTAGATTCAGAGACATATTCAGACATAAGCAATAGAGTTGAAAACCATAAGTTAAGAGAGAATTTATTGTCCTGACTAACTGATGTCACTCCAGCGGTAACTATCAAATGAGAATCACGTTAAAGTTGAGGTCTTAGAATTATTTAGGAAACACAAAGATAAATTTTCTAAAAAATATTGTGAAGGAGAGGCCTTAGAAAATTATAAAAATAGTGATATTCCAAATGGAAATTAAGTAAATATACTAAAAAGAAAAAGTTGATAAATCATGCTATGTGTTGTTACATTATGTAACACTGGGCATTAAGGTTAATAGAGACATTGCTTTACTGACTAAATTCAAGAAAAAATTTAGTATAATTAGATCTTGAGAAGTTTTTTAATAAAATGGCATGATTAGAAGGGAGTTTATGGGGATTTTTAAAGTTTAATATTCTGCAACAATACTTTGCTAAATCGACGTACCTTTATAGTCTTCTGAAGAAGTCTCTAGAACATGTACTTTGGTATCTGAGGATGAAAGATACAGTATTATATCAGAAGAGAAGGTAGTAACTGGCATGTTATAGGAAATTTATTTACTTATTTATTTTGGTTTGGAGGTCATTTCGGTGGTGCTCAGAATTTACTCCTGGCCATATGCTCAGAAATCACTCCTGGCAGGCTCTGGGGACCATATAGGATGCCAAGGATCAAACATGGATTCACCACATAAAAAGTAAATGCCCTACTTGATGTGCTATTCCCATGTTCCCTCTTGTTTTTTTGTTCCCTCTTGTTTGATTTAATTTAAATTTTACTTTTCATGCCATTCACCAGTTATCAAATATCTCCATATCTATGAAGGCTCAAGTTTTCTAAAACTACAGACTTTGACTCATATGAACTATGCACCAGTTGAACCAGCAATACCTGCATAAAACAATACCATATTTGAGGTGATAGCTACTGATTTTCAATCACATCATCAAACAGACCTTCAATTTTAATTGAAGTTGATATAAACTCATATTCTACATTAAATCCAGTACTGCTTCAATAAATCCACAATCTTTCTAGGACCCTCTGATATGTTTTGCACTTATCTTTTCATTTAAACAGTTTAAGGAAAATGCTTTTGAATTTTAATTTAAATGTAGGTATCATATTTTTGTTTTTAGTGGTTTGGTAGAAAACAGTTCTAGGAAACTGCTAAAGTAGCCATCATTGAACCAATTTATCAAATATTTTGATTTTATATATAATACCTATAAAATATTAATAGAGAACTTCTTTAAGCTAAATTATGAATTTTTATAAGTTCAAACAGGAAATATTATTTTAAGCATATATAAAAAATACTTATATAACAATACATTGTCAGTTTTTCTTATGTATCAGTAGAAGATATAAAATTACTTTTGATAAAAATTGAATATAACAAATTTATTTACAAAACTAGAATAAACTTATGTGCTTGATAGCACTTATTTTCAGATAAGTTAGTAAATTGAAACCAAGTGAATTTTTGTGGTACTATGAAGTCCATTGACTATGTGCTAAATCTTTAACTTTGTTTTGAATATCTCTGATGACTTGAAACCTTGAATTTTCTTCTGTAATTTCTAAATCTTAAGAGATACAGGTGATTTAAAAGACTACTAGGCATTTTAACTATTACAATGTGCACAATAGTCTAATTATATTATTACATATTTTCTGAGAAGGAACAAAATATTGTAGACACAGAATATACTTTCATTATTTCAATGAGAGATAATAACTAATAAGCCGTATTGTGATATGTATTTTATTTTTCATTGCTATTTTTTCTTAAAAAGTTAAATAGTGATTTTTAATAAATAAAAAATAACCAAATGAGAAAAATTTCAACATTTTAGAAATTCCCTCTGTATGTATATAATTATGCACACATAAATAACATGCCAGACTAGGGATAGAGATGACAGAAGATGTTTATGGATAGGTGAGTAAGTCTAAATTTTACTTTAAATTTACTGCATATTACAGCAATGAAAGCATATTGTTGACCATGACAATAGAGTCAAAATTTTATATTTCTATAAAATACTTTAATGTTAATAGCTTTTTACTTTATTATATATGTTTCACCATTATTTTGCTAATTTAAACAAATAACTAATTTAATTTCTAATTCCATTCATTAGAAGTAAAGTATGAGTACCATTTTCTATTTTTTTGTAAAATATAATTTTGCATTATTCATCTCTTCATTAAAGAAATTTATCTACTCATCTATTTTTTGTTTATTTTGGGGCCATATTTAGGCAGTGAGAGGGGTAAATCATGACTGTGCTATGCAATCAATCTGGAGGTGGATCCTAGGAGATGTCAGGAATCAAATCTGTATTTTCTGCGTGCAAGGTAAATGTCTTAATCTCTTGCTGTACTATTATTTTGGACTGGGATCTACTAGTCAATTCAGTCAGAATACAATGGACAGAATTTCATTATCTTCATCAGTTTCACTCAGAATCCAGGACTCCTCATTTTGAAAGCTAGTTCATATCATAACCCACAATATCCATAAGTCTTTATCACTGCCTGAATAGACTCTAAAATTTTGATTGAACCATCAAAATCTCTTTCAGTGATATCTCTCTCCAACCTATTTGTTCACCCAAAGTTATGATGTTTCATGATGGCCCAAACAAGCCGTTATTCAGTAACTTAATGAACTCCTTGACCTCTGAGCCTTGACATAATTCATGCAACATTTTCTCCCTCTATTTTATATTGTTTGTGATAATAAGGTTTATCACAAACTTATTAAATACCCAGGGACAATCCAAATATTAAATTATTTAATTAAACATTTTAGTCACTTTTACAAAAATATACTATTCTTCCTCAGAACTACTACCATTTGAAAAGCTCATGGTAGTCGAAGCTACAGTGCAATATTTTGCTTATATAGATTTATTACAATGAATCTCAACCTGTTTCAGAGTTATTTTCACACACAGTATCCATAGTATGCTGTATATTCCAAATGCATATAAATCACATATCATTAAAATCACTGATTGGGTTTGTCATGATTATTTCATGTGTATTAAATAAATAGCTCTGACTTTCATTATGTGTTGTAAAATACCTTAGGTGAAGTAAAGAAGAAATTCTTGCTTAGAAATGCATTTTGTGAAATAAAAGAAAAGAATGGATAGGATGAGGATGTTATAAAATTAAATCATTTTTCTAGAAACTTGGGGTTATGAACTAAAATATATTTTTCTGAATAATTATTAGGAGAAATTTTGAGATATTTTGTGTGAACATAATTAAAAATAGGGAGGAAACATTAATTGGTATTGCTATATTTCAACAAGGTGAGCAGTATTAAGGCAATGAATTCTGTAAACAGTATTTAAGAATATTGGTGCCAGGAAGGTGGCGCTAGAGGTAAGGTGTCTGCCTTGGAAGTGCTAGTGTAGGATGGACTGTGGTTTGAATCCCCCGGCGTCCCATATGACCCTCCCCCAAGCCAGGACCGATTTCTGAGCTCTTAGCCAGGAGTAACCCCTGAGCGCCAAAAGGGTATGACCCAAAAATCCAAAAGAAAAAAAAAAAAAAAGAATATAGGTAAGTTTGTACAGAAAGTCAAGAACAATGCCCTCAATATCTTAAATGTTAAGAGTCATCTAAAATTTCTGATAAAAAATGTGCTCTAAATTGTACAAGGTGTGGCTTGGGAGTCTGAAATACATTAACATCAGCTAAATCAATAGAATAAATCATTTCTAACTGTGAAGAATAAATGTTTAAAATCATAGCATTTTAGAATTAAAAGTGAATCCAGAAATCTAAATCCAAGGCCAACAGCTATAATCTATCTTCCTTTACAAGGTCAAAATCATTTAACTTCATCTTCCTGGCTGGGATAAATATTTTTTAAGGAAGAAATAATTAATGGAAAATTCATCTACTCTTGTCTCCATGTTTTCTTTTTTTGAAAAATGATGTGTGTGCTTTTATGCATGTGTGTACTTATACAAGTTTCCTTGTCATCAATATTTAGATATAGAGATAAATTGTATATAAAAGTAGAAATTTTGGATTTACTTAATATTATGATAACTTGCTATATTGCTTTTGGAAGCCCGATCAGGAATTTGAGTAAGAAAACCTTTTTACCCTGGGATTATACTTGTTCAAACACCCTGGCTTTAAAAAAAGAAATAACTCACGTATCTAGTTTAACTGAATTATCTGTTTAATGAATAAATTTATTAAGCAAATATATATATCCATTTATAATAGCTGTCTGAGCTCTGAAGGCATCCAAAACAGTTAAATCAGGTCCATTTAAACCTCCCACTCTAAAATGAGGGTTTTATAAATATACTCTTAATAGTTATGGCAATTTTAATTACATTTATCTTTATACACCAATTATTTGGTTATATTTTATTTTTAAAGATATACAGTGAGAATCATATCATGAGTACCAATATAGCTTCAATTGTCTTCGAAATTATATACAGTGGCTAATGTAATTTATTTTAATAGTTAAATGTGCAATCATCTTGATATTGGTGAAATGGATCAATTTCAATGTATCTCGAATAAAATATTTAATAAAATAATAATAAATTAGCATTTTATTAACTTGATAACCTATTTAAACACAATATTCAGCATAATGCTTAATGTGGTATGCAAGAAAAATTCTTTTTAAGTCATAAAAAAGGCAACGAGCATCAGCCTTGTCCTCTGAATTATTTTCACCCAATGACAGTACACTTCTAAGAAAAGAGAAGCAACAGGAGCAGGAGAAGAATCTTCCAGAGACCTCAGCTGTCCCAAGAAACTGAGGTTCCAAGAAATTGAGGCAGACAGAACTGCAACAGGTCCTCCTTGATTCAGAAGAATCATATTCACACCAGGTCAGTGTGCCCTGAACGAGCCCAGTTTACTTGCTTTACTCTGTCTCTGCACATTTCTTCTAGTTCATAAGCCTCACCAGAACACATTTAAAAAAAACCACCACAAAACAACACAGAAAAATCCCACCATGCTTAGTGAATGAAGATGGTAGTTCTGAAGAATACCTACAGTGCCTTTCTGATAAGGACTGTAGAGAGGAAACATTGAGTGTTTCAAGGAACTCAAGCCATGGAATAGACAGCCAATAGGCCTTAAAAGGATATAAGATTAGGAATGACAAAATTCAAACCGAAATAAAGGTACTGAAAAACTTGGTAGGCAAAATTAAAAACACATTATAAGGTCTCACCAGTGCTCTGCTGCTATGATCAGAATCAGTGTGCCTGAAAATGAGCAAACACCTTTAGACAACAGCAGAAGATGGAAGAGTTTTAAAAATAAAGCACATAAAAATCCTCAAAATAAGTCAACAAATGACAATAGAGCTTGGGATAAATTCAACAGAAACAACATAAAAATTATTGGGGCCCCAAAGAGCCAGGATAAAAACCCTATGTAAAAGCAACAATAAAAGACATCATTGTTGAGAAGCTCCAATAGCTGGAGAGTACATGTACATACATCATAAACATCCAAAAAGTACCACTGAAAAGAGATCAAAATAAAAAACAACTCAGAGTACCTTCTATTTAAAATTAAGAAAATCATAGGTATATATATGTATGTACATACATACATACATATATATATATATATTTATAATACTGAAAACAGGAAAAAGGGAAACTATATACCAAAAGAACATCCCTAATATTTATAGTGAAATTTATTATAAGTGAGACCTTTGAAAGTTCTTTTTTTAATTGAATATTGACAAACTAGATTTTATTAAAATAGACATAAATAGTTCTCATTTTTTTTTTAGCCAGTAGTTTGGAGAAGCAAAGGAGAAACAGCAGCAAAGGTTTGGGTGTAGGAAACAAAAGCCAAAAGAGATTTGGAGGATGATTGCAGGTTCATTCATCAGCTACCACAGGGGTAAACATGTCTCAATAATGCAGATGTCTTTATGCGAGGGTCAGAAACAGTGCTCCAGAAAAATGCTGTATTCAACAAAAGTAAGCCAATACTTACTTACAGAAAGGAATACATTTGGGGGGGGAGGCACACCCCGTGACGCTCAGGGGTTGCTCCTGGCTATGTGCTCAGAAATTGCTCCTGGCTTGGGGGACCATATGGGACTCACCTATCCATCCAGGCTAGCGTGGGCAAGGCAGACACCTTACCGCTTGTGCCACTGCTCTAGCCCCATGAAATCACAGGAATACTCTTCAGGAAGACAAGATATGCAGAAGTTTGTTGCTTAAAAAAAGTGCGCCCAGAAAGATTCATCATGGTTCCCCCCCCCCGCAAATTCTATTCCATGAGAATTTTGTAAAAGATGTTAAATATATTGTCTAACAAATGAAGGCATTTTCTTATATTCTTATGAATATATTTAGACCCTATGAAGTCATAGTGAAACAAAGTCAAATATTGCGCAACAGTCTGTCCATAAATAGATTTATAGTAGAGAATTGTGGTTCATACTTTCAAATACTTTGCTAGAAGTGAAAAGGAGTAATGGTTCATAGTAAAAAAAATGACAAAATTAATATTTCACCAAGAAAAATACACCCAAGTAGATTATCATTCCTGTCTGAAGGAAGAAGATACAGTTTCATGGTTAAACAACAGCACATAAACTTTAAAAACAAACTTTTAAAGGAGTGATGGGGGTGATTTAAGCAAGACAACCCCTACCAACACACCAAATATCTATAAAAGATGACAGAAAATTCCATAACAATTCTGTTAGAATTTCCTTAACTGTTTTTTCATATAATAGTAAGCCAGAATATGATGATAAAGGAATAAAGCTATAATTTATAAGCAATAATTTAGAGATAGTGGTAACATAATGTTTGGGAATTAATAGGCTCCTTTATCAGGAAAGCAGCATGATTCTGCCTTTTATTTTACTTTTTCTATTTTTTCTTTTATTAAACACCATGATTACAAAGCTTGTGAAATGATTGGGTTTCAGTCCTATATGCACTACTGTTAATGAAAGGATACTGTATATATCAGTTTATCTCAATTTAAAATGCAGTTATTTTCCAGAGTGATCAGTTCCAAATATTATAGTCATATTTGTCCCTTATCTACCCTAAATGTACTGTTCCACTATTTGTAGTGAGCTTTCTACCATGTGCTTGTCCTCATGGCTCTCATCTATATTGTGTTTGGATATAATTACCATACTATCTTTTACTTCTTAATACCATAAGTGAATTTTTCTATGTCTACCCCACTCCCTCTAACTCATTCCACTCAGCATATTACTCTTCATATTCATCCATTTATAAGTAATTTTAATACTTTTTGCAACAGCTGCATAGTACTCCATATTGTATATTTATCAAAATAACCACTTTAACCATTAATTTTTGTCTTGGATTCATCCTTTCTGGGCTTTTTCCAAATTCTAGCTATTGTTCATAGTTCTGTGATGAACATAGGAGTGCATAGGGCTCTTCTGCATGGTGTTTTGGGTTTCCGAGAGTATATACCTCTGACTCATATTGCTGAATCATATGGGAGCTCTCTTTCTAGATTTTTGTGGAATATTCATATTGTTTTCAAAATAGGCTGGGCCAGTCAGCATTCCCACAGTAGTGAATAAAAGCCTCTCTCTCCTCATATCCAAGCTAGCACAGATTGCTCTTGGTGATGTAAGATAATCTTTGTGATATGAAATGCTATCTAATTGTTGATTTCATTTGCATCTCCCTGATTATTAATGGTGATAATTTATTCATGTTTCTTTTGGCCATTTGTATTTCTTCTTTGAGGATATGTTGGTTCAATTCTTCTTGCATTTTTGGATGAAGTGAGGTATTTTGTTCACCTGAGTTCTACCAGTGCCTTATATATCTTAGATATTAACCTCTAATAATATTCATCTGGATATTGGGTTAAGTTTACTCCATTCGATGGATAGTATCTGTATCCTGATCACCATTCCTTTAAAGTGCAGAAGCTTATTAGTTTAATGTAGTCCCATTAAATATCTTTCATTGCTTGGCTAGTGGTGTTTCTTTCTTAAAATTTCCTTTATCTTCAATGTAATGGAGTGTTCTGCTTACAATTTCCTTTATGTACTTATGTTTTCAGGTCAATATATTTAATCCATTTTTTATTTCACCTTCATGCGTGGTGTTAGAGGTTTGAGTTCACTATTTTATATATAGTTGGCCAGTTTTCATAGCCCAACTTTTTGAATAAACTTTCCAGTTCCATTATTATTTCTTGCTGTTATTAAATGTTAATTGATTGTATACCTGTGGGTCTGACTGAGAATACTAAAGTCTATTCCATTGATTTGAAGGTCTATCTTAATTACAATATGATGCTATTTTATTGAATACTGTTTTATAGTAAAGGTTGAAGTTGGGAAAACTGACTCCTCCCATATTTTTGTAAGAATTGATTTGCCCATTTGTGAGTGTTTATTGTTTCATACAAATTTCAGGAGCATTTGTTTTATTTATTTATTTTGGGGAGCCACACCCGGTGATGCTCAGGGGTTACTACTGGCTATGCACTCAGAAATTGCTCCGGGCATGGGGACCATATGGGACTTCAGGGGATCGA
This sequence comes from Suncus etruscus, assembly GCF_024139225.1. Classification (NCBI taxonomy): domain Eukaryota; kingdom Metazoa; phylum Chordata; class Mammalia; order Eulipotyphla; family Soricidae; genus Suncus; species Suncus etruscus. Next base: position 65,928,836 of record NC_064854.1, on the reverse strand, counting down.
ACTGCCATCTGTCCTGGGTCAGCCGTGTGTAAGGCAAATGCCCTACTGGTGCACCATCATTCTGCTCCCCTTTTTTGGCTCAACTTCTATAAGAAGTTCAATTTCTTTCTATTTTTTTGAAAAATATCTTTGGTATTCTTATAGGGAAATTATTAAATATATACAATGCTTTGGGAAATATTTCCACTTTCATTATGTTAATCCTACAAATTTATGAACAAAATATATGTCTACATTTCCTTGTGTCCTATTTTCTTTCTTTCTTTCTTTCTTTCTCTTTCTTTCTTTCTTTCTTCTTTCTTTCTTTCTTTCTTCCTTCCTTTCTTTCTTTCTTTCTTTCTCTCTCTTCTTTCTTTCTCTCTTTCTCTCTCTTTCTTTCTCTTTCTTTCTTTCTTTCTTTCTTTCTTTCTTTCTTTCTTTCTTTCTTTCTCTTCTTTCTTTCTTTCTCTCTTTCTTTCTTCTCTTTCTTTCTTTCTTTCTTTCTTCTTTTCTTTCTTTCTTTTTTTTTTCTTTCTTTCTTTCTTTCTTTCTTTCTTTCTTTCTTTCTTTCTTTCTTTCTTTCTTCTTTCTTCTTCTTTCTTTCTTCTTCTTCTTTCTTTCTTTCTTTCTTTCTTTCTTCTTTCTTCTTTCTTTCTTTTCTTTCCTTTCTTTCTTTCTTTCTTTCTTTCTTTCCTTTCGTTATTTTTGGGTCACACCCAGCAGCGCTCAGGAGTTACTCCTCGTTTATGGCAGGCTCAGGAGACCATATGGGATGCGGGGATTCGAACCACTATCCTTCTGTATTAAAGGAAAATGCCCTACCTCAATGCTATCTCTCTGGCCCCCCAGTTTTATTTCTTGAAGCATTCTTTTATATTTTTCTTTGCTTAGGTATTTCACCTATTTAGTTGACTTCAATTTGCTTGATTTTCTGAGGCACAATTGTGAATGGTATTATTGGTTGTTTTTTTTTTTTTTACTATTTTTCTTCTCTTTTATTATTTGTATATCGAAGAGCCATAGATTTTTGCATATTAATCTTGAAGCCTGCCACTTTACCATAGAAATCTATTATTTTCAGAAGCTTATATTTGGAATGTTTAATATTTTCTAAATATGGGACATGACATCTGCAAATAGTAAGAGCTTGAATTCTTTTACTATCTGGATGCCTTAATGTCTTTTTATTGACTACTTGCTATGGAAAGTATTTCCAGTATTATATGAAGAGAAGTGGTAGGAGAGGTCATCCTTGTCTTGTGCCAAGACTTTCGAGGAAAGTCTTTTAGTTTTATACACATTGAATCTAATGTTTGATGGATGGCTTTAACTATATTGAACAAGATGCCTTATATTCATATCTTCTTGACTGTTTTAATCATGAATGTGTTAAAATTTATCAAATGCTTTCTCTGCATCTATTAATTAAATCATATTTTTATTGATATGGCCTACTGATATTGATTTACATATATTAAAATATCCTTGATTCTTTAGAATGACTCTTTTTGTTTCATTTTGTTTTCTGTTTTTGGGTCACACCCAGCAGTTCTCAGGGGTTACTCCTGGATCTATACTCATAAATTGCTCCTGGCAGGCTCGGGGGACCATATGGGATGCCGGGATTCGAACCACCGACCTTCTGTGTGCAAAGCAAACAACTCACCTCCATGCTATCTCTCCGGCCCCTAGAATCAATCTTAATTGTTATGCTGAATGAACTTCCTGATTAACTGCAGTATTATATTTACTAGTAATTTGTTGTCAATCTTTGCATCTGTCTATAAGAATATTGGCCTGTAATTCTCTTTATTTGTGGTGTCTCTGTCTGCTTTTATTATAAGGGCAATGTTAGCATCACAACAATTTGGGAAAGTTTTTGTTTCTTCAGTTTTCTGGAAGAACTTGTAAAGTATGGTCATAGTCCTCTTAAAGGATTGAAATAATTCACTATTGAATCTGTCTGGCCCTAGTATTTTTTTGGAAGCTTTTTGATTACCATTTTAATTTTCACAATTATGATAAGTCTAGTCAGGTATTAAAGATCATCTTGGTTAAAACCTGAAAAATTTTAAGCATTCAAAATTTTATCCATGTCTTCTAAGTTCTTTTGTTTTGCTATTTAAAGATTCACACACTAATCTCTGATTATATGATTTGTTTCTGCAGTATCTTCAGTAACATTGCTCTTTTTATTTCTGATTCTATTTATTAAGTTTTTCTCCCTTTTATTAAATCTTGCTAATGGATTGTCCATCTTGTTTATTTTCTTTCAAAGTACAAGATTTTCTTTCATAGATCTTTTTTTAATTTTATTTAAACACATTGATTACATACATGATTGTGTTTGGGTTTTAGTCATGTAAAGACCACCACCCATCACCAGTGCAACATTCCCATCACCTATGTCCCAACTCTCCCTTCTCCCCAACCGACCCCCACCTGTACTCTAGACAGGCTTTCCATTTCCCTCATACATTCTCATTATTAGGACAGTTCAAAATGTAGATCTTTCTCTAACTAAACTCATCACTCTTCGTGGTGAGCTTCCTGAGGTGAGCTGGAATTCCAGCTTTTTTCTCTTTTGTGTCTGAAAATTATTATTGCAAGACTGTCTTTCATTTTTCTTAAAACCCATAGATGAGTGAGAACATTCTGCGTTTTTCTCTCTCTCTGACTTATTTCACTCAGCATAATAGATACCGTGTACATCCATGTATAGGAAAAATTTATAACTTCAACTCTCCTGACAGCTGCATAATATTCCACTGTGTACTACAGTTTCCTTAGCCATTCGTCTGTTGAAGGGCATCTTGGTTTTTTCCAGAGTCTTGCTATGGTAAATAGTGCTGCAATGAATACAGGTGTAAGGAAGGGGTTTTTGTATTGTATTTTTGTGTTCCTAGGGTATATTCCTAGGAGTGGTATAGCTGGTTCATATGGGAGCTCGATTTCCAGTTTTTGGAGGAATCTCCCAATTGCTTTCCATAAAGGTTGAACTAGACAGCATTCCCACCAGCAGTGGATAAGAGTTCCTTTCTCTCCACATCCCCGCCAACACTGTTTATTCTCATTCTTTGTGATGTGTGCCAATCTCTGGGGTGTTAGGTGGTACCTCATAGTTGTTTTGATTTGCATCTCCCTGATTATTAGTGATGTGGAGCATTTTTCATGTGTCTTTTGGCCATTTGTATTTCTTCTTTGTCAAAGTGTCTGTCCATTTCTTCTCCCCATTTTTTGATGGGATTAGATGTTTTTTCTTGTAAATTTCTGTCACTGAATTGTATATTTTGGAGATTAGCATGTAGTCTATCCTGGAGAATATCCCATGTGCATTGGAGAAGAATGTGTGTATCCAGGTTTCTGGGGATGGAATGTCATATATATACACTAGGCCTCTTCCATTTCTCTCCGCAGGTCTAGTATATTCTTGTTGGGTTTCAATCTGGTTGACCTATCCAGTGTTGACAAAGCCGTGTTGAGGTCCCCCACAATTATTGTGTTGTTATTGATATTATTTTTCAGATTTGTCAACATTGTATTAAATATTTTGCTGGCCCTTCATTCCATGCATATATGTTTAGGAGAGCAATTTCTTCGTGTTCTACATACCCCTTGATTAATATAAAATGTCCATCTTTGTCCCTTACAACATTCATGAGTATAAAGTTTGCATTATCTGATATTAGTATGGCCACTCCAGATTTTTTTATAGGTGTTGTTTGCTTGGATAATTATTCTCCAGCCTTTAATTGTGAGTCCATGTTTTTTCTGACTATTCAGGTGTGTTTTTTGTAGGCAGCACAAGGTTGGATTGAGTTTTTTGATCCATTTAGCCACTCTGTGTCTCTTTACTGGTGCATTTAGTCCATTGACATTGAGAGAAAGAATTGTACTGGGATTTAATGCCATCTTTATATCAAAATTTGGTGTGTCTTTTGGTTAGTCTTGTCTTAAATTAGGTCTTTCAGTTTTTCTCTTAAGACTGGTTTTGAGTCTGTAAAGTTTCTGAGCTGATTTTTTGTCTGTGAAACCATGTATTCTTCCGTCAAACCAGAAAGTGAGTTTTTCTGGGTACAGTATTCTAGGTGAAGCATTCATTTCATTCAGTTTTGTCACAATATCCCACCACTGCTTTCTGGCCTTGAGTGTTTCTGGTGACAGGTCTGCTGTAAATCTCAAGGATGCTCCCTTGAATGTAATTTCCCTTTTTGATCTTGCTGTTTTCAGAATTCTTTCTCTATCTGTGGGATTCATCATTGTGACTAGGATGTGTCTTGGTGTATTTTTTCTGGGGTCTCTTTTGGTTGGTACTCTTCGAGCATGCAGGATTTGATCACATATATTCTTTAGCTCTGGAAGTTTCTCTTTAATGATGTTCTTGACCGTTGATTCTTCCTGGAAATTTTCTTCCTGGGTCTCTGGGACTTCAATGATTCTTAAGTTGTTTCTGTTGAGCTTATCATAGACTTCTATTTTCATCTGTTCCCATTTTGACTAATTTTTCCACTGTCTGTTCATTTGCTTTAAGTTTTTTTCCAATCTCTCCTGCTGTATAGAATTATTATTTATCCACAGCACCAAGTCTATTCTCAGCTTCTGATACCCTTTCCCAGAACTTATCCATTTTGTCATTCACTTCGTTTACTGAGTTTTTCAGGCCTGTTAGTTGACATGTTATTTCAGTTTGGAGTTTTGTGATTTTTGTCTTCATATTTTCTTGGTTCTTATTAGTGTTCTGTTCAACTCGATCCATGGTTTCTTTGAGTTCTTTGAGCATCTTCCGTATTGCTTGTCTAAAGTCCTGATCTGAGAGTTTGTTTAGTTGGTTGGTCATTATCTGGTCATCAGAATTGTCATCTTCGTTCTCTATGTCTGATGCTGGCCTGCGTTTTTTCCGCATTGTCACATTTGTATTGTGGGTTTTTCTACATGTTGTGCTGGTATTCATTGGCTAAATGATGCGGGCAGCCACACTCTTCTGGCTCCGCCCTTTCTGGATGGGTCGACTTGCCTCCAAAGAAGGGGAGTCCTCTATGGATGAAGCCTCACACAGGATGAAATCTTAGGCCCAAGCACGCAGCAGAGAAGATAGTTCGGAGAGAAATGCTGGGCTTCAGTGATCCAGCACAGTTCTTAATGTGATTTTTTCCTTCTTGTTGTGATGGTGTTCTTTCCTTAGAAAGAGTGCATGGACGTGTAGTGAAGCAGAGCTAAGTGCTCTTCTGGAGCTTCTTTTCTCCCAAGAGGTTAACGCAGCAGGACTTTAGACAGACACATGCAGGCAGCACTCACAATTTTTTGCAGTCGGGCCCCACTGGGCAGGCGTAGTTTTGTAGATTTTCCCAGCCTGACATCACAAACAGGGGACCTGGCTTCTGCAAAGTACTGCTTATAGCCGTTTTTCATTTTATGGAGCAGTTCTTTGGCATTCTCGCCCTAGAATGGGCCTCTGGGAGAGCGAGTTTTTTGGAGCCTCTTTTAGACCTACTCCCAAGAGGTTCACACGGCAGGACAGTAGACAGACACACACAGGCAGCATCTTAATTTTTTTCTTTTGTATATCTTTTGATTATTTTCTTTTATTAATATTTGCTCTGTTTTATAATTTTGTAATGTCTAATCACCTTTTTTCCTTTTTTAATTAATAAAGTTATTTAAGCACTGTTATTACAAACATGTTTGTAGTTGGGTTTCAGTTTTCAGAAAGAACACCACTCTTCATCAGTGCAAAATTCCCACTACCAATGCACCTCATCTTACACTTCCTTTATCCCCTACCTGTTTTTAAGGCTGGCTTCTATTTCTCTCACTCACTACCATTGTCATGATAGTTGTCAATGTAGTTATTTCTCCAATTGAACTCAACACTCTTTGTGGCAAAGACTGTGGGCCAGTCCTTGCAGCCCTCATCTCCATTGTGTCTGGATATTATTACAATTATGTCTTATATTTTTCTAAAAACTCATAGATGATTAAAGACTGTTCTCTATCACTTTCCCTCTGACTTATTTGACTCATCTTAATATTTTCCATGTGTATACATGTATAAGAAAATTTTATGACCTCATTTTTTCTGAAAAATGCATAATATTCCATTGTATATATGTATCACAGTTTCTTTAGCCACTCATCTGTTTTCAGGCATGTGGGTTGTTTTGAGATTCTGGCTACTGTAAATAGAACTACAATTAATATAGGTGTGCAGAGGCTTTGTTTGTTTGTTTTTGTGTTCCTAGGTATATTCCTAGGTGGTATAGTTAGATCATATGGGAGTTCAATTTCCAATCTTTTGAGGAATCTCCATATTATTTTCCATAAAGGTTGGATTAGCAGTGAATAAGAATTCTTTTCTCCCACATCTTCACCAGCACTAATTATTCTTGTTCTTTGTGATATGTGCCAGTCTCTGCCGCATGAGATAATCCATAATTGTCATTTGGATTTGCATCAAACAGTGATGTGGAGCATTTTTATGTGGCTTTTGGCCATTTACATTTCTTCTTTGAGAAATTGTTCATTTTTTCCTCAGTATTTTATGGGTTTAGATGATTTTTGAGTGAATAGTTTCTCCAATTCTGTGGGTGGCCTTTCTATTTTAGTCATATGTCCTTGAGGTGCAAAAACTTCTCAGTTTAATATAATACCATTTTATCTCTGCTTCTACTTGTTTGGAAACTGCTGTTTCCTCCTTGAAGATGTCTTTGGTCTCAATTTCATAGTGTTTTACCTACATGTTCCTCTATATACTTTATAGTTCCAGGTCTGATATGAAGTGCTTTAATCCATTTAGATTAGACCTTTGTGCATAGTATTAGATGGAGCTCTAAATTCATTATTTGAATATGGCTAACCATATTCTCCCAACACCACTTGTTAAATAGGCTTTCCTTGCTCTATTTAGCATTTCTTGCCCCTTTATCAAAGATTAGTTGATTGTATGTCAGGGGAAATTTCTCTGAATATTCAAGCCTGTTCCACTGATCTGAGAGACTTTCTTTATTTTAGTACTATGTCATTTTAATGACTATTGCTTTGTAGGACTATTTGCAGTGCATGAAAATGTCCATTCCGTTTTCTTTTTCCTTAGTTTTTCATTATCTATTAGTGGGTATTGTTTCAAATAAATTTCGTAAATATTTGATCCACTCTTTGAAGAATATCTTGCATATTCTTAGAGGAATTGCCATGCTTGAGAGGCCCAGAAGAGTCCACTATATTCACAGAGAAGGCTAGAGAAGACTCACCTTAGAAGACCGAGCCCTCAGCTAAGGATGCCAGAGAGGATCAAAATTCCCAGGCCTGAGCAAGCAGAGCAAAGCCTCAAGTTGTCTGCCTTGCTTAAGAGGCCCAGTAGAGTCAGCTATATCCACAGTCTATGGTCAGAGAAGATTTACCTCAGGAGAAGCGAGCCCTCGGGGAAGGATGCCAGAGAGAATCAAAGTTTCCAGGCCGGAGCAAGCAAAGTGAAGCCTCAAGATGTCTGCCATGCTTAAGAGGCCCAGCAGGGTCAGTTATATCCACAGTCTCTGGGCAGGAAAGACTCACCTATAAAGAAGCAAGCCCTCAGAAAAGGATGCCAGAGAGGATCAAAGTTTCTAGGATGAAGCATGCAGAGTGAAACCTCAAGATGTCTGCCTTGCTTAAGAGGCCCATCCGAGTCAACTATATACACAGTCTCTAGGCAAGAAAGACTTCTTGTTTTGTTTTGGGACCACACCCAGTTGCAGTCAGGGGTTACTCCTGCTTTGCACTCATAAATTGAATTGCTCCTGGAAGTCTCAGGGAACCATATAGGATACTGAGAATTGAACCCTCGCCTGTTTTATATTGACTCCATTCAAGGCAAACACCTTACCACTGTGCTATTGCTCCAACCTCTCCCTTAGACTATTTCAATATTAACTTTGAGTCTGTAAAGTTCCTGAGCTGTTTTTTATCCTTCATAAGGAAGCAATGTATTAATTCTTCATAAATGTCTGGCTGCATAAATTATTCCTGATGATGCATTTATTTAAGGTTTTTTTTTTTACTATATCCCACCACTTCTAATGGCATGGAATGTTGCCTTTAATAAATCTTCTCTACATCTTAAGGATGATTCTTTGTATGTAATTTTCCTCTTTGATCTTGCTGCTTTCAGTTTTCTGTATCTGTGCTTTTCATCATTGTGGCTAAAATGTCCTTTGTGGTGCTTTTGTTTGTGTCTGTTTTAGCTGGTACTTTTTGGGCAACCATGATGTAGGTGCATGCACTCTTCAGTTCTCAAAACTTCTCAGCAATAATGTCTATGACTGTTGCTCCTTCACAGGGGAATTTTTCCTGATTCTTTGGGACTCTCATAATTCTTCTTTGGTCCTGTTGATTTTATTTCAAAGGTCTATTTATTGAATTAAGTCCTCAGGTACACACACCAGAACACTGAAGAGACACAGATCTTGAGTCAGCTGATGGTATGGAAAATAATTCACACACATGCATGGAGAGAGAAAGGATTTTGAGGAGTCCCCCCACATTTACCCTTAGCTTCTAGAAAGCCACTAACGCCCAGGAGATATGGAAAACGTAAAGGCTGAATTCTTCTCTGAGGATTTAAACTGAGAGAAATCATCGCAACTGGAAGGTGGGACCAGCTGGTCTCAATACCAATCCAATTTGCTATATTCAAAGTTAATTTTCACCAATGAGTCACAAGGCATATACTGAATGAGATAGATACGGATCAATCCCTTAATCCTACATCTATTGCTGTCTGCCTATATTTATATTTTTTCCATTTTCTTTTCATTATTTTAATATTCTTTTCCAACATGTGCTCTTGAGTGGAGTTGTTATGAAGCTTTTCTTCAATGATTCTGTCCTCTGCAGCTTTTACTGTATTTTTGAGACCTTCCAGTTAGTATTCCTTTCACCTACTATGTTTTTTCAGACCTGTTATTTTAGTTTAATGTTTTCTTATTTCTACTCTTAAATATTTTTGAGTATTAATGGCTGTTCTTTCTGTTTGTTTTATATTTTTTTTTGAGTTCTTTAAACTTGCTCTACATTTCCTCCCTAGAGACACTATATAGTTGGCTGACATTTGTTGAGTCTTTGGAGCTTCATTCACTGAGGGTGGTGGTGTTCTGCATTGTCTTTTCATTGTTATCTTTTCAGTGTCATGATGTTTTTTTCTATGTTGTGGTGGGGCTTCCTGCTTAAAATAAATGTATGGCCATGGAATAAAGCTTATTGAGTGTGCTCTTTCTCTGTGAACTAGTCTGAATACTCAATAGCCCTTATGATTTTTAAAGCTGCCCACCTTCATCTCAGATGCAGGTCTTGCCTGTTTCAAAGCTAGCTCTTCTGTGGTGTGGGATACTTTTCAAAATGCAGGCTGGCCTTGTGGACCTGGCTTGGTCACCTGTGAGGGTTGGCTGGGCTGTGTGGAAAGATGTCTGCAAGCAGAGCATCTCTTTGCTTCACTGTTACTTCTGTCAGTCTCCTAGATGTTCTGTCATAGCTCAGTAGGGTCAAATCCTGGGGTGGGGTCCTGTTACTGCTTGTATCCTCTCCCTAGCTTCCTCCCTTTATCCTAATAATTGAGTACCACAATCAAGGCTCACAATTGGGTCTGAGTAACAGGTAGAGCTGAGTTTCACCATATGGTAATAGATACACCTTTTCTTGGCCTCAAAGTATTCTTGTAGGCAGCTTCTCACAGCCAGCACTGCTTATATGACCAAATCACTGGGGTTTTCCTCTGCTCACTATAGAGAGCCCACAGACCACATATTATATTTGTTCCCATTTTGTTTCTTCACTTCAAAATAAGATATATGCAGTGTGCATGGGAATTTATTCATAGTTTTTTTTCTATAGTCTTGCTCTCCAAAAGTCTGAGGGACAGTGAACTGATTCCCTGTATAAAATGTTTGAGGACCACTCTTAATCTTGCAAGCTAGCTGCTGAGAGCCATGTCTGTCATGTCATGTTTTGCCATATGATTCCAGGCCTCACTGCTATCTCTTAGAGTGGTGTCTCACAGCCACTGCTGACCAAATGTACAAATCCAGGGTTATTTACCCTTCTTACTTCCTTTTTACTACTGTCATGATTCCAAAAGCTCAGATGTTTAATCCATGGAGAATTCCACCCTCTACTGGGTGCTACTCACTGTCTTTGAGAACACTGCCTTGTAGCTGCTTCCAGCACTGCCTTTGTTGCTTAACACGACCCAATTGCCATCACTTTTTTTCCTCTGGAAATTCCTTAGGAGATTGATTTTATTTTTTAAATAATATGTTATTTAAACACCTTGGTTACAAACATAATTGTAGTTTGATTTCAGTCATAAAAAGAACACAACCCCTCACCAGTGCAACATTCCCATCACCAATAAATCTATTTCACTCTCCCCCTCTGTATTCAAGACAGGCTTACTACTTCCCTCAATCATTGACTTGTCATGATAGTTCTCAATATAGTTATTTCTCTAACTGCACTCACCAATCTTTATGATAAGCTTATTATCGTGAGTTGGTCCTTCTGACCCTCATCTCTGGGGATTATTTCAATAATGTCTTTTATTTTTCTTAAAACTAATAGATAAGTGATATTATTCTGTGTCTATCTCTGCTTCTGACTTATTTCACTCAGAATAATAGATTCCATGTACATTCTTGTATAAGATAATTTCATGATTTCATAGCACCTGATGGCTGTATAATATTCCATTGTGTATATGTACCCCAGTTTCTTTAGCCATTCGTCTGTTGAAGGGCATCTTGGTAGTTTTCAAAGTCTGGCTATTGTACATAGTGTTGCAATGAAGATAGGTGGGAAGAAGAGATGTTTGAATTGCATTTTTTAGTTTCTGAATATATGCCTAGGAGTGGTATAATTGGATCATATGGGAGCTCAATTTCCAGTTTTGTGAGGAAATTCCATATTGTTTTCCATAAGGATTGTACTAGACAGCATTCCCACCAGCAGAGAATGAGAGTTTCTTTCTCCTCAGATCCCTGCCAGCACTGATTGTTCTTGTTCTTTGTGATGTGTACCAGTCTCTGGTGTGACATGGTACCTCATTATTGTTTTGATTTGCACTTTTTGGCTCCTCCATTCATGTGTGGAGACAAGCCTACCTATGTGATGTGCTCTGGAGAGCTTATCTCTGCTGGAATTTTCTTTGGCTGCTACATGCTCGAAACAAGGGAGAGAGCACTGGTGCAGCTGTCCAGAGTATCCTGCTTGTGCCCAAATACAGGCAGGAATCAGCCCACGGTCCTTGTGGGTGAGACAAGCCTTCCTATTTGATGGGCCCTGAAGAGCTTATGTCTGCTGGAGTGAATTTGATTTTTGATTTAGTGATTGGTCTTGCTTCTTCCCTAAAACTCTGGTGCCCCGTTCTCTGGGCTGGGGGTCCAGGGGATTTTACATTGGGTTGAGCAAAGACAAATTGCTTTAGGAGTCTCCAGGATCCTCTGCGCTAATGCAGCCTCTACTGCTGTCACAATTTCTCCACCATTTCTACTAAAATATGATTCTTGTTATTTTAAATGATTGTAGTATTTGAAAGGAATTATGCTTTCCTTTCAAAGTTCTCCATTGCAAGACATTAAATTATATTATCTAATTACTTCAGTAGTTCTCAAGGACTCTTTGATGGGCACTGATAAAGGGGGCATGAGAGGGATATGAACCTAGACATTAAAAACATGCACTCTAATTCTTTGTGCCATCACCCAGGTGCTTAGTTTCTACCTTATTATTTTCAAAACTGAAGGATTTATTTTTCACTTTATTAATTTATTAATATTTAATTATTATGTTACTTACATAGTATGTAATATGTAACTTACATAATATGTAATACATATTATGAAGCTACAATCATGACTGTAACTTTGTGTAATAGTGTGTATATATGTGTGATGGTGTGATGAAGAGATGTAAGCTTTCCGTTAATCACCACCACACTACAATATTTTGACTAAGATTTTTGAGAATTGTAGATTTGAAAAGGAAGTAATGGTATAATGAACTTGGATGATTTTGGGATAAATTAAAATTTTAAACAAAGATATTTATTAAAGGAAGTTTATTTAAGTATATCTGTATAAGTACCTGTTATTGGAAAATTAATTTATTGTAGTGATTTACCATACTAAAGTCAATAGTCTGACACTTTGGACATCTTCCATAGGGAGCTACTCACAAAACATGATACAAAAGACTTTTTTATATAAACATAAAGGAGACAAACAAATACAAAAGAACTATCCAAGTTTAGAGTTCCAGAAGCACCAATTAGTGAGCTGAAAACAATATGTTATAATACAATACAATAAATATGATACAGTACAATGCTTCATACAATATCACTCCCCCAGTCTAGTTCTCAACATTTTAGTTATTGCTTAACTTGACATATACATTAAAATGGTTAGTAAGCACATCAAAAGTCAATGGGTAAATAAAGGCAGAAACAAGTAATTTTACATTGCTAACCAATAGGCACTCCTAAAGTATAAAGTTATGACAGTTCCCTATTATGTTTTTGTCTGTTTCCCTCTATATCCTAAAAACACTAAACTGTTTTATTCTATTCTTTCTTAGGTGCACTTTTGCTACCCAATTATATTCTAACACCTAAATTGTTTTGCTCAGGTAACTCACAATTGTGGTGCTTTTGTTAAGGGGACAATCTTTCCCACATTCAGGTATCTCTCTAATAACCATATTTTAGTAAACAGAATGTTACAGTTATTTCTGTAATAAGACATAATTTTAAACATTTTGTCATTCTCACTTGAAGTACTCATAAATTTGAGAATATCAAATCCATTTTTCATCCAGTAGAGAGCAGTCAAAATCCACAAAATGCTCATACAATTTATCCCTCAGAATAACAGACACATGACTATTACTGCTGTACTTGGATCATAGCTGGATTAGTCTCCTCTAAATTGCTATCTTTCCTACAAGCTATATCTCTTATTATACTTGTTTTTCAAATGTGATGAGCATTTAAAATACAGTGTTAATCTTAGCTAAAATTGGAGTCAATATTGGAGCAATTCGATTATTTTCAGGAAAGATAAATGCTGGCTTTCATATGAAGCAATGTAGATCAAATGAGGAGATGAAGACCTGAAACAAAGATAAAATGTAGATCCAAAACCTCTCAAGGAGGCAAGCTTGTATGATATTTGGTATAAGTATATGATATTTGGTATAAGTAAGACTATATATCACAAAGATACAAAAAGCTTGAGCATGATTTAACATTCTCTGATCTATGAAGTTGGGATACTTTGTTAAGGCAAAAGATGAACCCATCATCAACTTCAATATCTACACCAAAATAAGGACGTCAAAAAAAAAAAACCAATCAATAAATATATATGTGGAAAAAATGATTATTTTGTGCTTTTCTTTTCCTCTGCATAGGCACAGTAACTATTGGGGATATTATAGAGGGAATTCCCTTGGCCTAGGAGATACAGGGTTTCTCCATCCCTGAAGTATACTGTCATGGGATTAACTATAGACTCCTTGCATGATCATTTACTCTCCCCTCGATGCTTTTGTGGTGTATGGAAGACTTCTGCTTAGTCATAGATGATAAAATCAGTCCTCTGTATCTAGAGATCTTGGTGACTGTGCAGCGCAAGGAATGGAGCTAATGATGAAGGCTTTTTTTGTGGTTCTAGCAGTTCTGCTTCTTCAGTGTCATTTTAATTCATCTTCTATAGTGGGTGTTCTTGGTCATTATGTTGCTCCTAGGATGGAGCCTGGGACAGTCTTTCGTTATGTTTCTGGAAGACCCATTCACTTGCGGTTGTCTCAGTCAGACCTCTGGAATTGGAGATCTTGTTTGTTGAACAGATTGTAGACCAAAAGCTAGGTTAGAACTTTTTGTTGTTGTTGTTGTTGTTGTTGTTGGTCCCAGAATGCGTATTGTCTAGTCCTGGTTGTAACAACCAGTCATCTGTATATACCAATCTTGGTTTTTGCACAGATCAAAGGGTGACATGTCTTCTGATTTTGTCTGGTGAGGAAGGATAACTTGCTCTTAGATCTAGTTGTTCCCATTTCCTCATTGTCAGGTTATCAATTTAGAACTGGCGTATGTTGGCATCAGGGCAGCATTATGAATGCCCTGGAGGGGACTTGGTTCCTGGAGCTGTTGTGGAGAATTCTGTCGTTTCTATGTCTGGGATCCAGAAGTCAAGGCTGGACGGTCGGTGCCTATTTCCCTGTAGTCTAGGTTGGTTCCCCATGACATACATTCAGGGTGGGAGATAGACAGAATACTTCTAAGAGTTATTTAGACATCAACTAAAATTAGGTCATAACTTACATTTTAAAGATTAAAGTTAAGATTAAATTATTAAATTAAGTTTTTCTCATATTTTTCCTTAACTTTTATCAAACCATCATATCTCTAATCTCATTACTCTTAAATTAGGATATTTTTAAATGTTTCTAGTTAAGTCTAATGTGTTTTGTCAACAGTTACTAGTGCATTCTAGAATATGTCTACTTATATCTGAACATATATATTTCTTTTTAAAATTTTTTATTAACATCTTTATTTATACAATTTGATTACAAACATGGTTGTAATTGGGTTTCAGTCATATAAAGAACACACCCCTTCACCAGTATGTCATCCCCATGGTTTTTCACTACACTCGGTGATGCTAAGGGGTTGTAATAGGGTTTCAGTCATATAATAAACACACCCCTTCACCAATATGTCATTCCCATGGTTTTTAATCACACTCGGTGATGCTAAGGGGTTACTCCTGGCTATGCACTCATAAATCACTCTTAGATTGGGGAACCATATGGGACGCCAGGGGATCAAACAGCAGTCAGTCCTAGGCTAGTGCATGCAAAGTAAATGCATTACCGTTTAGCGCCACAGCTTCAGCTCCTGAATATATATTTCTATAGATGAGCCAGTGGCTGTGTTTTAATCACTTTAAGGTAAACTTTTATTCTTTTAGTGCCCAGAGCATTTACAAATCTTTTTTTATAGTGTGTAGCAAAGCAACTACATAAATAATTGGCTTTTTGAAGCTATTAAATAGAAATTTATGTCATCTTACTAATATGATTATATTGAATCTGGAAGGTAGCTATGCTCATCACTATACCACCTATGCCACTGTGATTATATTTAATCTGAACAAGCAGACTAGATTATGCATTTATATCATATAACTAATTTGCTTATTCTTTGCAACAAATGAGTTCTCTAATGTTTCAGGCAATTTTCAAAGAATAGCATAACAGTGAAGAATAAGACAGACAATACTACAATTTACATATCAGAAAGTCAGACAGGCTCTTGGCTTGGGGGACTATATGGGACGCTGGGGGGGGTGTGAAACCGCAGTCTGTTCAAGGTTAGTGAGAGCAAGGTAGACACCTTACCACTTGCGCCATCGCTCTGGCCCACTTTTAATTAACTTTTAATAATCATTTCTACTAACTCAGGACTAGTATATTTCCAGTGAGTATACTAAATATGGTCTTATTTTTGATAAAATTTCATAAAACATTTTTGGATAATAAATATTATTATTGTCTTATAATCAGCTAAGTTAAGAAAATATTTTCTAAATAGATACTATGTTACCTAGAAATTTTTTAATATGATTCTTGCCAAGTAGATAATATTCTCACTTTCCATGTATTTTACTCAAAATTATATATATTTCCATGTGCATATTTTTGTTATTCCTTAATTTAATAATTAATTTAAATGCTACAGATTTTTTTTTGGATTTTGGACCACATATAGATGTGCACAGGGCTTATTGCTTACTCTTTTTTATATTAATTTTTATTATATTTATTTAAGCACCATTATTACAAAAATGTTTGTAGTTGAATTTAAGTTATAAAGAGAACAGTCATTTAAATAGATTAATTTTTCATTTTCTTTTCACATCTATCCACTCCCAGCTTTAAACCAAGCAGCACCAACTAGGTGCTGGAAACCCATATGGTACCCTGATCCTGCCAAGAGTGATCCCTGTAAGCTGATCTCTGGATAAAAATATTCTTAAATAGTAGTTGAGTACATATTTGGAATTTAACCCAGATCTGGTAAGGGGACTGAAATGTCACATATAAAATGGCAATATTGCATAGAGAGAGCAACCAAATATCACATATGCACATGTCAACAAATAACTTCATGTCTATAATTTCCCTAAATGTTAATAGACTAAAATTTCCAAAAAATGACTTAAAGTAGCAGGATGGATCATGAAATGGAACCCAGCATTTTGTTGCTAACTTACAGGATACACACTTAAAATCCCATGCTAAATATAGGTCCAGAATCAATGGCTAGAACACAATTATAGGATTATTGTTGACAGAAAAAAATCAGGTACAACAATACTGGCTTTAAACAAAATACCATTCAAACTGAAGGAAATATTAAAGGATAGAGAGGATCATTAAATACTGGTTAATAGATTAACTGGTCATGAGGACTTAACTCTTGTCAAAATATATGTGCAAAATGAAGGGTAGTCAAGTTAATAAAGCAACTTTTAAGAAACATAACAAAATACAATTTTGTTATCACAATCATTGTTGGAGATCAAAACTCCATTCTCACCATTGGGCAGATCAATCAGGAAAAAATATAAATAGAAGAAATATACCTCATGATAGTAATGGCCATCTACAAAAACCCCACAGCCAATATCAATTGTGAAAAACTAAAAACCATTTTTCTGTGATCATGCTCAAGATAAGAAAGTCAACTCTCAACACTTATATTCAACGTACTTCAAAATACTCACCATAACAATTGGGAATTAAATTGGAAACAACCTGAATTATCACTATTTACACATGACATGATACTATATTTCAAAACCACTAAAGACCACTAAAGATATAGAAATGATTCAATAATGTACAAAAAATAGTGGAATTCCTTTTCATAAATAATGAACTAGAAGAAAAAGAAAATTTTAAAATATTATTCTCTTAAAATAAGACCCCCAAATATCATATACCAAGGAATCAACTTAGGGTGTTTGAGCCAACTCCCATTTAGGCCATTACATTTCTTTTTTTAAATATCTTTAATTAAACACTTTGATTACAAACATGATTGTAGTTGAGTTTCAGTCATACAAAAACACCCTTTTTCACCAATCAAACATTCCCAACACCAATGCCCCAAATCTACTAAATTGCATATATATATATATATATATATATATATATATATATGTATATGTATATGTATATATAGTGAGAAGTAATTGTCTCCTGACTCTGAGTAGCTACGATTGTGACTAAGAAGACATTATCCACATTTTCTATGTAGCCTAAGGCCAGAAGAGATTAGCATTTTTCTATATTAAGAAGTATCCCCCAGTCTAGTAAAAAAAGGCAAACCTTGAAATTCTGAGGCCCCCAGTATTATGTCTACCACCTTGACAAAATTACAGAAAGTATTACTGTTGTCCTAGCATAAACATCCACTCACCCACCTGAAGGTTAACACTGAAGATATCGAAACATGTTACAGGCAAAAACTGTATACCAACCAATGTTCATGTCTGGGAAGAATTAGAGGCTATTTATTGAGTTATAGTAACATTACTATTTTCAAGTCTAATATCCTTATATTTTCTACTTTATAATAAGTATTCAGTTAACCTTCCATTCTATTTAACAATATTCCTGGCAAATATACTAGATATTTTAGTATCTCAATGTTCATTATAAAATGAGACTATTGAGGGCGTGACACCAGAACATAAAAACCGGCAAGCTTTTGCAGAAGCCGGGTCCCCTGTTTGGGACATCAGGCAGGGAAAATCCATGAAACTACGCCTGCCCAGTGGGGCCCAACTGTGAAAAACTGAGTGCTACCTGTGAATATCTGTCTACTGTCCTCTTGCGAGTGGGGCGAAAAGACGCTCCAGAAAACTCGCTCTCCCAGAGGCCATTTTCAGGGCGAGACTCCAGAACATAAAAACCGGCAAGCTTTTGCAGAAGCCGGGTCCCCTGTTTGGAACATCAGGCAGGGAAAAATCCATGAAACTACGCCTGACCAGTGGGGCACAACTGTGAAAAACTGTGAGTGCTACCTGCATATGTCTGTCTACTGTCCTCTTGCATGAAACTCTTGGGAGTGGGGCGAAAAGAGGCTCTAGCAGAACACTTTGGCTTTGCTTTGCTACGCGGCCATGCACTCTTTCTAAGAAAAGAACACCATCACAACAAGAAGAAAAAAGTCACACTAAGAACTGTGCTATATCACAGAAGCAAGCATTTCTCTCCGGACTGTCTTCTCTGTTCCATGCTCGGGCTAAGATTTGATACAGTGTGAGGATTCATCCACGGAGGACAACCCTCACTTAGAGGCAAGTCAGCCCATCCAGAAAGGGTGGAGCCAGAGGACTGTGGTGCCTGCATCATATAGCCAATGAATACCACCACTACACGTAGAAAAACCCACAATGCAAGTGTGACAATGGGGAAAAAACGTAGGCCAGCATCAGACATAGAGAACGAAGATGACAATTCTGATGACCAGATAATGACCAACCAACTAAGCAACCTCTCAGGTAAGGACTTTAGATTAGCAATATGGAAGATTCTCAAAGAATTCAAAGAAAACATGGATAGAGTTGAACAGAACACTGATAAGAACCAAGAAAATATGAAGAAAGAAATCACAAAACTCCAAACTGAAATAACATGTCAACAAACAGGCCTGAAAAAGTCAGTAAACGAAGTGAATGACAAAATGGATAAGATCTGGGAAAGGGTATCAGAAGCTCAGAATAGACTTAGTGCTGTGGACGATGAGATACATAACAATTCCATATAGCAGGAGAGATTGGAAAAAAAACTTAAAGCAAATGACAGCAATGTAAAAATTAGTCAAAGAATGGGAACAGATGAAAATAGAAGTCTATGATAAGCTCAACAGAAACAACTTAAGAATCATTGAGTCCCAGAGACTGAAGAAGAAAATTTCCAGGAAGAATCAATGGTCAAGAACATCATTAAAAAGAAACTTCCAGAGCTAAAGAATATATGTGATCAAAACCTGCATGCTCGAAGAGTACCAACCAAAAGAGACCCCAGAAAAACCACCCCAAGACACATCCTAGTCACAATGACAAATCCCACAGATAGAGACAGAATTCTGAAAACAGCAAGATCAAAAGCGGAAATTACATTCAAGCAAGCATCCTTGAGATTTACAGCAGACCTGTCACCAGAAACACTCAATGCCAGAAAGCAGTGGTGGGATATTGTGACAAGACTGAATGAAATGAATGCGTCACCCAGAATACTATACCCAGCAAAACTCACTTTCCAGTTTGACGGAAGAATACATGGTTTCACAGACAAAAAACAGCTCAGAAACTTTATAGACACAAAACCAGTCTTAAGAGAAAAACTGAAAGACCTAATTTAAGACAAGACTAACCAAAAGACACACCAAATTTTAATATAAAAATGGCATTAAATCCCAGGACAATTCTTTCTCTCAATGTCAATGGACTAAATGCACCAGTCAAGAGACACAGAGTGGCTAAATGGATCAAAAAACTTAATCCAACCTTGTGCTGCCTACAAGAAACACACCTGAATAGTCAGAACAACATAGACTCAAAATAAAAGGCTGGAGAAAAATTATCCAAGCAAAGAACACCCATTAAAAAGCTGGAATGGCCATAGTAATATCAGATAATGAAAACTTTATACTCAGAAAGGTTGTAAGGGACAAAGATGGGCATTTTATATTAATCAAGGGGTATGTAGAGCAAGAAGAAATAACTCTCCTAAACATATATGCACCGAATGAGTGGCCAGCAAATTATTTAATACAACTGTTGACAAATCTGAAAAATAATATCAATAATAACACAATAATAGTGGGGGACCTCAACACGGCTTTGTCAACACTGGATATGTCAACCAGACTGAAAGCCAACAAAAATATACTAGACCTGAGGAGAGAAATGGAAGAAAGAGGCCTAGTGGATATATATAGGACAATACATCCCCAGAAACCTGGATACACATTCTTCTCCAATGTACATGGGACATTCTCCAGGATAGACTACATGCTGGCACATAAAACATACCTCAATAATATCAAGAGAATAGAAATTTTGCAGACTACCTTCGCTGACCACAAGGCTCTGAAATTATTTGTGAATTCCAAAGGGACTCAAAAGAAAAACTTTAAGACCTGGAAGTTAAACAGCCTCATACTGAATAACCAGTGGGTCCAAGATGAAATCAAGGAGGAAATCAAAAGGTTCCTAGAAACAATGACAATAAAGACACAAACTATCAGAACTTATGGGACACAGCAAAAGCAGTACTGAGAGGAAAATTTATAGCTTTGCAAGCACACATCAGGAAGGAAGAAGGAGCTTACCTGAGTAGCTTAATGACACAGCTAATAGAACTAGAAAGTACTCAACAAAAGGACCCAAGAATAGGAAGACAGAAGGAAATAACAAAGCTGAGAGCAGAAATCAACAAAGTGAACCAAAAAAAACAATCCGAAAGATCAACAAAAGCAGAAGTTGGTTATTTGAAAAAATAAACAAGATTGATAGACCACTGGCAAACCTAACAAAGAAAGAGAGAGAGAGAAACTTGATAACTCGTATTAGGAATGCAAAAGGAGAGATCACTACTGATATGACAGAGATTCAAAGGGTAATCAGAAGCTACTTTGAGAAACCCTACGCCACTAAAAATGAGAACCTGGAAGAAATGGATAAATTCTTGGACTCTTATAATCTTCCACGGTTGAAGGAAGAGGATATAGCATATCTAAACACCCCCATAGCCATTGATGAAATTAAAACGGTAATCAAATGTCTGCCGAAAAAAAAAGACCCAGGCCCAGATGGATTCACTAATGAATTCTTTCAAACATTCCAAGAGGAACTACTACCAATCCTGGCAATACTCTTTCATGAAATTGAACAAACAGAAATACTTCAAAACAGCTTTTATGAAGCCAACATCACCTTGATACCTAAACCAGACAGAGATGCTACAAAAAAAAAAGAAAATTACAGACCAATATCGCTGATGAATGCTGATGCAAAGATCCTCAACAAAATCTTGGCAAATAGGATTCAGTGCCTCATTAAGAAGATCATCCACTACGATCAAGTAGGTTTCATCCCAGGAATGCAAGGATGGTTTAACATCCGTAAATCTATCAACATAATACACAACATCAATAAGAAGAAAAATAAAAACCACATGATCATATCAATAGATGCAGAGAAAGCATTTGATAAGGTCCAATACCCATTCCTGATCAAAACTCTCAGCAAGATGGGAATGGAAGGAACCTTTTTCAATATAGAAAAGGCCATCTACCACAAGCCAGTGGCAAATATTATCCTCAATGGAGAAAAACTAAAAGCCTTCCCTCTAATTTCTGGCACAAGAGAAGGCTGTCCTCTCTCACCACTCCTATTCAACATAGCACTGGAAGTACTTGCTATAGCGATTAGGCAAGAAAAGGATATCAAGGGAATCCAGATAGAAAAAGAAGAAGTCAAGCTCTCACTGTTTGCAGATGACATGATACTCTACTTAGGAAACCATAAAGACTCTAACAAAAAGCTTCTAGAAACAATAGACTCATATAGCAAGGTGGCAGGCTACAAAATTAACACTCAAAAATCAATGGCCTTTCTATACACCGATAGTAATAAGGATGAAATGAACATTAAGAAAACCCCATTGACATTAGTGCCACACAAACTCAAATATCTTGGAATCAACTTGACTAAAAATATACAGAGAAAACTATAAAACTCTGCTCCAAGAAATAAGAGAGGACACACAGAAATGGAAACGCATACCCTGTTCATGGATTTCCAGGATTAACATCATCAAAATGGCAATACTCCCCAAGGCATTATACAGATTTAATGCTATCCCTCTAAAGATTCCCATGGCATTCTTCAAAGAAGTGGATCAGGCACTTTTGAAAGTCATTTGGAACAATAAACACCCTCGAATAGCTAAAGCAATCATTGGGAAAAAGAATATGGGAGGAATTACTTTCCCCAACTTTAAACTGTACTAAGAAGCAATAGTTATCAAAACAGCATGGTATTGGAATAAGGACAGGCCGTCAGAACAGTGGAATAGGCTTGAATACTCAGAAAATGTTCCCCAGACATACAATCACCTAATTTTTGATAAAGGAGCATTAAATCCTAAATGGGGCAGGGAAAGCCTCTTCAACAAGGGGTGTTGGCACAATTGGATAGCCACTTGCAAAAAATTGAACTTAGACCCCCAGCTAACATCATGTATGAAGGTAAAATCCAAATGGATTAAAGACCTCGATATCAGCCCCCAAACCATAAGATATTTAGAACAGTACATAGGCAAAACACTCCAGGACATTACAGGCATCTTCAAGGAGGAAACTGCACTCTCCAAGCAAGTGAAAGCAGAGATTAACAGATGGGAATATATTAAGCTGAAAAGCTTCTGCACCTCAAAGGAAATAGTGCCCAGGATACAAGAGCCACCCACTGAGTGGGAGAAACTATTCACCCAATACCCATCAGATAAGGGCCTATCTCCAAAATATACAAGGCACTGACAGAACTTTATAAGAAAAAAACATCTAATCCCATCAAAAATGGGGAGAAGAAATGAACAAACACTTTGACAAAGAAGAAATACAAATGGGCAAAAGACACTTGAAAAAGTGCTCCACATCACTAATCATCAGGGAGATGTAAATCAAAACAACGATGAGATACCACCTCACACCCCAGAGAATGGCACACATCACAAAGAATGAGAATAAACAGTGTTGGCGGGGATGTGGAGAGAAGGGAACTCTTATCCACTGCTGGTGGGAATGCCGTCTAGTTCAACATTTATGGAAAGCGATATGGAGATTCCTCCAAAAACTTTAAATTGAGCTCCCATACGATCCAGCTATACCACTCCTAGGAATATACCCTAGGTACACAAAAATACAATACAAAAACCCCCTACCTTACACCTATATTCATTGCAGCACTATTTACCATAGCAAGACTCTGGAAACAACCGAGATGCCCTTCAATAGACGAATGGCTAAAGAAACTGTGGTACATATACACAATGCAATATTATGCAGCTGTCAGGAGAAATGAAGTCATGAAATTTTCCTATACCTGGATGTACACGGAATCTATTATGCTGAGTGAAATAAGTCAGAGAGAGAGAAAAACGCAGAATGGTCTCACTCGTCTATGGGTTTTAAGAAAAACGAAAGACATTCTTGCAATAATAATTTTCAGACACAAAAGAGAAAAAAGCTGGAAGTTCCAGCTCACCTCAGGAAGCTCACCACAAAGAGTTATGAATTTAGTTAGAGAAATAAGTACATTTTGAACTGTCCTAATAATGGGAATGTATGAGGGAAATGGAGAGCCTTTTAGGAGTACCGGCAGGGGTCGGGTGGGGAGGAGGGAGACTTGGGACATTGGTGATGGGAATTTTGCACTGGTGATGGGTGGTGTTCTTTACATGACTGAAACCCAAACACAATTATGTATGTAATCAAGGTGTTTAAAAAAAAATGAGACTATTGAGTAGAAAACTTCAACCTAAGGCAAAAAATGACAAGTATTATAAAGATTTCAATTTAAAGATTATGTTAGTACAGGGGATATTCAGGGAAAATTATTTTTGCCTGCATTGGAGAGTAATTTGACAGAATTTTATAGAAAAATAAACTTTGAGATGAAATTTAGGACGAAATTTTAGAGTAAAATTTCTTTTTTTATTAATATCTTTATTTAAACATCTTGTTTACAAATATTATTGTGTTTGGGTTTCAGTCATGTAAAGGACACCCCCTTCACCAGTGCAACATTCCCACCACCAATGTCCCAAATCTCCCTCCATCCCACCACACCCCCACCTGTATTCTAGACAGGCTTTCCAGTTCCCTCATTCATTCTCATGGTTATGTGCAGTTATTTCTTTTTTTTTTTTTTTTTTGGTTTTTGGGCCACACCCGGTAACGCTCAGGGGTTACTCCTGGCTATGTGCTCAAAAGTTGCTCCTGGCTTGGGGGACCATATGGGACACCAGGGGATCGAACCGCGGTCCGTCCAAGGCTAGCGCAGGCAAGGCAGGCACCTTACCTTTAGCGCCACTGCCCGGCCCTTGTGTAGTTATTTCTATAACTGCACTCACCACTCTTTGTCATGAGCTTCTTGAAGTGAGCTGGAATTCCAGCCCTCCTCTCATTGTCTCTGAGGATTGTTGAAAAAGTGACTGTTATTTTTCTTAAAACCCATAGATGAGTGAGACTATTCTGCATCTATCTCTCTCCCTCTGACTTATTCCACTCAGCATGATAGATTCCATGTACATCCATGTATAGGAAAATTTCATGACTTCATCTCTCCTGGTGGTTGCATAATACTCCATTGTGTATATGTACCACATCTTCTTTAGCCATTCATCTGTTGAGGAGCATCTTGGTTGTTTTCAGAGTCTTGCTATTGTGAATAGTGCTGCAGTAAATATAGGTGTGAGGAAGGGGTTTTTGTATTGTATTCTTGTGTTCCTAGGGTATATCCCTATTGCTTACTCTTAACTCAAGAATAATTCTTGTCTAAACTCAAGGGACAATATTGAGTGCCAAAGATTGAACCTGTGTTAGCCACATTCAATGCAAGTGCCCTTACCACTGGACTATTTCTCTAATATTAGCTTAGTAAATATTTTGTTTGTTTGGGGGCCATAACCAGTGGTACTTATGTCTTACTGTTGGGTCTGTATTCAGGAATCATTCCTGGCAGTGCTTGAGAGATAATATAGCATTCTGAGGACTGATTTAAGCTGTGTACAAAGGTAAAATCCTATCTGTTATAATGTGCTTCAGTCCAACAGTAAATATTTTATTAAAAAATAATCAAACTGAAGGTATTTATTTTCAATCCTTTTGATTTTTCCAGATTTATATTGTGCCTAAACATAGGACTATAGATGCACCTATTATAGAAATTAAATATTTATTTTAAATAAATATTCCAAAAATTATAAGATAAAAATAAAAATATTTTTTCAGTTTATTAAATTTTGATTGGCTTCAGAAAGTAAATAATGAATCACACAGAAAAAACATTAATATTATTAAGTGTGTCTCATTGCCAGAATGAGCTTCCATTTTTCTTTCTTTCTTTTTCTTTCTTTCTTTTCTTTCTTTCTTTCTTTCTTTCTTTCTTTCTTTCTTTCTTTCTTTCTTTCTTTCTTTCTTTCTTTCTTTCTTTCTTTCTTTCTTTCTTTCTTTCTTTCTTTCTTTCTTTCTTTCTTTCTTTCTTTCTTTCTTTCCTTCCTTCCTTCCTTCCTTCCTTCCTTCCTTCCTTCCTTCCTTCCTTCCTTCCTTCCTTCCTCCTTCCTTCCTTCCTTCCTTCCTTCCTTCCTTCCTTCCTTCCTTCCTTCCTTCCTTCCTTCCTTCCTTCCTTCCTTCCTTCTTTCTTTCTTTCTTTCTTTCTTTCTTTCTTTCTTTCTTTCTTTCTTTCTTTCTTTCTTTCTTTCTTTTCTTTTCTTTTTTTTTTTGGTTTTTGGGCCACACCAGGTGACGCTCAGGGGTTACTCCTGGCTATGCGCTCAGAAGTCGCTCCTGGCTTGGGGGACCATATGGGACGCCGGGGGATCGAACCGCGGCCCGTCTCCTAGGCTAGCGCAGGTAAGGCAGGCACCTTACCTCCAGCGCCACTGCCCGGCCCCCTTTCTTTTCTTTTTTTCTTTCTTTCGTTTTTTTATTTTTATGGCCAATGGTGGTAAGGGCTACGCCTAACTCTGTGCTCAGAACTTAACTCCTGAAAGGCTCAGGGGAGCATATGGGTCAATGATAAGTTTAGTTAGACTCACTTTTCATCATGATATCTTTATATTTTGAATTATTCTAAGATTCTATGGCCCATTCCCTTTTAATGTCCAAAGAGTATCTCTGAGGACCAACATATTTCTCTGTCTACTCATGTAGTATTATATTTCTCCTTTTAAATTTATTTTTTTAGTTAGAGAAATAACTATATTGCGAACTATCCTAACAATAAAAAAGTATGAGAGAAATAGAAAGCCTGTCTAGAGTACATGGGGGACGGGGAGGGGAAGAGGGATATTTGGGACATTGGTGGTGGGAATGTTGCACTGGTGATGGGGGGTGTCATCTTATATGACTGAAACCCAACCACAATCATGTTTGTAACCAAAGTGTTTAAATAAAAAATATTAAAAAAATAAAAAATTAAAAAAATATTACTGAACACAACAAAATAATTTCTCCCTGGCAGACTTACTAATTTTCCTTACTAATGAATGTATGTGCATGTTTAATATTATATTTTAACAAAATAAAGAACAGGTCTAGCCTTCTGAAAAAAAAAAACGTGAGTCTAGTCTGGAGGTCAGATGTCCAAGTGAGGAGTATTGAGGAGACATGATGTAGAAGAACTTTCTTAAAAAGTTGTCATAGAAATGTGGAGCCAGAAAGATAACACAGCTTTATTTGCCTTGCAAGCAGCCGACCCAGGATCTAAGGTGGTTGGTTGGTTTGAATCCTGGCGTCCCATATGGTCCCCTGAGCCTGCCAGGAGCTATTTCTGAGCAGAGAGTCAGGAGTAACCCCAAAGCACAGCCGGGTGTGATCCAAAAACAAAAACAAAACAAAACAAAAGTTGTCATAGAAATGTAATAGGGTTTTGAGCCAGTACCATTTGGAATTTATGCTCATCAATTAATTTAGTGTGAGAACATTGTGAAGAAATGCATTTTTACAAATGGACTGAATCTAAATTTAGGCTTTTCTGAGAATAAAGTAAAATGAAATTGAAGTAAGACGTTTACAAATTAGTAATTTTAGTGACAGACTATGGAATCAAGAACTTCAATATAAGAAAGAAATTAAATGGTAGAGCTTAGACTAGTAAAAAAAAAAAGGTGTCAGAGGAATGGGATTCATTAGATGGTAAATAATTGTGTATGTGATAGTACTGGAATAAGTAAACCAAAAGAACAATGTTAGTAATCAAAATTCACATGACCAAAATCATAGTTTTGTAGTATATATCAATATTATTGTCGAAAGCTACAGGAAAAAAGTGGGTCAACTGGTTGGAGAAAATTACTATAGTAAAAGAATTTAAGTGAGCAGAGTCAAAATGTCAGGTAGATAATAATAAATTAAAATGCCAATAGCAAGTTTTTGTTGTTGTTATTAATTTTTTGATTTTTACAAAATTAAGGACTATAGAGATAATATACTGGGTAGGGCAAATGCTATGCATGTGTCTGACTCAGGTTTAACCCCAAGAATCTCTTATGGTCTTTGAGTTCATCAAAAGTAATCTCTGAGAGCATCTCGGTGTGACTCAAGAGGATAAATATGATAAATATTATGTGTGACTCAGGATGATAAATGATAAAAAATTGATCCAGTAATTAATATATGTGTGCTGATTAATATGAAACATACATGCATCTCATTTCATAATATAAGACATTTTGTTGTTGTTTTGCTTTTGAGTCACTCCTACGTATGATCAGGACTTAGGACTTCCTCCTAGTTCTGAGTTCATTCCTAGCAGTGCTCAGAATACCATGTATGGTGCTGGGATCTAATCCAGTTTGGCTATGTGCAAAGCAAGAATCCTACATACTATAGTAACACTCGAGTCTCTCACAAAGCAAGTTTTTTAAGAGTAAGTCCTTGTCTAGCTGATTTTATTTTTCTCATTGTGTTAAAATATAAAATGTTCTATCTAAAAATGATATATACTTTAATATTAACAAGTGAATATATTTCTAACAATTCAATGAAACTAGCTAGTAAGGTAAAAAGGTTTACAAGTAGCATGTTTCAAATTTGATAGGCATATGAAACTACTAGTAACCTATATGAGTTTAGTTAGACTCACTTTTCATCATGATATCTTTATATTTTGAATTATTCTAAGATTCTATGGCCCATGCCATTTTAATGTACTAAGAGTATGTCTGAGGACCAACATATTTCTTTGTCTACTCATGTAGTATTATATTTCTCCTTTCAAATTTATTTTTAGTGAACATTATTTTATCACCACTATAAATGCTTTAATAACATTTATATAAGGAAACACTTCTTTGAGTCAGAGTGGTGGCACAAGCAGTATGACATTTGCCTTGCATGTGCTAACCTAGGACAGACCACAGTTCGATCCCCCGGCATCTCATACGGTCCCCCAAGCCAGGAGTGATTTCTGAGTGCATAGGCAGGATTAACTCCTGAACATCACAAAATCCAAAAATTAAAAAAATAAATAAAATACTTCTTTTATCTTTCTGTCAACCAATATTTCAATAGTTATTAAGAAAATCTTTTCAAAAATTGATTTATAATTTGCCTTCTTAGTTTTATGTTTTTGTTTATTGGGTTTTTTTATGGCACACCGGTGATGCTCAGGGCTTACTCCTGCCTATACTCTCAGAAATCGCCTCCGGCTTGGGGGACCGACCATATGGGATGCTGGGGGTTAGAACCGTAGTAGGTCCTAGGTTAGCATTCTCAAGGCAGACGCCTTACACCCTGTGAAGCCAATATAGTCTTTATTTTAGAACTTTATGTAGAGAAATAAGAGAATAAATTTGATCCAATCTACCCAAGTATCCCTAAAAAACAAACAAACTTACTTTTGCACAATTTTGGGCCAAATCAGCTGTTAACCTTCACAAATTTAAAAGGAGAACTGGAAAAGAATTTAAGATTTTGTATCTTTGAACCTTCATAGGACTTCTTTATAATTCTTTCTTGTTCCTTCCTTTACTAATTGGGCTTCCTAGTATTTCCACTTGACTTATTTTAATTCTTATTCGTCTAATAGCTATGTACTACAATTGTTTTCTTTCTTATCTAAAAGTATGTGTTACTATATACTTTATCACCTTCATTTTATCCTGAAATAATTTTATTTATTATCTCTTTGCTTGCCACTAATGTGTCAAATCGGTGAGAGCAGATATTTACCTTTTTAAACACTTTGCATAATCTAGATTAACTTTTGAAACAGAAAGAATAGTTTAAGAATTTATGAATCTAAGTGTATTGATGAACTCATATATAAAATTTATAATAATAATTTATTAAGTTTTCTGAGTATAAAGTTTTGATGTGGCAAGATACTTTTTCTCCACAATTATTAGTTTTTGATTAAAATAAATATGGCCTATAAAATGGAAAGTTTTATGAGTGCCATTACATTACTGAGATGCAATCAGTTAAATAAAATTTTTACCTACAAATAATTTTTGTCTTGAAAATTAAAGGTCATTGAGTATATTAATTTTATTTACATTTTTTAAAGATTCAAGTCACTTTAAAACTAAAATTAAGAACAGACTATCCCTATTCATTTTCTTTTTGGTATATTTGTAGTTCTAATAGAAAAAACTCAGTTTTTCAGAATACAAAGCTGTTCTTAAAAAGCAGTATAAATTAAATGAAAGAAGCTGCTTAAAATGGCTCAATTCCTTAATAAAAACAAATATTTGATGACTTGTGAAAAACTAAATTTAGATTTTATAGACCTAAAAACTGTTTGGAAAGAAGTTTGAGTTCAGCATGCAACTAGTTTCTCCTCTCCTTTGGTACATCAAACATTTTTAAGATTTTCTAAATTACTACGTAATGATTTTAAAGTAAGTTTATAAATAGGAAATTTTTTAAAGTTCTGGACTAAACATTGCTTAACAGAAATATAAATCACTTTCTAACTTTGTTATGTATCCAAAGACATGGAAAAAGTCTAACTCAAAATTATTAAGCTTTGCTAAAGAAACATTACAAGGATTTTTTTATATATCCTTTAGTTGATTTTACGTTCAACTGCTAAATATTTACTCTATTACAAATGCTCAGAATATTCTACCTTGCAAAAATAATTTTTACTTACACATACTTAATACTCAAGACATATAAAATACTTACAAAATTTCTTTTACTTCAAACAAAACTTACCATACTCTGGTACAAATATTAGGTAACATTGTGTTAAAACATTATGGCTCTTTTCCCCAGTCTTTTTATTTTTAAACAGGAAAGGATAGTAAAGTATATAATACGAAATCAAATTGTTTTAGAATAAATATAAAATGAAAAAAAGGAAATCTAATTGGAGTGAGAATAGGTGAATGTCGTCAGATATGTGTCATTATATATATATTATATATTATATATATATAATGATAAATAGTTTAATTCCCTGTAAGATTTGCCATTGTCTATAGTTGCAAAAAACTTTTATAATAAAGAGAAAGATTTAAGTATTCTTGAAATATCTTTTACCTGGTGCCTGCAAGTCCTGGATTTCAACCAGTTTTAGTCTGTTATTTACAAATAAAATTTTAAGACCCCAAACACAAATGACACTATTTATTATCGCATTTAACTTTGGTATTAACTTTTTTTAAAAATTTTGTTTCTATTTGTTTTAGGATCTCATCTACCCTGCTCAGGGCTTATTCTTGACTCGATGATCAGAAATCTTGGAGGTACTTAGAAGAATGATATGTAGCTTTAGGGTCACTGAATGCAAGGCAAGTGCCTTATTCACCGAACAATGTTCCATAGATAGGCTATTTTAGGCTAAGTACACTCATTATTTTATGAAAAGTAAAATAAAAATAATGCCTAAAAATTTTAATTTATTAAGTTAGCCAAGGTTAATACATGGCAAATAGATAATAATAGGATGCAATTTGTGAAATGACTATGAAAAATTAATGTTATTTATCTAATTAGACAAGAGCACAATAAGGAGATTTGGGAACCATAATGTCAAAATAAGGAGGATAATAGGAAAATATAGGAAATTGTGAATGAGAAATTTAGTAAAGTGTTAGATAATTAGAGCTGAAAAGTCACAGAAAAATATTTTTTAAAATTTTTGTTTTATTTTGGGCGACACCCAGTGATGCTCAGGGGTTAATCCTGGCTATGCTCTCAAAAATCGCTCCTGGCTTGGGGCTCAGGCGTCTCACAATTTTAAACTCTGTTCCTATACTTTAAAAAATGAGATATTGGAACCAGAGTGGTGGCGCACCGGTAAGGCGTTTGCCTTGCACACCTCTGATGTAGGACGGACAGCGTTTGATCTCCCCACATCCCATATAGTCCCCTGAGCCAGGAGCGATTTCTGAGGGCATAGCCAGGAGTAACCCCTGAGCATCACAAGGGTGTGGCCCAAAAACCAAAAAAAGAGATAACGGGCCAGAGTGGTGATGCAGTGGATGGGCGTTTGCCTTGCATGCCACTGTGATTTCTGAGCACAGAGCCAGGAGTAACCCCTGAGCATCAGTGGGTGTGGCCCAAAAACACATCAAAACAAAAAAAATGAGATATCAGATGGAAGGGGAAGTATTCTTAACCCTTGATTTTTGCAGATCTTATATTTTCAACAAATAGGTCTGCTTTTATTAGATCTTATGGATGTCAAAACAAACAATGACAAATTTAAATAGCAGATTTAAACTACCAAATTTTTTTCCAACAACCCTGAGATTAAGGATTGATGGTTTGCTTTATATTTCTAAGGTATGTTTCCTTGGCTTATATTTGATCAATCACTTTCCTGTCTTCATGTGGTCTCCATTATTTGACTATCTACAATTTTTTTTTTCTTTTCCTCTTCCAGGCTGGGCGGTGTTTTTCTCAAGAATTATTGGGTATTTCAGGAGTATGCTCAGCTAACTATGCTTGAGAGTTCAATACTTATACTTGGGATACAGATCTTAGAGATTCAGTTCTTTCATTGTCCAATGATACTGGGGATTTCATGACCACACATGCAAGGCTAAGGATTCAAATTGGGACTGTACATGCAAGGACCTAGACTTTTAATTTTTCTTAAAAAATGCAAATCTTCTTTTTTTTTTTTTTTGCTTATTGGAGATATAGCTGAGTGGCTATGGTAATTGCCTTGCAGGTATACAACCAAGGTTTTCTTCTGGGAAACTCTGAATATGCCAGGAGTAATTACTGAGTGCGAGCCTGGAGTAAGTTCTGAGCATTGTAATCTACAACCCCCAAAACAAAACAAAATATAAACAAAAACAAACAAAAAATAATGTGTTTGTTTTCAAGAGAACTGGTTTTAAGAAGGAAGTTTACTCCTGGATGAGGCATAGGTCAGGAAAATAATCATTATGACAATGGTGGAGAGAAATGGTCACTCATCAGGAGGAGAGGATGTTAAATAATCATAAAGTGCAATGCATAAAATGCGATCAGTAACAGTACTTTAAATCACAGTGCTTTATTTTATTTGAAAAGGTGACTGTCATGGAGGCAGAGAGATAGTAGAAAAAATGGTGACATTGGTTAAGCTAAGTGGCCATTAGTGAAAGGATTGGTGTTGAAAAATTGTATGCCTGCAGTCCCATTATAAAAAAAAATGCAATTCAAAACAATTTTTTTTGTTTGTTTTTTGGGTCACACCCGGCGGTGCTCAGGGGTTACTCCTGGCTGTCTGCTCAGAAATAGCTCCTGGCAGGCAATGGGGGACCATATGGGACACCGGGATTCAAACCAACCACCTTTGGTCCTGGATCAGCTGCTTGCAAGGCAAACGCCGCTGTGCTATCTCTCCGGACCCTCAAAGTAATTTTTAAATGCAGAATAATATCTATCCTCTTAGATTTATTTCTTTGGAAAATATATTGATTTCCAATTAAAAATACAAGTTTTTAATTGGTAAGGGGCTTACCTTACATGCATACAAAAGGGTTCAATCTTCGATACTGAATACCAAAATCCCCACTAGACATGATTCTTCAGTGCAGAGCCTATAATAAGACTAAAGAATATTGTGGTTTACAAACAAAAGAAGCAAAAAAAGGATTTAAGTCATACAAAATAAGAATCCACTTGAATGTCTTTATTCACTGCATTAAATGCCTTTTCTCCAAATATAGACACAATCTGTGTTACTAGGACTTAATGACTTAAATATATGATTTTGCAGACACGATTCAATATATTTCGGGGCTGGAGAAATAGTACAGCGGTAAGGCATTTGCCTTAGACACAGAAGGATGGTGAATTGAATCCCCGCATCCCATATGGTTCCCTGAGCCTGCCAAAAGCGATTTCTGAGCATAGAGCCAGGAGTAACCCCTGAGCGCTGCCGGGTGTGACCCTAAAACCAAAAATACAGTCAAACTGTTTACAATTCAGTATATTTCACCCATTCTTTTTAATTACATTATGAACGACATTAGTAATTTAAATTCTTAGACATGTTTTACTAATTTTATTTAGCTATGGATCATATAACTGCACTGAAATGTGCTGAAATAAAAAGTAAATAACTTAGAATTTAGATCCAAAAGTTAGATCCATATACAGAGTACAGTTGTATACTTTTAAAAAAAATAACATGTCTAATATTATTTTCAATGTAAGTCTTTAGGTTACCAATGAGTCTTCTTTTGTTAAGTAAATTTCAAGCAAAGAAGGCCTAATATTTAGTAAATTGTCTAAATAAAGAAAAATATCCAGGTCTTTTTTCCTTACATGATTTCATTTTTTACTAGTCTATGTTTGTTTATTTAGATAAGATATTGAATCTTATAAGATAAGATATTGAATCCTGGACTGGTGTCTTATGCAGATTCATCTTAATATATTTAGAAGTTGCATAATCTCCTGTCTCTAATAATATGAACTTATTGATTTCTTTTGCCTTTTATTTAAGCTCTATGTTGCATTTATTTTGTTCCTTATTTTTTCTCCAGTGTAATTTATCTCTGTAATTTTCATTAAGAACCTAATATTTAATCTTACATATAGTTGTAATATTACAACATTATGAGTTTCAGATACATCTCATCTTTGATGAGCATAGGGAAGTCTTGTGAAATGACATAAAGCATTCTAAAAATACCATGTAGCCATTAATGTTCATCCAGATACATGCTAGACATATAATCATCAAAAACTTCTGTTGACTTAATGGGAAAATATGACCTAGAGCCTTAGCTTTAAGAAAAGTAAAATTCTCAAGATAGCATTCTAATAAATGCTATGTTACTTGGCAGAGAAAAATAAAGTGTTCTTTAAAATCCATGTCTTTTAAGATCATAATTGGTAAAAATGCTATGCAATTAGGAAAAAGTAAAGAGACTCTTCTATTGCTATTTGCCAACACTTTAACTATTGAATCTAAGACTGTACACTTCTAGTGAAATCATAGTATCTAAATAAGATATATCACTTACTACATAATGGCACAAAATTCTTACATTCTAGAAAATGAGAAAGAGAGACTTGATTTTAGTTCATAAAAATGCAGTCTCTAAATAAGGAAATTCTAGTTATATTTTTACAAAATGTTGTAATTACCTTCTATTTACTTTATAGATAATAAATATTTTTGTTATTTTTGTGGATAATTATTTACACAATTTATCAGTAAAAGTAATGTCAAAATCTAATTTCCATTAAAATATGTGAGATATTTTTAATGTAGGTAGAAAAATATGTTTGCTATATCTGTAATATAAGATCCAAAAACAATATGTGTGATTTTTTAAAAGCTCTGTTAATCTAATAATATATTATACAGATAAATTAACTGAATGCAAATATTTTTCTTAGTCCATAAAACTAACAAATGTCAAACCTAAGAGCATTTGCTAAGTCAAAACTTTAGTGCACAATGATGTAAGTAAATTATAGGATTATGCTGTGGCTACACAGGCTAGTTAATTTCATAAATGGTTTTTCCTTGAGCCAATAGTGATTCTTTGAATACCAGACCTGTCAGGTTTTAGACAGACTTTTATGTCCTCCATTTAATTATGTGAAGTAATTTACTTGTTAGCCAAAGCCAAAAATTTTTCCAAGACAGAACATTGTTTTATTTTAAACTAACTTATAAATTTATATCAGGTTTAAGGACTAGAATATTTGAGTTTCTATATAGGTTTCTAATTTAACTTCTCAACAGCCTAAAGTGCATATATAAAATATATTTAATCATTTTAATCTCTAAAACTAAGCATCTTTATTTGTGGAATGTCTTCTGTTATTTAAAACTGTTGAGTACAGGTGTTGGATCTATAATACAGCAAGTAGAGCACTTGCTTTACACGTATGATCCCAGCATCCCATGTTTCCCTGAGTCCTGTCTAAAGTGATATTTGAATGCAGTCAGTTGTAAGTCCTGAGAGCTGCTAGATGTGGCCCTCACTAAAACAAAACAATATAATAAATATGGAACTTCTTACAAAATTGGGGCTGGAAGGGTGGCGCAGTGGTAGGGTGTTGCCTACCACGCTGCTGACCTAGGAAGGACCGTGGTCCCATCACCCAGCTTCCCATATGGACTCCCAAGCCAGGAACAATTTCTGAGAGCATAGCCAGGAGTATCCCCTGAGTGTCAATGGGTGTGGCCCAAAAACAAAAACAAACAAACAACAACAAAGAAAACCCACAATTTCTTACAAAGCTATTTGGGTTACGTGACTAGAGATAAATGCCAAGGAAAACAATCAGAAAAAAAGGGTTAGAATAAAAATGAACAGGGAAATTAAAAAGAATTTATGGAAATAACTTTGAAATGACTATGGAACAGGAATTTTCACATTTTAATGGTATCTATTAAATGAAAACATTTTTAGGAACTACTATCAGAACACTTAATGACTGAGTTAAGTTTCTTAGAATTCATAAAACCCATTTTGGGAGTCGGAAGGCAGGCAATATATAGTTTAAAAATAATATAATAAATTAATGATCAATCTGATATTATTTACTATACTTCAGAAGTAATTCAAGGACCATCTTATTCCTCTTCTTTTTGATCAGGCTGAACCTTGACCCAGAAAGCTCTCTAACTCCAGTCTCAACAGAAGGGTGCAGCTAGGACTTGGAAGGGTGCTCTCTAAGCACAAAGGCATGAAAGATTTGAAGTATTAGAAACAGAAATTACTGAATTGAATTTTCAGGTGTACAAGAGGCCAGTGTAATATGAGCATTACAAGAAATGGAAAAAGTGAGATGTACCGAGAAAGTTGGATGGACTTTAAGCATGTGATGGATGAATGGAGAAGGGCAGCCAAAGAACTGTTAAATGATGACTGGGAGCTGGAGCCAGAGCCTTGGCTGCCAACAAGTGAAAACATCAACCAATTTTGAAAAGATTAAACAAATCACAATGAAAGGAAAACTCTAATGATAATGTTACACTGATAATGTGATAATTTGTATTTCTCAAACTTTAAATGTGAAAATAAACGATAAATCATTTGCTGTAATTATTTGTTTATTTTATTGAAATTTTATAATTAACAGATACCTGATCATTTCTTGGCTCCCTATCAATTAAATTAGAATAAACTTCTAATATGCAATTATACTCTATGATCTGAATGGCTCTGACCTGCCTTCCCAATCTTTTGTCTAATTACCATCTCCTCCCCTTTCTTCATTATCTTCTACAACACTGATCTAGTCAGCTCACTGAAAAAGTCTTGTCATTAACCACTTCTCAACACTTTTGTGATCATGGTCTTTCCATCATTTCCCATGCCTTCCTCTTTATTTTTCAGGCTCAATTTTAATCACCATTTGAGACTTCTTGCATAAAATCTTTCTTGATCATCTTACTTTCTTTTTCCTGTTATTGAAACTGGTTTCAACAGCCCTTAAGAAACAATTCTAATTTATTTTTTTTCTATGACAGACCTTTGAACAGCCAGTCTTTCACTGTGCTAAGACTTGTATGGAATGAATGTTCATTTTATCAGTCCACCCCAACATGCACAACAAGCTTGTCTATGTGCATATTATTTCAAAATATGTGGAAGATTTTTGGTTTAGATGGTTTAGATGACAATTTAAATGGCAATAACAAGAAGTCATGTTTACTAGTTTGTTTATTTTGTTTCTTTTGGGGGGACATACCCAGCAATGTTTAGGGGTTACTCCTGGCTCTTCACTCAGAAGTCATTCCTGGCAGGCTTGGGGGACAAAATGGGATGCTAAGGATTAAACCCGGGTTAGCTGCATGCAATCCAAATATTGTATCCACTGTGCTATTGCTCTGGTCTCATGATTACTATTTTGGCTTTAATTCTTTATGCAGTAGTTGTAGCATATGAAAAATCATTAAACATGAAAAGTGATATTAATATATTCAAAATGGAGGAAACACAATGTAGAATACTGTTTGTGTGTACAATTTGAAAATTGAACTTAGACTGTAGCTCTGAAAAATTCCAAAAATGGTTGTTTAAAGCTCAGAAGGAACTCAACAATACCGATTGATGGGGAATTATTCTTAAACTTGTTTGTATCTGAACAATGAGAATTTGGCTCAAGTTTTACCTTTGTAGATTTAGCTTTTAAGCTCTAAATTAAAACATATGGCACCAGTGGTGATTTTCAAACTTTATAATGCACATTATTCTTTAATGATCTACAATAACAAACTAGACAACAATAATTTATAATCATATATTTGGTTTCTATATTAGATTCACATTTGTACACATTAGGCATTCCTGGTTAGAAGGACTTGGCGAGGAAAATTGATGAGAAGTATGTAGATAATGTCAATCAGGTCCCACCTAATAGAAATTTGAAGAAAATAGTCATCAATTAAACACACTGAGTATGGCTACTGATGTCAGCTAGCAATAAAGAAAGCCACTTAATTCATGTTCTAATTTAGGCTACTGTAACAGAATAGAAGATGAGGAAGAATAAAATCTGGCATTGGCAGATTTTGTGCCACCTTCCCTTTAGATTTTGTAATTTGCAATATTGTTACTGAAAGGATATCATGTATACCACTTTATCTCCTTTCAGCACCCACTGTTTGTTCAGAGTGATCATTTCCAAAATATTATTGTCGTAAGAGTCCCTTTTTTATCCCTAACTATACCCCACCACCACTTGTAGCAAGTTTTCTACCATGAACTGGTTCCTCTTGATCACCACTCTATTGGCTATGGGTATTATTAACATAACAATGAGTCCAATTATTCTGTCTATACCTCTCACTCTGGTTCATTTTGCTTTGCATAATTATCTGCATATCCATCCATGCAAAAGCAGATTTCATGACTGGATTTTTCCTAACAGGACTATAGAATTCCATTGTACAGATGTATCATTTATCTTTACCTGTTCATCTGTTCTCAGGCACTTTGATTTATATTCTGGCTATTGTGAATAGTGCTACAATGAACATGGGAATTCAGGGGGAGGGGTCTGTACTGTTTTATTTAATTATATTTGGGCTTCTAGGCTATATTTTTAGGAGTGATATTGCTAGGTCATATAGAAGCTAAATTTCTAGTTTTATGAGGAATATGTATATTGTCTTGCAAAATACTGTACCAGTGGACATTCCCACCAGCAGTAAATGAGAGTCCCTTTAGCACCAATTCCACTTATTCTTGATGTGTGTCAGCGTGAAATGATGTCTCATTGTTATTTTTATTTGCATCTCCCTGACGATTGATGATGTGGAGCTTTCTTCACCTACCTTTTGACCATCTGTTATTTCTTTTCTGTACATCTTTTTTTTCCCCCATTTTAGAAGGGGTTATATTTTTCCTTATTAAGTTCTGTCAGTAACTTGTATATCTTAGATATTAACCCCTTATCAGATGGGTATTAGATCAATAGTTTCTCCCCTTTCATGCAAAATCCTTGTATCCTAGTTACCATTTTCTTTCAGGTGAAGAAGCATCTAAGTTTAAAGTGTCTTCATTTATTTTTGCTTCCACTTATTTAGTCAATGACATCTTAGCCTTGAAGATGCTTCATAATATATATATTCAATGTCATGAATTATTTTGCCTATATTTTCCTCTAAGTAACTTTTGGTTTACTTTTATTCCATATAGTATTGGAAATACCATAGCAATTAGTAAAGACAAATATATCCAGGGCTCCACATAGTTTTTATATCAAGTCCTCACTTTTAGTGTGCAACATGATATTATATTTAGAAAATCCTAAATAATCTGAAAAACCTTTCCTAGAAACAGAAAATTTGTAATTTGTATAGTAATGTAACATGCTATAAAATCAATACAAAAGTGTATGGTATTTCTATATAGGAATACTAAAGAAGAAAGAACATTAAAAACAAGCCCATTCATAATTGTGCCTCAAAAGTATCTAGTATCTTGGAATCAACTTAACAAAATCAGTGAAAGGCCTAAAACCACTGCTTTAAGAAATAAAATAGGACACAAGAACTGGAAATATATTTATTCCCTGCTCATAGATAGGGAGGATTAACATTATTAAAATGACAATACATCCCAAAGCACTGTACATATTTATTGCATTGCCTATAATGATACCCATAGCATTTTTCAAGAAATTGATCAAACATTCCTGAAATGCATATGGAACAATAAGCCCCACAAATAGCTAAACAATTCTGGCAAAAAGAAGATAGGAGGTATCATTTTCCACAATTTTAAACTGCACTATAAAATAGTAGCCATTAAAACAGCATGGTACTGGAATAAAGACAGAACTTCAGATCAATGGTACAGACTTGAGTACCATTAGCTACACCCTCAGGCATATGATCAATTAATCTTTGATAAGACAATGGACAAGAAATATGAAGTGTAGAAAGGAAAGCCTCTTGAACAAGTAGGATTGGGAAAAATGGTCAGTTACATACAAAACAGTGAACTTGTACATCTCTTTAATACCAAGCACAAAAATCAAATTAAAGTAGATTAAATATCTTGATATCTGCAACCTGATGGTGCCACTTCTCTTTAATTATTTGTATATAGAAAAGCCATGGATTTTTGTACATTAATTTTGTAGCCTGGTGCCAGAGAGATAGCATAGAGGTAGGGTGTTTGCCTTTTATGCAGAAGGTCGGTGGTTCAAATCCCGGCATCCAATATGGTCCACCGAACCTGCCAGGAGCGATTTCTGAGATTTCTGAGAGCTGCCGGGTATGACCCAAAAAAACAAAAATATGTAGCCTGCCACTATTTATACAAATCTGTTGTTTATAGAAGATTTTTCTTTGCAAAGTCTAAAGACTAAAGATTTTCTATCTAAAGATATCTAAACATTATCATGTTATTCACATTTTCAATCATAAGGGAGATGCAAATCAAACAACAATGAAATATCAGCTCTACACCACAGATATTGGCACACATTAAAAAAATTAAGAACAACCAGCAAAATTGCGAATGTGGAGCACAGTTGCAAATGTGGGAAGAAAAGGACACTCATTCACGGCTAATGTGAATGTTGATTGGTCCAGTAGTTTGAAATACATTCTGCACTTTCCTCACAAAAATAGAAATTGAGCTACCATTTGACCCAACAACACTGCTACATGAAATATACATTATGGACTCTAAACACAATGTGGAAAAGTCCTCTGCACTGCTATGCTATTTGCAGCACTATCATACAATACTCTGAAACTGAAAACAACCCAGTTTCTGAGAACAAATAAGTGTACAAAGAACTATAATGAATCTACACAATAGAATACTATGCAGCTATTAATAAATGACTTCTTGATATTTTTTTATACATGGATAGATATGGAAAGAACTATGCTGAGTAAAATAAGACAGGGAGAGTGATACACATGAATAATCACAATCATTTTTAAAATTTAAAATATTATAATATTTAAAGATAAATATTATCTTTAATTAATGGCAGAAAGATTATCACATAGCATATCAAATAGCATAGAGAACTCTTAGGACAGAGAAGAGACCACTGTGGCATTGATAATCGGAAATGGTCACTTGGACAAGAAGTAGGTGCTGAATGGTGACAAAGTGATATGCCTGGTACCCCTTTAGCAATAATATTGCAAAGCACAGTATATAAATGAAAACAGATGACAGAGAGAATGTCTGCCACAGCTGCAGGTGGAGAGGTGGGCAGAAGGAAAGCTGGGTACGTTGGTGGCAGGAATTACATACTGGCCAAGGGCTTTCGACATTGTATGACTGAAAGTCAATCACGATCAGCTTTCTAACGGTATTTAATTAAAAATTATTATGAAATAAATAAAATTTAAAAAGAAAATATTATATGGATCATTAATAAAACTATTTTCAGTTTTATTTTTTAAACTTTAAATGCTTTGAATTTAATAGAAGGGGAACAAAAGGCATCTGTTTGGCTTCTTTCAGCACAATTAATTTATTATAGCACTAATATACTTATAAAAATGGTCTACAGTTATGATAAATGTGAATGAAAGAAATACTGTCATTCTAAGATGGTTTAGTTATTTATTGCTATCTTCATACATATGAATATTTATATATGAATATATAGGAAGTATATATATACTGCCTAGTGTGCTTACTAGGAACATAAGGCTTAAAATATATTTAAGGGAGGCCTGATATATATCCTTATAAAACATAAAAAGCTTCAATAATATGTTGTGTTTATATTATGTATGCTCTTAAATCTTTAAAATAGCAGACATTTGGGAAATTAAAATTCTGAAGAAAAGTACCATTTACCTTACCACCACAGCTTCACCATATTTTTATCTGTTGAAAGTGATTTGTGGTTTATGTTTTGTAAATGACCTTCTATGTCCTGCATGAATGCTTAGAAATTGTTTCCATTTCCTAGAGTCAGAATATGAAATATTATTTAAAGTCTACATTTTGCTTTAAATTTACCCAGTGGTTACTGTTCCAGAGGTCAAATTTCAACCCAAATCCTTGGTCTTCCAGGCCTGGAAACCTTTTGGAAAGCTCTGTTTCTGTTTTCATCTCCTCAAAAACTGTCTCTGCAGACAGACAGAGGTTTGGCATCTGTATATCTCCTTCACATATTATAAATTACTTATGGAACCTGGAGAAAGTTAAAATGCCTTTTAGGTGGAAAAAAAGATGAATAAGAATTTATTCAGATGTTTAAGAAGGGTTAGAACACAATGCATTTAAATAGCTACTGGATTCATGGCAGCATTTTAGAATCAATCTTAATAAATATTCTAAAGTGTATTTCAAAGTATGTTGTCTAATGGCATTTATTCATGTCATGCCATAACGTTTCTTCTATACATTATTCACTACCAGAATTTAGTCTATTAAATAAGAAATGTATTTATTATTGCTCTCTTAGCAATCTTGTATAAAATACCAGGTGCAAAACTGTCAAAAAAATCTAGATCTACTCATGGTGGAATAGGCAGTTCAATGTTTGATACATCATCTTTAGGTGGTTACATATCACAGCATGATAAATAGAGGGGAAGAATTGAAGAAGACAGTCATATATAGATTTGAAATGGAAATAGAAGTATTGCATAAGTCAAAGATAGTTCTCAAAATGTATATGCAGATTCCCGTTTCCTCTTTGTTATTAAATTTTATTATCTAAAGTTTTATTTATCTTTAAGGATTCTTACTAGATAGAAGAATTTAAAATTTCTGAGTCTTATGTTACAGAAGAGAAACTAGTATGCATATGAATAGTTTAACATTTTCTTTCTCCTTTTGTAAAACTATTTCTTTTAAAGGTATGAGTACAATGATAATCAACCTAGATATCCAACAACAGATGAGTGGGTCATATAATTATGGCACATATATACAGTCGAATACTATATAGCTGTAATCATGTAATTTGCTATAATGTGGATGGAAATGAAAGATATTATATTAAAAATATTATAAAAGCCAGAAGGATAAATACTGAATAATATAACCTTTGTGTGGTATTTAAAATAACTGCATGAAGAAATTCAGTGGTCTAAATGGGAATTGTCTCAAATGCTCTTGGCCCCAGCATATAGTGAGAAAGAAAGGAATTGAGTGGAGAAAGATAAACACAAATATGAAAGAATGGACACAAGCTGAGCGCGCGAACAGCCGCCTGCTCCAGCTGGGTTTCTCTTGCTCCGGGAAGGACCGCGCGAACGGCCACCCATTCCTGCTGGGTTTCATTTGCCCCAGGGAAGGTAGGGAAGCTCCGCCAACACACGACGACTGCGCGAATACCCACCGCGCCCCATCCCCCGTCAGGTTAGGCCACAGAAAGAGCACAGGAGGAGCCAAACCTCAGCAAACCCACCCAACAGTACCTCTAGATCCACCCTCAGGGAGGGGACCCATTCCCACACCACAGGGGATCAAAACAGGCTGAAATAGGAAGGAACAGTACTCCAAAGCACACCAATAAACACAAAGAAATATGGGTAAATCAAAGAGAACCCTAAGTTTTGATGATATGGAGACAAACCCTAACAAGTTTCCAAGTGCGCCAAAATGCACAGATTAGTGGGAAGGCGACCTAAAAGCAGCAATGAGGAAGGAAATGCAAGAATCAATAAAAGAAATGAGAGAAAACTTAGCTACCGAGTATAAGATATCTATGGAGGAATGAATCAGCCAAATTAAAGAAGAAATGTTAAAGAGCATGAGAGAGTCCATACAAAAAGAAGTGAAGGAATTAACAGACAAAGTAAAAAGCCTTACTAGCAGAAACACAGAGTTGGAGAAACACATTGAAGAACTAGAAGGAAAACTGCAAACAAAAAATGACCAAGAAACCAACAAAGAAATAAAAGGCAAAGCACTGGAAGGAAAAGTCCAGTACATAATG
The DNA here is from genome assembly GCF_024139225.1 of Suncus etruscus. Taxonomy (NCBI): domain Eukaryota; kingdom Metazoa; phylum Chordata; class Mammalia; order Eulipotyphla; family Soricidae; genus Suncus; species Suncus etruscus. The sequence goes on along the minus strand of NC_064854.1, from coordinate 65,885,167 downwards.
AACAAGGACAAAAGAAACAATCTAAGAATCGTGGGTATACCAGAAGGGGAGGAAATAGGGAAAGGGGAAGAACAAGTAGTCAGAGAGATAATAGCAGAGAACTTCCCCACCCTCTGGAATGAAACTTCAGGGCAAATCCAGGAAATCAAGAGGGTCCCTAATAAAATAGACCCCAATAAACCAACACCGAGACATATAGCAATCAAAATGGCAAAAAAGAAAGAGAAAGAGGAACTTCTTAAGGCAATAAGAGAGAAAAAAACCTCAAGTACAAAGGTAGGGACATAAGAATCAAACCAGATCTGCCAGTCGAAATAATTCAACCTAGAAGACAGTGGAATGACATATTTAAACGAATGAATGAAAGAAACTTCCAAACTAGAGTCCAATATCCAGCAAAACTATCATTCATATGGGAGGACAGACTAAAAACATTTTCAAACAAGACCGAACTAGAGCTATTTGTGCAAACAAAACCGATTCTAAACAACCTACTCAGAGATGAATTACACAATCCAAACCCACGATTGTAACAAAAGCCACCCTACACAACACAACTGCACAACAGTCCTCTCTCTCACTAATCTCCCTAAATGTTAATGGCCTAAACTCTCCAATTAAAAGACGCATAGTAGAGAACTGGATTAGGAAAAATAAACCGGACTTCTGCTGTCTGCAAGAAACACACCTACAGCTACAGGATAAGCACAGGCTTAGAATAAAAGGATGGAAAGTAATTATTCAGGCCAATGGAAAACAAAAAAGAGCAGGACAGCCATTCTTATATCAGACCAAATTGCATTCAACCTCAAGAGTGATCAGAGACAAAGAGGGTCACTACTTATTGATCAGGGGAACATTAGATCAAGAAACATTACCCTGGTCAATATCCATGCACATAATCTAGAGTCAGCAAAATATGTGAGGCAACTGCTCATAAACCTGGAGAAACACATGAAGGGAAATGTGATAATAGTAGGGGACCTCAATACTCCACTTTCACCACTGGACAGATCCACCAAACAGAAAAATAGCAAAGAAATAAGAGCTCTAAATGAAAAATTAGAAGATTTGGGGCTAATAGACTTATATAGAGCCCTCCATCCCCAAAAAGCAGAATACACATTCTTCTCAAGCCCACATGGAACCTTCTCCAGAATAGACCATATCTTAAGATACAAAGCCAACCTATATAAGATCACAAAGGTAAGGATCATTAGAAGTACCCTTTCAGAACACTATGCAACAGAGGTCAAAATTGACATCAAGAAGAAGCAATGGAGAAAGACTAATACCTGGAGATTAAACAACATGCTGCTCAACAACAGCTGGATCAAAGAACAACTCAAGGAAGAAATAAAAAGATTCCTTGAGACAAATGAAAATGAAGAGACAACCTGTCAAAATTTGTGGGACAGAGCAAAAGCAGTAATTAGGGGGAAACTCATAGCAATACAGGCCTATATCAAGAAACAGGAAAATAACAAAACCAACAGTTTAAAAGATCACCTCAAAGAATTGGAACAACAGCAACAGAGAAATCCAACCACAATCAGAAGGCAAGAAATAATAAAAACCAGAGCAGAAATAAACAACATAGAAACCAAGAAAACAATACAAAAAGTCAATGAGACCAGGAGTTGGTTTTTCGAAAAAATAAACAAGATAGACAAACCACTGGCAAAACTCACCAAAAAAAGAGGGAAAACACCCAAATCAGTAGGATCACAAATGAAAGGGGAGATATTACAACAGAACCCCAAGAAATACAACATATCATAAGTTCATATTATGAACAACTATACTCAGCTAGGATAGAGAACCCAGGAGAAATCGACAGATTCTTGGAGAAAAACCCTCTTCTGAGACTGGACAAGGAAGACCTAGAAAGCCTAAACAGACCAATCACCTCAGAGGAAATTGAAGATGTAATTAAAAAGCTCCCTAAGAACAAAAGCCCAGGACCAGATGGATTTACAGGTGAATTCTACCAAACATTCCGAGAAGAGTTACTACCACTTTTCCATAGGCTCTTCCAAACCATAGAAAAAACAGGAATCCTCCCTAACTCCTTCTATGAGGCAAATATCACACTCATTCCCAAAGATGGCAAAGACACCACCACGAAAGAAAAGTACAGACTATTCTCACTAATGAACATAGATGCAAAGATACTCAACAAAATCTTAGCAAACCGAATCCAGCACTTCATCAAAAAGATCATACATCATGACCAAGTGGGTTTTATACCAGGAATGCAAGGTTGGTTCAACATACGCAAATCAATCAACATTATACATCACATCAACAACAAGAAAAACAAAAACCACATGATCATATCAATCGATGCAGAGAAGGCGTTTGACAAAATCCAACACCCTTTCATGTTAAATACACTCAGCAAAATAGGGTAAGAAGGAACCTTCCTCAAGATAGTTACAGCTATCTATGAAAAGACTACAACCAACATTATACTTAATGGCGAGAAACTAGAAGCATTCCCACTAAGGTCAGGAACTAGGCAAGGCTGCCCACTCTCTCCACTATTATTCAATATAACCTTAAAAGTCCTAGCAATAGCAATCCGACAAGAGAAGGGAATCAAAGGAATACAAATTGGGAAAGAGGAACACAAACTATCTCTATTTGCAGATGATATGATGATATACATCGAAAATTCTAAAGAGTCCACAGTAAAACTCCTAGAAACAATTAACCAATACAGCAAAGTGGCTGGATACAAAGTCAATACACAAAAGACAGTAGCGTTTCTATATACAAACAACGAAGTCGAGGAGAGAGCGATTAAAAATACAATACCATTTAAAATAGTATCAAAAATATCAGGTACCTAGGAATCAACCTTACAAGGGAAGTGAAAGACCTATACCAGGGAAACTTCAAAACGCTTCAGAAAGAAATTGAAGACGATCTAAAGAAATGGAAGAACATCCCATGCTCAATGGTAGGTAGAATTAACATAGTCAAAATGACTATCCTGGGGCCGGGCGGTGGCGCTGGAGGTAAGGTGCCTGCCTTGCCTGCGCTAACCTAGGACGGACCGCGGTTCGATCCCCCGGTGCCCCATATGGTCCCCCAAGAAGCCAGGAGCAACTTCTGAGCGCATAGCCAGGAGTAACCCCTGAGCGTCACAGGGTGTGGCCCAAAAAAAAAACCAAAAAAAAAAAAAAAAAAAAAAAAATGACTATCCTACCCAAACTACTATATAGGTTTAATGCAATCCCTATCCAAATCCAGACACCATTCTTTAATGAAATAGAACAATCAATCACAAAATTTATCTGGAACCACAAAAGACCCAGGATTGCCAAACACATACTGAAAAACGAAAAGCTGGGAGGCATCTCCTTACCTAACTTGAAACTATACTATAGAGCCATTATAATCAAAACAGCATGTTACTGGAACAGAGACAGGACCTCAGACCAGTGGGTCAGAACAGAATTCCCAGACATAAACCCCAAGATATACAGCCAACTAATATTTGATAAAAGAGGCAAGAACCTGAAATGGAACAAAGGAAGTCTATTCAACAAATGGTGTTGGTACAATTGGAAAACCACATGTACAAGAATGAAGATTGACCCATACCTCACCCCTTATACAAAAGTCAACTCAAAATGGATCAAAGACTTGAAATCAGACCCTAATCTATAAAGTTTATCGAGAATAAAATAGGCAGAACACTCGAAGACCTATATATCAAAAAGGTCTTTGAGAATGGAGCACCAATGGCAAGAACGTTAGCAGCAAATATAAACAAATGGGACTACATCAAACTAAAAAGCTTCTGCATGGTGAAAGAAATCCTACTTAATGCAAGAAGACAGCTAACAGAATGGGAAAAAAATCTTTTCACTCGACATATCAGATAAAGGGCTGATATCTAGAACATACAAAGCACTCAGAAAGCTGAGCCCCCCAAAACCAAATAAAGCCATAAAAAAATGGGAAGATGAAATGAATAGACACTTCTCTGAGGAAGACAGAAGGATGGCCAACAAACACATGAAAACATGCTCACCTTCACTCATCATCAGGGAGATCCAAATCAAGACAACAATGAGATACCACCTTACACCAGTGAGGATGGCTCACATCAAAAATAATGGAAACAACCTTTGTTGGCGGGGATGCGGTATGAAAGGAACTCTTATCCACTGCTGTTGGGAATGCCCCCTAGTCCAACACCTATGGAGAAAAGTCTGGAGAGTGCTCAGAGAACTCAGAATTGAGCTGCCATTTGACCCAGCAATTGCCCTCCTAGGCATATACCCCCAAGTTGGAAGGATATTCATCCCAAAATACATATGCACCCCACTATTTATCGCAGCACTCAGTATAATAGCCAAATCTTGGAACCAACCTCGATGTCCAACAACAGATGAATGGATCATTAAGATGTGGTATATATACACAATGGAATATTACATGGCAGTCAGAAATGATACAATCACAGACTTTGCAGCAACGTGGATGGACCTAGATCATGTTATGTTAACCGAAGTAAGTCTGAAGACAAAAGATAAACACAGAATGGTAGCACTATTCTGAAGCACCTAGAACATATATTTTATACACAACTAATACCTAACTATCAAATAACAGGGTTTAACAGGGTAGAAACTCCGAGCACTGTAATAGTCAACATATACTTGGGAGCAGTGTCCAAAATACATGAAAAAGGAACAACGCACTCTTGACTACACAGTATACCACAAAGAAAACAGCAACAACAGAGACAGCAGCATAGAGAGAACAGGTATGTAATCAGACTTCTACAACAAAGGCCCACAATAATCCCTTAGAGATCGTATACAGGAACACAAGTATAGAACACCACGGGAAATCACTGACTGCAATGGAAACATACCATAACACTATGTTTTAATGCTTTTATCTTACTATATTTTAAATAACCTCTCAGCTTTTCTGTCCACAGGCACCCTTGTATACAAAGGGCGGACAAACTAAGATGGCAACTCGGGATACTACACGATATACCATACCTTGCTTGCACTACGAGATGGCCGTGAGAAAAATCTTTAACATACACTTTATCTCTAGGTTATACCTTCTTTTAGGAATTGAAGCACGTGACCAGTCAGAGCACTGAAGCAGTAACTGCGACGTACAGACTTAAACTACAGGTTCTATTCATCGAACACAATCAACCAATCCAGCATTCCCTTGCTATTCTCTCCTCTCTTCTCACTACTTTCTTCTTTTTTTCTTTCTTTTCTTTATTTTTCTCTTTTCTATTCTTCTCCTTACTTTTTTCCCTTTCTCTTCTCCCTTTCTTTATAAGGTAGTTTTTCTTTTCTCTCCCTTCATACCTCTCTCATATGCCTTCCCCTTTCTCCCCTCCGGAAATCTAACTATCCCTTCACCCCTCAATCCCATCCAGATCTCCCACCATATTAAAACTCTTCACCCTCAGTCCTTAATCTATTAGGCATCAAGATCGACCTCCTACCCAACGAACCAGTACCCAGCACCCAGGTGAGGGGACACCCAGTCAAACCCACACCTAGTCTCCTGCAAGAAAAGACAGCCAACTCCCCTGTGGACTCATGCTGCGTGGCCCTCCCTACCAACTCCCCCTAACGTGGACTGTTTCTTGAAACCAGGCCTAGGTCCAAAAATATCCCCAATACAACAACTCTTCCAAGACCTCCCTACCACAAATTTTTACCAAACTGAAGAAGGCCAGGGGGTGTGATAGAAAGATGCCTGGGAACCCACACACCACAAGAAAAACCCAAAAGGCAATGGGAAAAACTGTACTTCCAACATAGGCATAAGACCTGTAATACACCACATCTTTACCAGCTTTCCCCCAAATGTAAGGTAGTTTTTTGCACCACTTTGATCCTTTAAAAGCTTCGCTAACTCATTTTATTTCTTTTTCTTTTATTTATGTATTTTTTAATTTATTTTTTCAAATGCCTGTCCTACATATACATTTGTGAGCATATACATTTTCATTCCCTTTCTTTTTTTATTTATTTATTATTTATTTTTATTTTATTTTATTTCATTTTTTTAAATTTTTTATCGTTTTTGGGTATCTGACCTGTTTCTGTTATCCCCTCTGTCCACCCCCAAATACACCGACAATATAATGTAGCACCATTTCTCCCTGCAAAGGCACACTAAATAAAGGGGAAATCTTACATATAGAAAAGAGCTCTTATCTAATAGAGATAGGAACTCACAGTTGTTAATAATACAGGGATATCTCCTACCTGGAAAATATGTCATGTGGAATCAACTTAGACCTCAGGTGATTAGATACCATTCATCCAGCCTTGAACCCTGGATCCCAGACATAGAAGTGGCACAGCTCTTCACAACAGCTACAGGAAACAAATCTCATCCGGGACAGCCTTAATACTGCGGGGTCAACAACAAGGGCCAGCTCTAACATGATATCCTGACAACGAGGAAAATGTGAACAACTTGACCTTAGAGCAGATTAGCCTACCTTACCAGCTAATGACAAGACAAAACCAGAAGACTTGGCACCCTTTGGTAGGTCCAAAAGCCAAGATCGTGATTTACAGATGACTGGCTGATAGAACCACGACCAGACTGTACACATCTTGGGACCAATAAAAAAGCCCTAGTTTAGGGTTTGAACTATGACCTGCACAATAAGCATGATCCCCAGTTCCTGCAGAGACAATTGTAATGGAATGGGGCTTCTGGAAGCACAAAGAAAGACGCTAACCTAGGTGCCATCCTAGACTCAGTGCAAAGCCCAAGATCACCAACCACAGAAGATGGATTAAAATGACACTGAGGTAACAGAACCTCTAGAATCACAAAGACTGACTTCATCATAAATCCCATCTCAGGATCTGTGCAGATACTGAGACCTCTAAACACAGAGCTCTGATTGTATCACCCTGGACAGAGCAGAAGTCTACCTACCACAAAAACGCCACCGGGAGAGTAAATGATCCTGAGTAAAGACAAGAGTTGATCCCATGACAGTATACTCCAAGGACAGAGAAGCCCCATATTTTTTAGGCCAAGTGAATTCCTTTTCAAATGACCCCAATATTTACACTGCCAGGGCAGGAGGGAAAAAACAAAAATACAAAAATACAAAACCTTGGTTATTTTTATATATATATATATTTTTTTACCTTCATTTATTATTATTTTTTTTATTTACCTATCTATTTTGGTTGATTTCTCTCTTTGGGTGTGATTATTGAAATTGTTGTCCCCAGTTATACTTATTTTTTCTCTTCCTCTCTTTTCTTTCGTTATGTGCTATGCCATGTTTTTTGTTTCAAGACCATGGTGTGTTTTTTGTTTGTGTGCTTGTTTTTCTTGGTTTTTGTTTTGTTTTGTTTTGTTTGTTTGTTTGTTTTGTGGTGCTTATCGATATAGCTGGAGTCCTCAATGGAGATTTGACACTTCTTTTGGTACTGGTGGAGTGTTTCACCTTCTCTTTCTCCTTCACTTCCCAAATCGATGATGAGAGCCACTAGAAGGATTCTACCCATTTTCGGGGTATTAGACTCTTACCCCAATTTATTACTTTTTTCTTTTTCAGGCAAAACCACGTAACTTGAAATAGCTAGTCTTGCCTCCAGTTAGAGGGGGAAATTAGGGAGGCCTCAAGACCAAACAGGTGCAAGACTACTAAGTAGTAGGTTAGATACAGAGGGGACCACGTATTTTAGCCACCCTGGGGGTGAGGGAAGAAGAAATGGGAGGGAAGACAAAAACGGACGTGTAGGGAGAAAAATTCGGTGATGGATGGGAATCCCTCCTGATTTTATGTAAATATGTACCTAAAATATTATTGTCAACAATATGTAAACCACTATGATCAAAATAAAATTATATTATAATAAAAAAATTACCACTGGAAAAAAATATGAAAGAATGGGATGAGATTTCAGGTACATTGTTGGTGTTAAAAAAGGCCAGATCTAAATATCTAAGCCAGAATCAACAACGATGAAATCAAGAGACTCAAACTTTAACAATCAAAACTTAAAATGGGCCTGTTATGCTGGCAGGCTAGGACAGGGGTGGTGTTTGGAATGCACTTTGGGAACATTGGTAAAAAGAGGTGTTACTTGTGATGAAATTGACCCTAAAATATTGTATGTCCAACTACAAATCTTTCACAGTAATATTTAAGGTACATAGTGGCAATGAATCAGGATCATTCCCACTACCCTTGAAATATCTCCACCCCTATTCCCAGCATGCATCCCATATTTCCCTCCTTTTACCCCCGACTTCTAGTGTAACTGCTCCCCTCTGTGTATATATCCCCTCTTGTTGTACATTGGGTATCGATTCTGTTGTCATTGACTTTTCGGTTTGGTGTTTAAGTCTGATCATTTTTATTTCTTCTCAATGTTCATACAACTGATTGGTCCTGGTACAATCCATTTTTCCTGATAAGATAGCTGAGGCAGGTATCTTAAATATTAAAATCTATTATTTTACCAAATTATTATTATTTATATTGTCATACAAAGGATGGCTATATAATGAATTAAAATCTATTTAAATAGTAAATCTTTGTTTGTAGAATAATTTATATTTATGAAAATATATTACAATATTTTATCAGAATTTTAAACTTTTAGTAGCTCTACTATATGTCCCCTTTTAACATGAGTTAATTATTTCCTTTCTCCAGTTACATGAATTTAGGTGTGCGCTTATTATTGTAAGCATGTATTTTTTTCAGATTTTTTTGTTTGTTTTTGGGTCACACCCGATGGTGCTCAGGGGTTACTTCTGGCTCTCTGCTTAGAAATAGCTCCTGACAGGCAAGGGGGACCATATGGGACACCGGGATTCGAACCAACCACCTTTAATCATGGATCAGCAGCTTGCAAGGCAAATGCCACTGTGCTATCTCTTTGGGCCCATTTTTTTCAAACTTTGTTATATAGTCAATTTTATTAATTGCAAAAATTTATTAAATATTTTATTATTTACTCAATTATTTCTATTTATATGATTTTTCTCTACCTCACATGTTGTATTTCAGGTTAGATATGATTTTTTTTTTTGGTTTTTGGGCCACACCCATTGATGCTCAGAGGTTACTCCTGGCTATGCTCTCAGAAATTGTTCCGGGCTAGGGAGACTATCTGGGATGCTCGGGGATCAAACTGTGGTTTATCATAGGCTAGAGTGGGCAATGCAGAAGCTTTACCACTTCTGCCACCACTCTGGCCCCAGGTTAGGCATATTTTTAATAACAAAATCATTTAAGGCTATGATATGAGTTTTAAAATGTATTTAACTATTTATTCTATTGTATAGAAAGTAGTTTTAAGTATCTACTTACTGAAAACTGGTACATAATTATTTATATAGTGTCTAAAATTTCTTTGTATGTGATTTTATTATTCTTAAATATATAATTTACATATTAATAGTTCTCTATGACATAAATTACTCTTACCTACTTTGTTTATGTTGAGTTTTTACTTTGAAATATTCTGTTTCATTTTAATTCTGTCATCCATAAATATTATAATCAACTGTAAATACTGTACATCACTATTTTATAGAAAGCAGTATTGTATCACCTAAACCTTCCAACCTAAAATGAAATATAAATTCTATTTAAAGTCACATGACATATTCTCCAAGATGATCTGTACAGAAATCATAGCCTGCAAGTTTAAGAATATTAAAATCACATTAACAATATTTTATAATAATAATGTATAAGAAGTAGTTTAGAAAACCCACAAATAAGTGGAAAATAAAAATATGCTACTGAATAAATATTGTTAAAAGTATAAAACATAATATCCCTAATACTTAATGTGCCTATGCAAAACAAAAACAAAAACAAACAAACAAAAAGACAAAACCTCAAGCCTTGCCACATTAGCCCTCCTCTTTTTTTCTTTTCTTTTTTTGGTTGTTGTGAAAAGGGAAGTCATCATTACCCCGCCCCCACCAACCTTGGCGGATGTCCAGCCCTTAAGGAAGTCCTCACTACCTGCCCCCACCAATACCTCATATTACCTTGGCGAATGTCCCGCCCCTAAGGAAGTCATCACTACCCCTTTCTTCCCCCTCCCCCTTCTTATGGTATATAAGAAGGAACGTAGAACGCCACGAGGTCTTTTGCTTCTGTCCTGTTATAGACACGCGTTAGACCCTGACCGGCCAGAAATAAAGAACCCCACTTGAGCTTTTGCCTGAGTAATTGTCTCTTCATTTCTCCACATTGGAGTTTTATCTGGACTGCCGGACCTTTCATTGGCGAGCCAGCCAGGAGTCCTTGATATGCCTGGAGTGGAGTGGTGAATAGATGACTCAGTGGGTTTTAAGCAGTGTCATGTGTTGGTTGTAATTTGATGTGTGTAAAAACTAGCAGTATATCTTGTGTTGTCGGTTGTGATTTGATGTGTGTTGGAAATAGAAATAGGGAAATGGTTGTGTGATCAAGGACTTGAGAGTCTCCATTCGACATGGATTCCAGGTGGAATTAAGAGTCTCCACTCAATGTGGATTCTGAGTGGTAGTGAACTGACGGGTTCAAAAACTATAGGTCACGACCCTGGAGGCGCCCCAGGAGTTCAATTTTTGCTGCAGTGGGAAGACGTTCCCATGCTGCTGTGGTGGATCCTATTTCTATTAATTGGAGATCTTCCTTTTTGAGATTTTGTTTTTCCTTTTTTGTAAGTGTGTAGGTTGTATAGGTGTGTGTTGGATTTATTTCCTTGAACTCTTCTTTTCCTCACTTCTTTGTCCCCTCCCAGCTTTCCCTCATCTACTCCTTTGATTTTCTACTCCAATTATGGGTCAGCAGCAAACTACCCCTTTGTTTCTTACTCTGGACCACTGGTCAGAAGTAAGAACTCGCACACGAAATTGTTCCCTGGTCATCAAAAAGGCAAGTGGCAGACCTGTTGTGCTGCTGAGTGGCCTACCTTTCAGGTTGGATGGCCACAGGGAGGGTCTTTCCATGTTTTCCTAGTTCGCAGAGTTAAGGACATAGTGTACCATCCAGGTTTGCACGGACATCCTGATCAAGAACCCTACATTCTCATGTGGGAAAACTTTTGTACCAGCCCCCCTGACTGGGTGCAGCCATTCCTTCCCCCTCCTAAACCTTCTTCCTTACAGCCGCCATTGGAGCCTATGATCCTACCCATGAAGGTAGAGGGGGGTGTCAGAATCAAAGCCTAAGGAAGAGCGTCTGCTCATGCCCCCTCCGCTCCAGTAGCCAAGGCAGCAGAAGAATCCCATTCCCCATCAGAATCCCCCTCCTCCTTGCCTTCCCCCATGCCACAGGGAGGGGGGGAAGAAGTAACTCCCTTGCCTCCATCACCCTCTGAGTCCATGCCAGATGAGAGCCGAACAGGGCCAGCCGCGAAGACCCACAGCAAACAAAGAGATCCAGCACTTGGAGCTTTGCCAATCATGCCGCTGAGGCCAGTAGGGCCTACGGTGGATGTTGGGAAGGGGGGGGGAGATGCCTACCCTCCAGTATTGGCCCTTCCCCTCTTCTGACCTCTATAATTGGAAGCTTAACCATCCCTCTTTTTCTGAAGACCCCACTAGGTTAATCTTTTAGATTCTCTGATGAACACCCACCAACCTACTTGGGACGACTGCCAGTAGCTGCTTCATACCCTGTTCACTACTGAAGAACAGGATTGCATATTGACAGCAGCCCGGAAGAATGTAATAAAATTAGATGGCTTGGTGACAACCAGACTTGATGTTATTGATGACGCTTTCCCCTTGTGGAGACCGAATTGGGACCCCAACACGTACGAAGGTAGAGGGAGCCTGTCACCTATTGCCAGACTCTCATAAGATGTCTCTGGAAAGCGGCTAGAAAGCCCACCAATTTGGCCAAGGTAAAAGAGGTGACACAGGGACCCAACGAGCCTCCTGCGGTTTTCCTAGAAAGGCTGATGGAAGCCTATCCGAGGTATACCCCTTTCGATCCAACCTCCAAAACTCATCAAGCTTCAGTCATTATGGCTTTTGTAGGGCAGTCAGCAGCAGATATTAGAAAGAAACTTCAGAGGCTGGAGGATATCCAGGGAAATACATCACAGAACCTAGTAAAGGAGGCTGAGAAAGTGTTCAGTAAGAGAGAAACAAAGGAGAAAAGAGAGGAGCAACTAGAAAAGGAGAGGAGAGAGTGGCAGGAGAAGAGGGACAGAAAAAGAAATGAAGCAGAGAAAAAAGAGAGGGAAGAGAGATGAGGGAAGAACGAAAGGACAGAAAAAGGAATAAGGAACTGGCAAGGGACTTGGCAGTAGCGGTAGACAGATCTAGCGCAGGTCAGAAAGATAAGGACCTGGGCCCACGAAGATGCCAACCCCTGGACAAGGACCAATGTGTTCGCTGCTGCCAGAGGGGACACTGGGCTCAGGAATGCACCCAACCCCCACAATCCCCCGACCTTTAAGGACCCTGGCCCTTGAATCTGAATAGGGGGGTCGGGGCTCCAACCCCCTCCGGGAGCTCAGGGCTAAATTTAAGGTGGAGGGGACTCCCATAGACTTTGAACTTGACACAGGGGCAGTATACTCGGTCCTAAAGATGCCTTTGGGACCTCTCTCTAGTAAACAATCCTTAGTACAAGGAGCTAATGGAAGTAGCTACCATTCTTGGACTACTTTCCGGACTATGGACTTGGGGAAAGGAAAAATCAAGCATTCTTTCCTGGTCATACCAAACTGCCCCTCACCTCTAATGGGAAGAGACTTGCTAACCAAAATCAGAGCCCAGATAACTTTTGAAGAAACTGGTCCAGAGATTGCTTTTCTTAATCCCAATGTCCAACCACTTACCATCTCTGTCCTGACCATTAGGGCTGAGGATGAATATAGACTATTCACAAATGATCCCTTGCCACATGAAAACCAAGACACTGATTTTTGGTTGAGACTAGTTCTGGGAACTTGGGCCGAAACTGCTGGACTGGGGTTGTCTACCTTGCAGGCTCCAGTAGTGGTAGAGTTGAAAGCTACTGCTGTCCCTGTGCAAGTCAGACAATACCCCATGAGTCAGGAAGTGAAGAAAGGCATAACTCCTCATATTCAGAAACTTCTCCAACAGGGGGTCCTAGTACAGTGTCAGTCAGCCTGGAATACTCCACTACTCCCAGTTAAATGCCTGGAATCGGGGACTATCGGCCAGTACAGGACCTAAGGGCGGTTAACAGCCAAGTGGAAGTCATCCATCCTACTGTGCCTAACCCATACAATCTCCTCAGCACCTTAAGTCCTGAAAGAATATGGTACACCATACTGGACTTAAAGGATACTTTCTTCTGCCTGTCTCTACACCCAGCCAGTCAACCCTTATTTGCTTTTGAGTGGAGTGATCCTGAGGCAGGAATTTTGGGTCAACTAACCTGGACCAGATTGTCCCAGGGATGTAAGAACTCCCCTACCGTCTTTGATGAGGCCTTGCACCACGACTTAAGTCTCTTCTGCAGCCAGCACCCCCAGGTTACCTTGCTACAGTATGTGGAAGATCTTTTAATTGCAAAAAAAAAAATTGAAGAGAATTGCAAGCAGGCCACCCATGACCTGCTAAAGGAACTTGATCGACTAGGGTACTGAGCATCAGCCAAGAAGGCGCAGCTGTGCCAGAGAGAGGTGACATTTCTGGAATACATGCTACGAGAGGGAAAGTGATGGTTGACAGAAGCCCGGAAGAAGGTCATGGCACAAATCCCAGTGCCTACCACCTGCTGGCAGTTACGTGAGTTTCTGGGGACAGCAGGTTTCTGCCGCCTCTGGATCCCTGGTTTTGCCAGTCTGGCAGCCCCACTATACCCCCTCACGAAAGGTGATGCAAGTTTGAGTGGACCCATGAATGCCAGAAGGTGTTTGACTCTATCAAAACAGCTCTGCTTACAGCACCAGCCCTGGCCCTCCTTGATGCTAGAAAGCCTTATATCTAGAAGAGAAAGGGGGGGTGGCAAGGGGAGTGCTGATGCAGACACTAGGCCTGTGGAAAAGTTCGGTTGCCTACGTATCAAAGAAACTAGACTCAGTGGCCAGTGGGTGGCCTAAATGTTTGAGGGCAATAGCCACAGCTGCACTGCTGGTAAAGGATGCAGATAAAATTTCCTTGGGACAGAAGTTAACTATAATAGCCCCTCATGCTCTGGAAAGTATAATTCGGCAGCCCTCAGACCGTTGGCTCTCAAATGCCCATATCACCCACTATCAGAGTATTCTTCTAGACAAAGGCAGAATAACCGTTGACCTACCTGTTACCCTAAATTCGGCCACCCTGCTCCCTGAATAGTCAGAGACACCAGTGTTGCATAACTGCCAGGATTTGCTGGCCGGAGAGAGTGGGCTGCGGAGAGACCTACAAAACCAACCATTAAGGAACTCTGACATCATATGGTACACAGATGGAAGTAGCTTCCTCCAGGATGGGGAGTGGCGAACCGGAGCTGCAGTGGTGATTGACCATGACATTATCTGGTCCCAGCGCCTAAAAGAGGGAACCTCTGCTCAGCAAGCTAAGTTGATAGCCCTTAACAGAGCACTGAAAAGGGCAGTGGGAAAAAGAGCAACCATCTACAAGGATAGCAGGTATGCTTTTGAAACTACCCATGTCCACAGCGCTATCTACCAAAGGAGAGGACTCCTGACCTCTGCGGGAAAAGAAATTAAAAACAAAGAAGAGATACTGTGTCTTTTATCGGCTCTACTCCTACCCAAAGAACTGGTCATAATTCACTGTCCAGGTCATCGAACATGCAAAGGGACCATTTTGTCCGGGAACCAAAGAGCTGATGAAGCGGTGAAGGCAGCGGCATCCTGCATGAAGGAGACCCCTGTGCTTACTGTTACTGAACCCGACAACCTCCCTCCAGTGTCAACTGTAGACTTCCTTCTTTCTGACAAAGTACAAGAAGTCAATCAGTATCTGCAAACCCTTCACCAACTCACCCAACTTGGGGCCAGAAAAATGATGGAGCTAATTAGAAAATGGCCCTGGGCACTCAAACTGGAGAGGCTAAAAAAAATGGTTGAAAAAATTGTAAAATTCTGCCGACCCTGTCAACTGGTAAATGCCTATCCTACCAAGATGGGGACCAGAAAGAGACTGAGAGGGGAGAGACCAGGCCAACATTGGGAGATTAATTTTATTGAGATCAAGCCTGCCAAATATGGACTAAAGTATTTGCTAGTCTTTGTAGATACCTTTTCAGGATGGGTGGAAGCTTACCCATGCAAGAAGGAAACAGCCCAGGTGGTGACTAAGAAGATATTAGATGAAATCTTCCCCAGGTTTGGACTTCCTCAGGTAATTGGGTAAGACACGAACCTGCTTTTGTGGCCCAGGTATGTCAGGGATTAATTTAGACACTGGGGATCAATTGGAAACTGCATTGTGCATATCACCCCCAGAGTTCAGGGCAGGTAGAAAGGATGAATACAACAATTAAGGAAACTCTAACCAAATTATCTTCTAGAGACTGGCGTTGGAGACTAGACCACTCTCCTACCTTCTGCCTTCTTCAGGGCAAGAAATACCCCCTTGCCTTCTTTGTGTGAAATAACCACCTTTGAAGTGCTGTATGGTGCCCCCCCCCGGTGCAAATGTTTTCTGAGCCTTATGATGTTTTCTCTTCCCCTTCTACTCCCCTAGCAGCTCGGCTGGCCACTATCGCTACCTTACAAAGCCAAGTCTGGAAGGGACTCAGACAGGCATATGAACCCGGAGAACTGACAGTGCCTCACCTCTTCAAGCCAGGGGAACAGGTCCTGGTGAGATAGCACTACTCACAGACATTAGAGCCTAGGTGGAAAGGACCTTATGTCCTTTCTGATCACCCTGACTCCTGTTAAGGTGGATGGCATTGCTTCCTGAGTTCATGCCTCTCATCTAAAACCTGCCCATGCTGATCTCAACCATGATGAGTGAAATGTGGAGCGCACTGAGAATCCCCTCAAGATTCTGGTCCAGCAGACACACTCCAGCCCTGATGTGCTCACTGATTCTGACAATGCTCCTCCTGGCACTTGCTGAGAGAGGACTCGATCAGGCCGTACACCCGGATGAACTGGTAAAAAGACTATATGGAAACCCCTGTGACTGCAGGGGAGGGGCTATCAACTCAACAGTAGGCTTCTTTACACTCAATCAGTAGACTGTGGAACTAGAGCTGCTTACCTCCAGTCCCCTACTTCTTCCCATGTTGGGGGGAAGCCAGAATGGGTGTGTAAAGCAAAACCTCAGCCTTTGCCTCTCTCTTTGGGCGGGGGGGAATGGATGTGTGGAACTTAATCAAGTTCACTCCCGATGCTATAGGGAGTATCGAGAGTATACCAAAAATAACAAAGCATATCTGGTGACCAGATTCACCAAAACTTACAAAGGGAGCATGGTAGGGGAGTGAACAGTTAATTGCCATAAGTCCCCCTATGCAGCTGCAAGTTGCATGGCCGAAGTGGGAGACTTGATCTGTTGGCCCCTAAAGGCACCCGTGCACATCTCGTATGGGGGGGGCAACAGACCAGGAAAGAGAGAAGGAGGCCATAGACTGGGCTACAGAGGAGGTGGAGACCCTAATGCCTAAGTGGCCCCAGCATCTCTCCCTCTGACCCCGGATGCCTGCTGAGAAGTTAGATCCAAATACTCAGAGCATCCTAGAAGAAACTCACAAACTTTTAATTTCTCTAACCCTTCTTTAGCTGCTGATTGTTGGCTTTGTATGAAGACAGGGGAAAATTGGCCTCTGGCTGTCCCTGTTCAACTAGATAATCTAACCTTTACTTCTTTTAGTTGTACTTATGTCAAACCCTTAAAGGTAGTTCCTCTTAGCTTTGAATCTCCTGTTTGCTATTCACATAATGACACTGAATCTGTAGACCTGGGTCAGGTAGGAGCCACTCAGTGCTCAGAAGTCCTACTTGCTCCCCCTAGCCCAGGGTGCTTACCTCTGGGATGGGTATGGATATGTGGGGAAAATTTGGCTTACTCTTTTCTACCCCCAAACTGGCCTGGAATTTGTGCCCCAGCATTAATACTTCCCAACATTGACATCATACCTGGAACAAAGTCCATCCCTCTGCCTACCATAGATCTCTTAGATGGCACTTGTCTGTCTCGACGAGCCATGGTGCTCCTGCCTCTACTGGTGGGGCTCGGGGTAGCAGGTGGATTAGCGACTGGGGGAGCAGGGCTAGCAATATCAATAGACAGGTATGACAAACTCTCGCAAAAGTTAATTTTAGATGTGAAGACGGTGTATAAATCTATTAATGATCTGCAGGACCAGCTCGACTCCATGGCAGAAGTGGTATTACAAAACAGGCGAGGGTTAGATTTAGTCCTGGCAGAGAATGGAGGACTTTGTGTGGCCTTACAAGAAAAATGTTGTTTTTATACTAACAAATCGGGAATAGTGTGGGACAGAATCAGACACCTTCAAGAGGAGCTGGCCAAAAGAAGAAAGGAGCCATTAGATGGTCCCTTATGGTCTTTATGGGGTGGGATTCTCCCCTATCTAATACTCCTACTGTGGCCCCTTTTGGGCCTCTTACTTCTGGAAGCCATTGGGCCATGCATAGTAAATCGCCTCACTACATTCATTCGAGCTCAGGTTGGGGAAGTCAAACTCATGGTATTATGCCAACAATACCAAGATTTAGCTCACACAGGAAATTCTGACCAGGAATATCAGGATATGGAGGCTCCCAATCACACTGGCTTCTAGGATTAGAAGCCTCACTACAATAAGTGAGGATTGAAAAGGAAAGTCATCATTACCCCGCCCCCACCAACCTTGGCTGATGTCCAGCCCCTAAGGAAGTTGTCACTACCTCACTACCCCACCCCCAACAATACCTTGTATTACCTTGGCGGATGTCCCGCCCCTAAAGAAGTTGTTACTACCCCTTCCTTCCCTCTCCCCCTTCTTATGGCATATAAGAAGGAACGTAGAATGCCACGAGGCCTTTTGCTTCTGCCCTGTTATGGACATGCGTTAGACCCTGACCGGCCAGAAATAAAGAACCCCACTTGAGCTTTTGCCTGAGTAATTGTCTTTTCATTTCTCCACGTCGGAGTGTTATCTGGACTGCCGGACCTTTCAGTTGTTTTGTTGATAATTTTTTGATGCTGTTGTGTTTTTTCATTCCTTGTGGGTTTTTATTTATTTTTTATCTTTTTACTCTTTTCTTTTAAATTGACATTTATAGCCACTAGATAAACTCCTCCCAGCTTTTTTCTTTCTTTTTTTTTTTCACGAACTTGAATCATCTTCTTCTCCCTCATAAATTGAGGGCGGGGAAAATGAATGGTACCAGGAGCAACCAGTCATATGAACATTGAGTGGGAATAAAAATAATCAAACTTAAACACCAAAGCTAAAGTCAACACAACAGAATCCATACCCAATCTACAACAAGCTATACCAAAGGGGACCTGTTACACTAGCAATCCATCGGGCAAAGAGGGGAGGAATGGAAGGCATGCTGGGAATTGGGGTGAAGAGAGGACAATACTGGTGGTGGGGATGGCCTGAATTCATTGTCACTCTCTACCTTAAATGTTATTGTGAAAGATTTGTAATTCACTTTGATCATGATAAAATTATAAAAAATATAAAACAAATAAGAAATAAAAGATCAGTGAGTGTAACTAGAATAGAGAAGAATATACTAGGACAATGATAGATGGAGCTAATGACTCTCTGCTCAGAAATTGCTCTGGTCAGGCTCATGGGACCATATGGGATGCTGGGAATTGAACCACCTTCCATTCTAAATTGGCTGCATGCAACGAAAAGGCCCTACTGCTGTGCTATTTCTCTGGCCCCAAAATGATCTTAATGTTTAATAAATATATAGGAATTGGTTTTAGACTGATGCAAAGGTAGAGTGCACATAAATCTTTATACCTCACATAATTCTTATCTAGTCTTCATAAGTTAAAAAAGAAGCCAGGTGTTGGTATACAAATTATGGTGCTTAATATTGTGATTTGAAAATCTGTATTATATTTATCTATCAAATTCAATTGTTTATGAAAAAATACTTTTTAAATATTCAATATAGTTTATTTATCTATTTTATTTTTATTTATATAGATTCTATTTTTATGTTTTGGAAATGATAAAAAGAATTAAATTGTACATAAAGCAGTGACTAGACCTTAAATAATAACATTATGATAAAGAATCAAGTAAACTCTTAAGGTGATAACTAAAATAAAGACAGACAAAGCAGAGGGCAATGTTTAATCAAACAGAGTTGTGGAAACAGATTACTATGATTTCTTGCCTGAAATATATACTACATTAGTTCAAAAAAATATATTCATAGAAAAGAAAGAAAATCAAAAATTGAAATTTCTTACTTTATTTTTGTGCTCTACTAAATGTAATAAGATATTAAAATTTTTTGAAAGGATGTTTGCTATGGGCTTTTTTATTTTTCCTCTCAGAAAGTTAAAAATGCAATGCCAAAACAAACACCTGAAAAAGTGTTTGCTTAAGCAGCATAAGTATTATCGTTGAAGAAAATAGTGGATAATATCATGGCCTCTGTTAAAGAACCACATGTAAATTCATAAATAGATCTATGTTTTATAGTAGTATTTCAAATAAACAACAAAAGTAAATGCTATTGGAAAGTATGCCTGCCCAGTGGGGCCCGAATGTAAAAAATTGTGAGTGCTGCCTGTGTGTGTCTATCTCCTGTCCTGTCGCATGAAACTCTTGGGAGTGGGCCAAAAAGAGGCTCCAGAAAACTCGCTCTCCCAGAACTCATTCTAGGGCAGGAATGCCAAGGAACTGCTTTATAACGTAAAAACCGGCTATAAGCAGTACTTTGCAGAAGCCAGGTCCCCTGTTTGTGACGTCAGGCTGGGAAAATCTATGAAACTACACCTGCCCAGTGGGGCCCGACTTTGAAAAATTGTGAGTGCTCCCTGTGTCACGTGAAACTCTTGGGAGTGGGCCGAAAAGAGGATCCAGAAAACTCACTCTCCCAGAAGCTCATTCTAGGGCGGAAACTCCAAGGAACTCCTTCATAATGTGAAAACCAGCTATAAGCAGTACTTTGTAGAAGCCAGGTCCCCTGTTTGTGACGTCAGGCTGAGAAAATCTATGAAACTACACCTGCCCAGTGGGGCCCACTGTGAAAAATTGTGAGTGCTGTCTGTGTGTCTGTCTCCTGTCCTGTCATGTGAAACTCTTGGGAGTGGGCGAAAGGAGGCTCCAGAAAACTCACAGAACCAGATGCTTATTCTAGGGCGGGAACGCCAAGAAACTGCTTCAAAATGTGAAAAACGGCTATAAGCAGTAATTTGCAGAAGCCAGGTCCCCAGTTTGTAACTTCAGGCTAAAAAATATATGAAACTATGCCTGCCCTGTGGGGCCCGACTGTGAAAAATTGTAAGTGCTGCCTGTGTGTGTCTGTCTACTGTCCTGCCGCATGAACCTCTTGGGATTGGGCCGAAAAAAAGCTCCAGAAGAGCACTTAGCTCTGCTTCACTAAGTGGCCGTGCACTCTTTCTAAGAAAGAACACAATCGCAAAAAGAAAAAAAATAACACTAAGAACTGTGCTGTATCACTGAAGCCCAGCATTTCTCTCCAGACTGTCTTCTCTGCTGCATGTTCAGGCCTAAGATTTAATCCTATGAGAGGCTTCATACACAGAGGACTCCCCCTCCCTTTGAGGTAAGTCAACGCACCCAGAAAGGGTGGAGCCAGAGGAATGTGGCTGCATACATTATTTAGCCAATGCATACCACCACAACACGTAGAAAAACCCACAATACAAGTGTGACAATGAGGAAACAACGCAGGCCAGCATCAGACATAGAGAATAAAGGTGACAATTCTGATGACAAGATAATGACCAACCAACTAACTATTCAAACTCTCAGATAAGGACTTTAGACAAGCAATATGGAAGATGCACAAAGAACTCAAAGACCCAATGGATCAAGCTGAACAGAACACTAAGAACCGAGAAAATATGAAGACAGAAATCACAAAACTCCAAACTGAAATAACATGTCAACTAACCGGCCTGAAAAACTCAGTAAACAAAGTGAATGAACAGACAATAGAAAAATTAGTCAAAGAATGGGAACAGATAAAAATAGAAGTCTATGATAAGCTCCACAGAAACAACTTCAGATTCATTGGAGTCCCAGAGACCCAGGAAGAAAATTTCCAGGAAGAATCAATGGTCAAGAACATCATTAAAGAGCTAAAGAATATATGTGATCAAATCCTGAATGCTAAAAGAGTACCAACCAAAGGAGACCCCAGAAAAAATACCCCAAGAAACATCTTACTCACAATGATGAATCCCACCGATAGATACAGAATTCTGAAAACAGCAAGATCAAAAAGGGAAATTACATTCAAGGGAGCATCCTTGAGATTCACAGCAGACATGTCACCAAAACACTCAAGGCCAGAAAGCAGTGGAGGGATATTGTGACAAGATTGAATGAAATGAATGTTTCACCTAGAGTACTGTAGCCAGCAAAACTCACTTTCCGGTTTGATGAAAGAATACATGGTTTCACAGTCAAAAAACAGCTCAGAAACTTTACAGACTCAAAACCAGTCTTAAGAGAAAAACTGAGAGACCTAATTTAAGACAAGACTAACCAAAAGACACACCAAATTTTGATATGAATATGGCACTAAACCCCAGAAAAATTCTTTCTTTCAATGTCAATGGACTAAAAGCACTAGTTAAGAGATAAAGAGTGGCTAAGTAGATCAAAAAACTCAATCCAATCTTCTGCTGCCTACAAGAAATGCACCTGAATAGTCAGAACAAAAATAGACTCAAAATAAAAGGCTGGAGAAAAATTATTCAAGCAAACAACACCCATAAAAATTCTGGAGTGGCCATACTAATATCAAATAATGCAAACTTTATACTCAGGAAGGTTGTAAGGGACAAAGATGGACATTTTATATTAATCAAGGGGTATGTAGAACACGAAGAAATAACTCTCCTAAACATATATGCACCGAATGAGGGGCAAGCAAAATATTAAATACAATTGTTGACAAATTTGAAAAATAATGTTAATAACAACAAAATAATTGTGGGGACCTCACATAGACACGGCTTTGTCTACATTAGATAGGTCAACCAGACTGAAATCCAACAAGAATATACTAGACCTGAGGAGAGAAATGGAAAAAAGAGGCCTAGTGGATATATATAGGACACTCCATCCCCAGAAACCTGGATACACATTCTTCTCCAATGTAAAAGGGACATTCTCCAGGATAGACTACATGCTGGCACATAAAACATACCTCCATAATATCAAGAGCATAGAAATTTTGTACGCTACCTTCGCTGACCACAAGGCTCTGAAATTATTTGTGAAATTCCACAGGGGCCCAGAAGAAAAACTTTAACACCAGGAAGTTAAACAGCCTCATAATGAATAACCAGTGTTTCGGGGATGAAATCAAGGAAGAAATCAAAAGGTTCCTGGAAACAAATGATAATAAAGGCACATACTGTCAGAACTTTGGGACACAGCAAAAGCAATACTGAGAGAAAAATTTACAAATTTGCAAGTACACATCAGGAAGGAAGAAGGGGCTTACCTGAGTAGCTTAATGACGCAGCTCATAGAACTAGAAAGTGCTCAACAAAAGGACCCAAAAATAGGGAGACAAAAGGAAATAAAGCTGAGAGCAGAAATCAACGAAGTGGAACTCCAAAAAACAACCCAAAAGATCAACGAAAGCAGAAGTTAGTTCTTTGAAAAAATAAACAAGATTGATAGATATTATCTGCTCTTATGTTTGCGGGGAAGTGGAGAGAAAGGAACTCTTATCCACTGATGGTGGAAATGCTGTCTAGTTCAAACTTTATGGAAAGCAATATGGAGATTCCTCCAAAAACTGGAAATCGAGCTCCCATACGACCCAGCTATACCACTCCTAGGAATATACCCTAGGAATACAAAAATACAATACAAAAATTCCTTCCTTACACCTATATTCATTGCAGCACTATTTACCATAGCAAGACTCTGGAAACAGCCATGATACCATTTAACAAATGAATGGCTAAGGAAACTGTGGTACATATACACAATGGAATATTATGCAGCTGTCAGGAGAGATGAAGTCATGAAATTTTCCTATACATGGATGTACATGGAATCTATTATGCTGAGTGAAATAAGTCAGAGAGAGAGAGAAAGACGCAGAATGGTCTCACTCATCTATTGGTTTTAAGAAAAATGGAAGACATTCTTGCAATAATAATTTTCAGACACAAAAGATTCTGGTTCCAGAAAGCCAGACCTACTATTCCAACTCTAATACTAATTAGTTCTAAAATGTAATAACATTTTATCTTTGCCTGTGTACCTCGATTTCTATTATTATTATAATGAAGTTCAATATCACAAGGTCAAAACAATGACTGGTACTTTTTAAAATAATTTTTATTGTGACCAATGTGAAGCACAAGTCTTTTGCAGTAATATTTAAGGTACCTAGTGTTATTGAGTCAGGGGTATTCTCACCAGCAGTGTTGTCCTCTTTCCAACCCTGTTCCCAGCATCCCCATCCGTTGCCCCCCAGACTGCTAGTATAACTGGTCCCCTCTGTGTATAGCTTGTTGAAAATTAGGTATCTGTTACCCCCCACTTAAAGAAAGCACGCATCAGACATGGCATTTTCCTTTCCTGGTGCAGTGCCTTACTCCCAAAGTATTATTTGCCAAAAGGCCTGCTCAGCAAAGTCAATCATTTGACTCTTTGCATGGATTATTGGCGGTAATTCCAACATGGTTGTAACATTACATTTTCTCTTTATTTGGACACTATAGAAATCCAGCCTCAGCTTTCCTACAGACAAAGAAATGTCAGTACCAAAATCCTGCCAAAAGTTTCCTGCTGGCTAGTTTATTTGTGACTCGTATTTCTAGTATAACCTGGCGCTAGCAGCTTGTTTTTCTGAGTCTATCTCTATGATGGTAAACAATTATTTCCATCTCCCCTAAAATCTATTTTCCGGCAACTACATAAACATCATAAATATCTCTGTCTCTCTCCTCCTGGTTTCTTGAAAAACCTGCTTTTTGCTAAACCAAAAACATCTCTAGCTCTGGTTTCACAACCTCCAGCAGAGGTCTTTCTCATTGATAGGATAGTCGTTTTGATATGTAAATTCGAGGCCTGTTTCCCCATTGTACTACTCTCCTGCTCTTTGTTCTCTCTGAGGACACCTTGCATACCAGAGTTTGTGCTTATAAATGTCATCAGCTGAAAAGTAAATTTGTCTCCTGTCCCTTGAACATGGGTCCCCATACAATGCATTTTGTGTGGTCTCATTTATTTCATTATTTCATATTTGTCTGCTTCGTGTTTCTCGCTTATTCCTAGTGAGAAGTAACCCACTAAGGTTTTGCTTAGGGACGCTAACACGTCTGCAGCAGGTATCTATTCTGTTGTCATTGACATTGGGTTTGGTGTTTAAGTCTGATCATTATTTATTTATACTCAATGTTCGTATGACTGTTTGATTCTGGTATCATCTATTTTCCCCCTCAATTTATGAGGCAGAACAAAATGATTTAAATTCTGTGGTTCTGTTTGAAAATAAGAAAAGAAGAAAATGAAAAAAGAAAACCCCCAAAACAAACATAAAGCAAAAAACGGGGGCGGGGAATCTGTCTAGAGGTTATAAATATCAATTTAAAAAGAAGAACGGGGAAAAAAGAAAAACATAGCCGAAAGAAACACAAAAACACACACACACAAAACAAAAACCAACAACAACAAAAGATACAAAAATCAAACAAAGACCAAAACCAGCAACTACAAAATAGCACCACAGCAACAAATACAAACAACCAAACCAGATAACCATGAGACCGAAATAAAAAAAAATGTAAAGAAAAAAAGGAAGATCTGGTGTGACAAGGTTTTTATTTTTGTTTTGTTTTGCATAGGCACAGTAAATACTGGGGGAAATTAGGGAATTTCCTTGACCTAAAAGATACAGGGTTTCTCGTGCATTGAAGCATACTCTCATGGGAGTAACTACAGAATCCATACATGCTCCTTTTCACACCCCAGGGAATTTTTATGGTGCTAGGAAACTTTCCCCTCAGTCGTGGCTGATAGAATCAGACCTCTAATTAGAGATATTGGTATTTGCACAAGTCATAGGATGATATTTAGGATAGTGTCTTTATGGTTCTAGAAGTTCTGTTCCATCACCATTGTTGAAATCAGTCTTCTGTAATTGGTGGTTATGGTTTCTGCACAGATCCTAGGACAAGCCTAGGATAGTTTTTATTTTGTTTCCAGAAGATCTGCTCTGTCACAGTTGTTAAAGTCAGATGTCTGGAATTAGAGATCTAGGTTATTGTACAAATCCTAGGTCTAAGCCTAGGCTAGGGTCTTTCGATTTTTACTTTTCTTTTTCTTTTTCTTTTTTGATTTTGGGTTACACTCTGTGACACTCAGGGGTTACTCCTGGATATGAGTTCAGAAATCGCTCCTGGCTTGGAGAACCATATGGGACACCGGGGGATCAAACCGTGGTCTGTGCTAGGCTAGCGTGGGCAAGGCTTGCACCACCACTCCTGCTCCAGGCTCGGATCTCTCTTATTGGGTCCCGGGATCTGTTCTGCCCAGTGATAATTGTCAAGATCAGTCTTCTGTAGTTAGCAATCTTGGTTTTTGCACAGATCAAAGGATGATGTGTCTTCTGATTTTATATTACATTAAGTGATTAGATAGGACAACCTGCTCTTGTTGACATTTCCCGTTGTCAGGATGTCATGATGATTGGTACTTTTTAATTAATCAGCAAACTAGTATTTGT
Organism: Suncus etruscus; assembly: GCF_024139225.1. Classification (NCBI taxonomy): domain Eukaryota; kingdom Metazoa; phylum Chordata; class Mammalia; order Eulipotyphla; family Soricidae; genus Suncus; species Suncus etruscus. Next base: position 65,859,299 of record NC_064854.1, on the reverse strand, counting down.
TATTTCCTCCTTTAGTTTTTAGATGAAGCTAAGTGTTTTAGTCATTGTTAAATAAATAATTATTTGGGGACTTAATAATTCAAATAAAACTCATTGTTTCTTACAAAAATTATAAATAATATAAAATTAGCATATTATTCCAAGGGTTTGTATGAAAAATTCTAGTGAAGGACTGTTTCGGCCCAGAGATCTTTAGTTTCATTTTGAGCAGGTTGTTTTAATATTCATATTGAACAGGAAACATTTGTAAATTCCCATTTTAAGGGTAACACATTTTCACGAGACAAACAAGAGATAGCATTGTAGCAATATCCAGAGACAATAGAGATAAGGTCCAGCCCAGGCAGGAAGCTCATCACATTGAAATACAATACAGAGGGATCTACTAGTATGATGATAGTTGGAACTGATTATTTTGGACAAGCAATTGGAGCTGAAAAGGAGAAAGTGACAACACAAGGCACCCTCCATTAACAATATTGCAGACCACAGTGTCAAAAAGGAAAGAGAGAGAGGAAGATTGAGAGAAAGAGGCTATTTGCCTGTCCCATTAGGAGAGGTGGGGGGTGAGAAACAGGAGACATAGGTAGTAGTGGGAAGGGTATACTGTTGAAGGATGCTGTACATTATATGACTGAAACTAAACAATGAAAACTTTTGCAACCATAGTGCATAAATAAAGCAATTAATAAAAAAATGTAAAGCTATTTTGTGAAATTTCAGAAACCTAGTTTTATTTATCTATATGTATATAAGGATCAGCATCTTTACAATAAAAATTTAAAAATAAATAACCAACAAACACATTGATATTTTCTACACTTTACCAATAGTAACCAGCAAACAAAGAGTAAATTTATAAATTTAACACTGAATACCAAATTTCTTTGTAACTAGCAAAGGATTTTTTTTTGTTAATTTCTTTAATCAGAAGCTGTCCTTTGCTTTTCTATTCATTTAGGTCTGTCTATTATTTTGTGCATTTCCTAACCCCAACATTTTCTTTTAGATGTACATGTTATTTTTCTTAGTTTTTTTCTTATTTTTTATTATTTTATATATTTTTAAATATATCTACCTGATTTTATAAGTCTCCAGAAGTGCTTGAGGACTTGCTACTTAATCAGATTGTTCAGTGCTCATTTGGTAATGCTTGGAGACAGCTCTGGCAGTCATAGGAGCCACTAAGTCCACATCAGAGGCCCTGGAGGTTATTTGCTGATGAGCCTTAAGGATGCAGTCCACTCCTTTGAACTGTTTAATATATAATATATACATTATTTTGGGGCCACACCCAGTGGCACTCAGGGGTTACTCCTGGCTTTGCACTCAGAAATTGCTCCTGGCTTGGGGGACCATATGGGATGTCAGGGATCAAACCCAGGTTTGTCCTGGATCAGCTGCATGCAAGGCAATTGCCCTACTGCTGCACCATCGCTCAGGCCCCTGTTTAATACTTTTTAACATTGTATATATTTGCAGTTGTACTTTGTTTATATATTTAAATAATTCATACTTTAAAATAACATATATTATACATTTAGCCTTATGTGTAATTAAACATACATGTTCTATATGTTATATATAATATAAATGTTAAAATTTTTGGCTTGGATTTTATATAGCTTTGTTTCAAAGGAGAAATAAAATAAGTTTTTGCTATTAGAAAATTAGTGTATATATTTGGCAAAACATGTGAAATTATTAAAATTTAATTTTTGGTTAAATATTTGAAATTGATATATTTGGGGCATTACAAAAAAGTGCTTTTTGCATGCAATTGAGAGTTTGAAATTCCTTCTTCTCTGTCTTTGCCAAAATATGTACAGTGTAGCAATCCATTGAAATCTCTTTTCTTCCTCCCAAAGAAATTTAACTCTCAACAAAGTTTTCATTAATCTCTTAGCCACATAAAATACTATCTTTAATACCATTTATTTCTATTCTTTGTGTTTTGTGGTTCTAATTCCAGAGTATTTCAGTTATGCACCCTAAAACTCCATTCTTAGAAGGAATTCTAATATTGGGAGGAGATAAGATGTAGCATTTATTGGGGGTGTGTTTACTAGGCTTATAAAATTATTACAAATTGTGTGGCTTTAGGAATATAAAATTATTGTTTTATTCTGGAGATTAGAAATTTGATATTAATGCCTTGTCAAGGAACATTTCTTCTGAGAATTGGAAGAGAGAATCTCTTCCATGGATATTTCCTATTTGCTGGTGGCTTGCTGAAAATCTTGGATTATAGAAATATCATTCAATTCTTTTTCTACATATACACATATTATGAATAGATAAATATGAATTATTGTCATGAAAATATTATTCACCTACTAAGTAGCAACTAATTGCATGCCTAAATAGCCACAAATAAGAGACCTAAATTGTTCATATAGATGAAGAGAATATAGTTTAAGAATATGAAAATACTCAGGGGTCAGAGTGATAGAACAGTGGGTAGGGTGCCTGCATTCCACATGACCAATTTGAGTTTGATCCCTGACATCCCATATGATCCTTTTTGTACTTCCAATATTAATTTCTAGAATAAATCCAGGAATGACCTCTGGACATCACCATGCATGGCTCCCCAAAACCAATATATATTATATATTATAGTTTTATATAAGTTATTAGTAGTAAATATTTTCTATTGCTATTTATTTTGAGTATTATTCATGATTAACAAGTTAAAAATATGGCTGTCTGCCTGAAACTGTGCTTCAGAATCCCCAAAGTTTTCCTCAGAGGCCTAGGGAGCGCACCCCCAAAAAAACTGCATTTTAAAGCTGCTGGGTGAGTAAATTATGGGGCTGTGGGATCGCTCTGCTCTGCTGTGCCTTTGTTCACTCTGAGGACTTCAGGGGAAACTTCTATCTCTGTCTGCCTGAAACTGTGCTTCTGAATCCCCAAAGGTTTCCTCACAGCCTAGGCAGCGCACCCCCAAAAAACCTGCATTTTGAAGCTGCTGAGTGAGTACATTTTGGGGCTGTGGGATCACTCTGCCATGCTGTGCTTTTGTTCAGTCTGAGGACTGTCAACTAGAGGCAGCAGAACAGCTCGGCCGTGAAGCGAAGCAAAGCAAAGTGGCCACGCACTCTTTCTAAATAATGAACCCCACCACAACACACAGGAAAAACCACACTACAAGCATGACAATGGGGAAACCTCACAGGCAAACCCCATCCACAGATAATAAAGATGAAGGCTCAGATAACCTAATAAATTCCAACCACCTGATTAACCTTTCAGATAAGTTTAGAATAGAAATATGGAATATGTTTGTAGAACTCAAAAAGAACATAGATCGATCTGAAGAGAACACAAAGACAGAAATCAGAAAACTCCAAACTGAAATAACAGATCTGAAAAACACGGTTGCTCAACTGAAAACCTCAATGGATAGCCTCGCCAACAGGATATCAGCAGCTGAGGAGAGAATCGGAGTACTGGAAAATATGATACAGAAAAACTCAAAACAACAGAAGAAATTGGAAAAGAACCTTAAGACAAACAAACAGCAATGGAAAAAGTACTCAAGGCATGCGAACAGATGAAAATAAAGTCTTTGATAAACTCAACAAAAACAACATAAAAATCATTGGAGTCCCAGAAACCTAGAAAGGAGATCTCCAAGAAAAATCAACTGTCAAAGACATCATAAAAGAGAAACTCCCAGTGTTAAAGACTACATGCAATCAAATCCTGCATGCCTGAAGAATACCAGCTAACAGAGACCCAAAGAAAAACCCAAGACATATACTTGTTACAATGACAAATCCCATAAATAGAGATAGAATACTGAAAGCAGCAAGATCAAAAAGGGAAATTACATTCAAAGGAGCATCCCTAAGACTTACAGCAGACATGTCACAAGAAACTTTCAAGGCCAGAAGACAGTGGTGGAATATTGTGACAAGACTGAATAAAATGAATGCCTCACTGAGAATACTGCACACGCCCGACTCATGTTCAGGTTTGGAAGAAGAATACACAGCTTCATGGATAAACAACAGCTCAGAAACTTCACAGATAATAAACCAGCCTTAAAGGAAAAACTGACAGGTCTACTCTAAGACAAGAGAGACCAACAAACACAGCAAACTTATCTACAAAGATGACATTAAATCCTATGACAATCATCTTCCTCAATGTCAATGGACTAAACTCACCAATTAAAAGACACAGAGTGGCAAAATGGGTCAAAAAGATAAATCCAACCTTCTGCTGCCTACAAGAAACACATGTGAATAGTCAGAACAAACATAGACTCAAAATCAAAGGCTGGAGAAAAATCATCCAAGCAAACAACACCCTCAAAAAAGCTGGGGTGGCCATATTAATATCTGATGACACCAACTTTATGCTCAGAAAAGGAAATGGAAGGAACATTTCTCAATCTAGTTAAAGGCATCTACCACAAGCCAATGGCAAATATTATCCTCAATGGAAAAAAACTAAAAGCCTTCCCTTTAAATTCTGGTACAAGACAAGGCTGTCCTCTCTCACCACTCCTCTTCAACATAGTACTAGAAGTTCTTGCTATAGCGATCAGGCAAGAAAAAGATATCAAGGGAATCCAGATAGGAAAGGAAGTAGTCAAGCTCTAATTGTTTGCAGATGACATGATACTCTGCTTAGAAAACCCCAAAGACTCTACCAAAAAGCTTCTAGAAACAATAGATTCATATAGCAAGGTTGCAGGCTACAAAATCAACCTACCGAAATTAATAGCCTTTTTATACACCAATAATGATAGGGAAGAGATGAAAGTTAGGAAGGCAATCCCATTCACAATAGTGCCACACAAACTCAAATATCTTGGAGTCAACTTGACCAAAGACATGAAGGACCTATACAAAGAAAACTATAAAGCCCTGCTCCAAGAAATAAGAGAGGACACACAGAAATGGAAACACATACCCTGCTAATGGACTGGCAGGATTAACGTCATTAAAATGGCAATACTCCCCAAAGCATTATACAGATTTAATGCAATCCCCTTAAAAATACCCATGACATTCTTCAAAGAAGTGGATCAAACACTTATGAAGTTCAATGGAACAATAAACACCCTCAAATAGCTAAAGCACTCCTAGTAAAAAGGAAAGTGGGAGGCATTACTTTCCCCAACTTTAAACTGTACTACAAAGCAATAGTTATCAAAACAGCATGGTATTGGAATAAAGACAAACCCTCAGATCAGTGGAATAGGCTTGAGTACTCAGAGAACATTCCCCAGACATACAATTACCTAATTTTTGACAAAGGAACAGAAAATCCTAAGTGGAGCAGGGAAAATCTCTTCAACAAGTGGTGCTGACAGAGCTGGTTAGCCACTTGCAAAAAAGCGAACATAGATCTCCAGTTATCATCATGTACGAAGGTAAAATCCAAGTGGATTAAAGAACTTGATATCAGACCAGATACCATAAGGTATATAGAACAACACATCAGGTAAAACACTCCATGCATTGGGATTGAAGGCATCTTCAAGGAGGAAACTGCACTCTCTAAGCAAGTGGAAGCAGAGATTAACAGATGGGAATACATTAAACTGAGAAGCTTCTGCACCTCAAAAGAAATAGTGCCCAGGATACAAGAGTCACTTACTGACTGGGAGAAACTATTCACCCAACACCCTTCAGATAAGGGGCTAATATTCAAAATATACAGGGCACTGACAGAACTTTACAAGAAAAAACATCTAATCTCATAAAAAAATGGGGAGAAGAAATGAACAGACACTTTGATAAAAAAGAAATACAAATGGCCAAAAGGCACATAAAAAATGCTCCTCGTCACTAATTATCAGGGAGATGCAAATAAAAACAACAATGAGATACCACCTCATACCTCAGAGATTGGCGCACATCACAAAGAATGAGAACAATCAGTGCTGGCGTGGATGTGGAGAGAAAGGAACTCTCATCCACTACTGGTGGGAATGCAGCCTAGTACAGCCTCTAAGGAAAGCAATATGGAGGTTCCTTCAAAATCTGGAAATTGAGCTCCCATTCGACCCAGTTATTTCACTCCTAGGGATATACCCTAAGAACACAAGAATACAATACAAAAACCCCTTCCTCACACTTATATTTATTTCAGCACTATTCACAATAGCCAGGCTCTGGAAACAACCAAGATGCCCTTCAACAGACGAATGGCTAAAGAAACTGTGGTACATATGCACAATGGAATATTATGCAGCCTTCAGGAGAGATGAAGTCATGAAATTTTCCTATACATGGATGTACATGGAATCTATCATTCTGAGTGAAATAAGTCAGAAGGAGAGAGAGACACACACAGAATAGTCTTACTCATCTATGGGTTTTAAGAAAAATAAAAGTCCTTTTTGTAACAATCCTCAGAGACAAAGAGAGTAGGGCTGGAATACCAGCTCACTCCATGAAGCTCACCACAGAGAGTAGTAGCTGTACAGCTATAGAAATATCTACACTGAGAACTACCATAATCAAATGAATAAATGAGGGAACTGGAAAGCCTGTCTGGAGTACAGGTGGGGGTGGGGTGGGATGGAGGGAGATTTGGGACATTGGTGGCGGGAATGTTACACTGGTGAAGGGGGGTATTCTTTACATGACTGAAACCTAATCACAATCATTTATGTAATCAAGATATTCAAATAAAGAAGAAAAAATGTTGAAAACAACAACAAAAATTTGGAGCCTAAATACCAAAAAAAAAAAAAGAGTTAAAAATATGGCTATAAAAGAATTTGGCTGGTAACTTGCTTGCAGTCTACTCTAACTACATTCCATCACTATATGTGCTACCTGGAGCATCACCAGAAGTAAAATCTGAAAACAGAGCCAAGAGTAAATGTTAAGAACAAGCTGATGTGGTTCCACACAAAGATTAAAACATTTGCCTCAGCTGATCTAAGTTAAATTATACTTTTCCTTGAAATACGGCATACTGTCCCATTTATTATCTGTCCAACATAATCAGTGGTATTTTAAAAATGGGAATGGGAAAAGTAGTTTCTTAAAAGTTTTACTGAACTCAAGTTTGTTAACATTACATTTCATCAAAATGATACAACTGAATTATAAAGCAGTTGAGAACAATAAGAAATAAAACAGTCATATAATTATATTATTTATTTATTGGCCTATTTATACTTCTTGAAAAGATGGGAAATAGGTTCTTTTTTCTTATGAACAACTAAAAAATTTTATATTGACATGTGATTTACTAAGTTATTAATAATGTGCATTAAATATTTCAACACCATTAACACCACCATTGTTACCCTCCATCAATATTCCCAGTTTCCAACCAACTCCGCAGCCTGTGTCCTTAGCAGCAAAAATTTGTACTCCATATATTTATTGCAACACAAAAGCAAATAAAATGATTAATAATTAAATCAATTACTAATAATTGGATCACAATAATTTGTGATAATTATTATGTCTTACAATATTTTTACTGAAGTAAATGAAGATTTACCAGTCTAATTAGTGCTATTTGAACCTTTTATGTTATTATTATTATTCATGTATCTTGGTGGTTTTCTTTTTTTGTTTGTTTTTGCTTTGGGGCCAAACCCATTGACGCTCAGGGGTTATCTCTGGCCTTATGCTCAGAAATTGCTCCTGGCTTGGGGGTCCAAATGGGACACTGGAGGATCTAACTGTGGTCTGTCCTAGGCTAGCGCTTGCAAGGCAGACACCTTACCTCTAGCGCCACGCTCTGGCCCTTCTTGGTGCTCTTCTATACAACTTTGCTGTGATCTTCTGGGCTGATCCACAGATTTTCTATGATTTAGTAAACTATGATCCTACAGCTTCATGCAGATTTAATGCAATCTATATATTGATACCCAATAAATATTTTTTAAAAATAAAACAAACATGCCTGGAATTCATATAGAAAAATAAACATCCACAAATAGCTTAAGTAATTCTTGGGGAAAATTAAGATGAGGGTATCACTTTTCCTAACTTCAAATTGTAACATATAAATACAGTAGTAAGTAAAACAGCATGCATGGTATTGGAATAGAAACAAACCTCACAGCAATGACTAAACTTGAATATCTTGATAAAGACCTTCAGGTATTTGATCAATTAATCTTTGACAAAGGGCAAGAAATACAAAGTGGAGCAAAAATGCTCTTCAACAAGTAGTGTTGGGAAACTGGTAAACTACATGCAAAAAAGTGATATCAGATATTTTTTAATGCCTTGTACAAAAGTCAATTCAAAATGTATTGCAGACCTAAAACCATAAGGTACATAGAGAAAAACATAGGTAGAACACTCCATAACATTGAAACTAAAGGCATCTTCTAGTATAAAGCACCATACCAAGCAAATGGAAGCAAAGATAAACAAATGAAACTACATTAATCCTCTGCATCTCAAAGTAAATGATGATTAGTATACCAAGACTGCCAATGGAGTGGGAGAACCTATATATCCAATATCTATATGTAAGGAGTTAATATATAAGGCACTGGTAAAGCTTACCAAAAAAATTAATTTCATTCAAATTAGGGAAGAAGAGATGAACAGAATCTTCCTCAAATAAAAATACAAACAACCAAAAGACATATGAACACTGCTTCCTATCATTTATCATCATGAATATGCAAATCAAAACATCAATGAAGGGGCCGGGTAGGTGGCGCTGGAGGTAAGGTGTCTGCCTTGCAAGCGCTAGCCAAGGAAGGACCGCGGTTCGATCCCCCGGCGTCCCATATGGTCCCCCCAAGCCAGGGGCGATTTCTGAGCACATAGCCAGGAGTAACCCCTGAGTGTCAAACGGGTGTGGCCCAAAAAAAACAAAACAAAACAAAACATCAATGAAATAACATCTCACACCGAAGAGACTAGCACACATCAAAAAGAATAAGAACAACCAGTGCTGGTGTGAATGTGAGAAGAAAGGTACACTGCTGATGGGAAAGTCTACTCCTCTGACATTTTTGAAAAACTATATAGTTATTCCTCACTAGAAATTGATCTTCCATAGAACCCAGCTATTCTAGTCCTAGAAATATAACGTCTTAGTCTTCCCTCACCACTCTCCCCCACTCCCCCCCCAAAAAAAAAACAATGCAGAGAAGGCATCTTTACTCCTATGTTCATCTCAGCACTATTTGTCTCCTTAGACAACCTAAATGTCTGTGAGCAGATGAGTGATTAAAGAAACTGGTCAATCTACACTTCTGCATACTACACAGCAGTTCGAAAGAATGAAGCAATGAAATTTTTTTATACATGGATAGATATGGAGAGTATTATGTTGAATAAAATGAGTCAACGGGAAGGCGCCATACATAGAATTAATGCATTCATTTGAGGAATATGAAAAATAATAGAATAAAAAATAACTGGGGACAATAAGGATGAGGGCCAAGAAGATGGGTCTATGGAAAAAAGCTTGCAGAAATGCCAGGGCATGCCTAAGCTTTTAGGGGTCTCAGCCCACCAGATGTATCCTCAGATTTTCCTGGTGGGTAGAACTAATTTAACTCCCATGGGGTTCTTCAAATGGCCCGCTGTGGACGCCTTTTTCCCCTGCGTGGATGGTTGAGGAATTTCCAAAGAGACGCCTGGCATTACATTTTCAGCCAGTATTTGACTATCTCTCCTCTGTATATATCAGGCAAAATAATAGCCTCTATCAAATAATTTGGCTCAGAAATTCCAGCACCAAAGTTTATTTGAAAACCCCTTTTTCTGGATATAGTCAGCCCTTAAAGCAACGACAATTTTTACTCTTTGCAACTGCAGTTTCTGGTAATCAAGGACGTAACCTGAATGCTGATTTTGATTGTTGGCTCTCCTTTAGAAAGGGTGTAACCCAAATGCAGATTTTGATTATTGACTCTCTTTTAGAAATAGGGAAGCTCATTCTTGGGGATTTGGTACCTCCCTTCATTTAACCTCTAAAACAATAGAGTCCAGCCTAGAAAGACCAAGTTTCTAGATATTTTCTATTTTCTCCTAATCCTGATTTTGCATTTAAAACAAGCTTGCTAAGAGTTACCTTGAGCTGTGACCTTCTTTCTTGTAACTTAGAATTTTTATAGTCACACGCATAGTTTAGGTATTGTTATTGTTATACTAGGCTTTATGATTACAATTATTCTTCACCTGTGGCTAATTTTACCCCTATAAATCCACCTGCACAAAAATTAAACTGGTCGCACTCCTGCCAGAAACGTGGTGACGCCACATTCTCTGTGTGGTTTCATTTATTTCATATTTCATATTTCTCAGTATACCTTGTTCGAGCAACCCACTCTACCTGAAGTGGATTCATTGAAATCACACTGGCTGTATAAGACAGAAGCCGCTTGCAGCACAGAAATAGCAATCGAATGAAGTTAAAGCAGAGCCAGGACAACTATAACAATGATAGCTGGAAAGGATCATTCTGGACAAATATTGGCCTATGAAAGAAGATACAGTCATATGCATGATACTTATTCAGTAACAATATTACAAACCATAATGTATAGAAGGAAAATAAAGAAGAGAGAGAAATAGGCAAAGAGAGAGAAAAAGAGAGACAACCAGAGACAGAGAAATAGAGACAGAGAGATGTCTGCCACAGATGCAGACACCCAAGTAGGCAGGTTATAGCTTTAGGAGGGATACTGGAGATATTGGTGACAAAGAGTGAGCTCTAGTAAAGGTATTTTATACTATAAGACTGAAACTATCATGAACAACATTGTACCTGTGAAAAAAATGAATTGTATTGTGAATAGCCTTGTAAGTCATAGTGCATAAATTAAGTAATTAAAAAAAATGAAAAGTAATTAAACAGAGGCCGGAGAGATAGCATGGAGGTAAGGTGTTTGCCTTGCATGCTGAAGACTGTGGTTCAAATCCCGGCATCCCATATAGTCCCCTGAGCCTGCCAGGAGCAATTTCTGAGCATAGAGCCAAGACTAACCCCTGAGCACTGCCAGGTATGACCCAAAAACAAAACAAACAAACAAACAAAAAAAGTAATTAAATAAGATATAGAAAATAGTTCGGGGCATCATGGAAGTTAGAGTGGCCTCTTTTTCAGATTCTGTTCTCTTTAACTTATAGTTTGAATAATCTTATTTTATCACATGTGGCTTGCAAACATAAAAGAACAATATTTTATTTTTGATTTTTTTGTAATTAATGTTGACAAGTTTCTCTTTCTAATTCAATTTCAACAAAACAATTGATGTAAATAGCAGAGATCTTTTACATATTGTAATTTCAGTAATGCTTTTACATGCTAAACTAAATATTAGCAGCTTAAAGTCATTTGCGTTCTATGAATGGATTATATTTTTCTCTAGTTTGTTTATTATTATGTTCCCTATTAGCAACATTTATTGACATTTTTACTTTTGGAATAAGCAATGATTTTTTAATTTTGATTACCTTTCAAGTTAATTATTTTATTTTAATTGCAAAATATGCATATAATGCATATTAGTAATGTTGAGTTCAATGTGGGTGAATTTTGTACCCCGTTTGCTAGTTAATAATTAATAACTAAATTTATAATACTGAGTTTGTGCATTAGTAACACTTTTATAACTGGTAGTTTTCTTTCTCTGGATGTCTTTCTTTCTTTTTGTATTTTTATATTCTTTCTTTGTTCCTTCCTTCCTTTTGTTTCTTTTTTCTTTGTTTCTTCCTTTCCATTTCTTGCCTTTTCTTTCTTTTTTCTTTTCTTCCTTCCTTCTTACTTTGTTTCTTCTTTCTCTCTTTCTCTCTTTCTTTTTCTTTCTTCTTTCTTTCTTTTCCTTTCTTTCTTTCTTTCTTTCTTTCTTTCTTTCTTTCTTTCTTTCTTTCTTTCTTTCTTTCTTTCTTTCTTTCTTTCTTTCTTTCTTTCTTTCTTTCTTTCTTTCTTTCTTTCTTTCTTTCTTTCTTTCTTTCTTTCTTTCTTTCTTTCTTTCTTTCTTTCTTTCTTTCTTTCTTTCTTTCTTTCTTTCTTTCTTTCTTTCTTTCTTTCTTTCTTTTCCTTCTTTGTATCTTTCTTTCTTTCTTTTCCTTCTTTGTTTCTTTCTTCTTTCTTTTCTTTTTCTTCTTTCTTTATTCTATATTTCATTCTTTTCTTTTTTCTTGCCTATTCTTTATCTTTCTCTTTCTTTTTTCTTCCTTTTTCCTTCCCTTTTTCTTTCTTCCTTCCTTTTTTCTTTCTTCATTTCTTCTTCCTTCCTTCCTTCCTTTCTTTCTTTCTTTCTTTCTTTTTCTTTTGTTTTAGAAAACTATGCTGAAATATATTCATTAAAATGTATTGCACATAGCTTCAGAGATAAACAAGAGCTCAGAAACTTTACATACTCAAAACCAGCCTTAAAAATAACTGAAGGGTCTACTTTAAGGCAAGACAAACCAAGAGATAAATGAAACTTTTACACAAAGATGACACTAAAATCCTAACAATTATCTCTCTCAACATCAATGGACTAAATGCACCTGTTAAGAGACACAGAGTGGATAGATAAAAGAAAAACTGAATCCAACCTTCTGCTGCTTACAAAAAACTATTGGGATAGTCAGAACAAATATAGACTCAACATCAAAGGCTGGATGAAAACCATCCAAGCAAACATTCCCTTCAAATAGCTAGAGAGGCCATATTAATATCAGATTCAAAAGCATTAGACTCAGAAAAGTTATAAGGGACTAAGATGGATATTGATTACTAATAAAGGAATATATATAAGAGAAATCACACTTCTAAAAATATATGCATTCAAAGAGGCACATGCAAATACTTAATACAATTGTTAACAAATCAGAAAGAAGATATTAATAGCAACACAATAATAATGGGAGAACTCAACACCTCCCAGCCACCCTTTGATAGGTCAACCAGGTTGAAAGCCAACAAAAATATATTAGCTTAGAAAAGAGAAATGGAATAAAGTGGACTAGTAGATATATATGGTACTCCATCTTCAGATAACTGGATACACATTCTTCTTCACTGCATATGGATCATTCTTCAGGATAGACCACATGCTTGTCCATGAAACATATCTCAGTAAGTTCAAGAAAATAGAAATTGTACAGACTATATTCTCAGATCATAAGGCACTGAAATTAGAAGTGAATTACAAAGGAACAAAGAATAAAAACGTTAACACCTGGAAATAAGGCTGCACACTACTGAACAACCAGAAGATTCAGAGATAAAAATCAAAGAGGAAATTTAAAAAATTTCTTTAAACAAATAACAGGCTTTCTGATACCTGAGGGAGACTGCTCAGAAAGACCCTAGCAAACTTAATTCCATCATTGTTCACTGACCAGGTAGGTAGTCCCAGCCCACAAGGCAGCACCATTTCCTCCTTGGTGCCTAAAAGCCTCTGCATTCCTCCATTTTGGCTTTTTGATCCCTGCGGGAGACTGCTCAGAAAAACCCCAGCAAACTTAATTAACTTAATTTCATCATTGTTCACTGCCCAGAGGAGCAGAGAGGAGCACGGCTGCTTCACTGCACTACAGAGCACACATCTCCAGCTTATGAACCCCTCATGACATGAAGTAAAAGTTGCACTACAACCGTGTTAATGGGGAGACAACTCCAGACAACAGCATGCTTAGAGAATGAAGATGGCAGTTCTGATGTCCAGAAAGTACCAACTGCATAGTTAACCTCTCAAACAAGGAGTTTAGAGTACTAATATGGAGGATGTTCATAGAACTCAAAGAAAGAATAGATCAAGCTGAAGAAAACACAATCAGAAAACTCACACAATCAGAAAACTCAAAACTGAAATATTAGAACTAAAAAACTCAGTAGATGAAATAAAAAAAATCAATACAGGGGCCAGAGAGATTGCATGGAGGTATGCCTTGCATGCAGAAGAATGGTGGTTCAAATCCAGGCATCTATATGGTTGGTCCCAGAGCCTGCTAGGAGCAATTTCTGAGTGTAGAGCCATGAGTAACCCCTGAGTGCTGCTGGGTGTGACTTAAAAACAAAACAAAACAACAATAAAAACTCAATGCAAGGCCTCTCAAACAGTGCTACAGCAGCCAAAAACAAAATAAGCAAGCTGGAAGATGAGATGTAGAACAATTCTATACAGCAGAAGATATTAGAAAATAACCTTAAAGCAAATGATCAGACAATGTAAAAAATACTCAAAGAATGTGAACAGATGAAAATAGAAGTCCTTGACAAATTCAACAGAAACAAAATAAGAATCACAAGAGTTCCAGAGGTTCAGGAAGATCTCCAGGAAGAATCAACAGTAAAAGACATCACCACAGAGAAACTTCAAGAGCTAAAGACTACATGCAACCAAATCCAGCTAAAAGAGACCCGAAGAAAAGAACCCCAAGACACATCCTAGTCACAGTGTCAAATCCCACAGATAGAGATTGACTACTGAAAGCAGCAAGATCAAAAAGGGAAATTACATTCAAAGGAGCATCTTTAATATTTACAGCAGAGGGGGCCGGTGAGTTGGTGCTAGAGGTAAGGTGTCTGCCTTGCAAGCGCTAGCCAAGGAAGGACCACGGTTTGATCCTCTGGCATCCCATATGGTCCCCCACAAGTGCTTAGCCAGGAGTAACCACTGAGCATCAAACGGGTGTGGCTCAAAGAACCGGAAAAAAAATTTACAGCAGATATGTCACAAGAAACCCAAAGACCAGAAAACAAAGTGGGATATTGTGACCAGATTGAATGAAATGGATGCATCACCTAGAATACTACAACCAGCCCAAATTACTTTCATGTTTGAAGGAAGGATACATAACTTCATGAATAAGCAACAGCTCAGAAAATTTACAGATGCAAAACCAGCCTTAAAAGAAAATCTGAAAGGTTTACTTTAAGACAAGACAGACCAACAGACACATCAAACTAATACAAAAGATGGCATTAAATCCGATGACAATCATTTCCCTCAATGTCAATGAAGTAAATGCACCAGCTAAGAGACACAGATGGCAAAAATGATTCAAAATGAGGAATCTAACTTTCTGCTGCCTACAAGAAACACAACTAAATAGTCAGAACATAGTCTCAAAATTAAAGACTGGAGGAAAAATCATCCAACCAAACAACACCGTTAAAAGAGCTGTAGTGGCCATACTAATATCAGACGACACAAACATTAGACTCAGAAAAGTTCTAAGGGACAAAGATGGACATTTCATACTAATTAAGGGATATGTGTAAAAGGAAGAAATCAAACTAATAAACATATGTGCAATCAACGAGAGACCAACAAAACATCTAATACAATTATTGACAAATTTGAAAGAGGATATAAACAATAATGGTGGGAGACTTCAACGTAGCCCTGTCACCATTTGCTAGGTAACCAGACTGAAACCCAACAAAAATATACTAGCCCTGAAAAGAGCAATGTAAAAAAGAGGCCTAGTAGTTATATATAGGACACTACATCCCCAGAAACATGGAAACACATTATTTTTCAATGTACATGGGTCATTCTCCAGGATAGACCACATGCTAGCACACAAAACATACCTCCATAAAATCAGGGGATAGAAATCCTGCAGGCTACCTTTGCTGACAACAAGGCTCTGAAATTAGATGTGAACAAAAAAGGGACACAGAAGAAAAACTTTAACAATTGAAAATAAACAGCCTACTACTGAACAACCAGTGGGTCTAGATAAAATCAAAGAGAAAATCAAAACTTTCCTGGAAACAAATGACAATGAAGACACAAAGTATCAGAACCTATGGAACACAGGAAAAGTGGTATTGAGAGGAAAATTTATAGTCTTGCAAGCACACATCAGGAAAGAAGGGTCATACCTGAATAGCTTAATGATGCAGCTTATAAAATTAGAAAATGATCAACAAAAGGCACCAAAAATAGAGACGCAGAAGAAAATACCAAAGCTTAGAGCAGAAATCAATGAAGTGGAAAACCAAAAAACAATCCGAAAGATCAACAAAAGCAGAAGATGGTTCTTTAAAAAATGAACAAGGTTGATAGACCATTGGCAAAACTCACAAAGAAAGAGAGAGAAACTTGATAACCCATATTTGAAAGGAAAAGGGAGAGATCACTACCAGTATTGCAGAGATTCAAAGGATAATCAGAAACTTCTTTGAGAAACTCTATGCCACCAAATACGAGAACCTGGAACAAATGGATAAATTTGTTGATGCTTATAATCTTCCACGGTTAAATAGGGAGGATGTAATATATCTAAACACCCCCATCACCATTGAGGAAATTTAAATGATAATCAAATTTCTGACCAAACAATAAAGCCCAGGTCCAGATGGATTAAATAAAGAATTCTTTCAAACCATTCAAGTGGAACTACTAACAACTCATTTTAGTCACTTTCATAAAGTAGAAAAAATCGGAACACTTCCAAATAGTTTTTATGAAGCTAATATTACCTTGATAAAAAACACTGTATACTAATTCAAGAGAATGTGTAAAAGGAAGAAATCACACTAATAAACATATATGCAAGAATGAAAGACCAACAAAACATCTAATAAAATTATTGACAAATTTGAAAGATGATATAAATAATTACACAATAATTGTGTTAAATTATATTATATTAATGAATATATTAAACATATCAATATAATATATAATTTTACATATCATAACAATATAGTAACAATGATATTGATAAATGACAATTGATAACAATTATAATGACAGTAATAATATAATAATAACAATAACAAAAAAAATAACAGAGATGCTGCCAAAAAAAGGAAATTACAAACCAATATCCCTGATAAACACAGATGCAAAGATCCTCAACAATATCTTGGTCAATAGGATCCAATGCCTCATCAAGAAGATCATTCACTACAATCAAGTAGGTTTCATCTCAAGAATGCAAGGATGATGTAACATCCTTGTAAGTCTATCTATCATCATACACAACATCAACAACAAGAAAAATAAAAACCACATGATCATTTCAATAGATACTGAAAAAGC
The DNA here is from genome assembly GCF_024139225.1 of Suncus etruscus. Lineage (NCBI taxonomy): Eukaryota > Metazoa > Chordata > Mammalia > Eulipotyphla > Soricidae > Suncus > Suncus etruscus. Next base: position 65,842,345 of record NC_064854.1, on the reverse strand, counting down.
ATTTGATAAGGAACAAAATCAATTTTTGATAAAAAATAAAACTCTCAGCAAGATGGCAATAAAAGTACCGTTTCTCAATATAGATAAGGCCATCTACCAAAAGCCAATGGCAAATATTATCCTCAATGGAGAAAAACTAAAAGCCTTCCCTCTAAATTCTGGTACAAGACAAGGCTGTCTTCTCTTACCACTGCTATTCAACATAGTATTGGAAGTACTTTCTATAGCGATTAGGCAAGAAAAAGATACCAATGTTATTCAGATGAGAAAGGAAGAAGTCAAGTTCTCACTGCAGATGACATGATACTATATTTTCAAATGCCTAAAGAATCTGCTAAAAGCTTCTAGAAAAATAAATTCATATAGCAAAGTGGCAGAATACAATATTAACACACAAAAGTCAATAGACCTTTTTCTCTTCTTTTCATTTTTTTTCTTTTTAATTATGAGAACAAAGATGCAAAGGAAGAGGATAAGGTAAAGTTACAGTGGAAGGACAATCACCCATAAATGGAATTCTCAGAAGTCTCCTTGCTTATATCTTAACTTTGAACTTTCAGCCAAAGAACATTAAGAAAAATAAAACACAACCCATGTACAATTACTTTGTCCCTCAAGACTCCAGATTGTAATACATAATATATCTTAGCAGCACACAAAACAATCTAAAGCCATAAAACTTATGTAACTCCTTAAACATTGAAGGCATAGTACTTTTTTACATTTCCATGCACATGCATATTAGTTTAAGTTAACCTCAAAAGTTTAAGTGTGTTGTTTTCCTTAAGAATTAGAGTCAAAGGAGCACAGTAAAAACAGTGTTAGAGTGGCAATTAATTGTTTGCATAGGCTCACCAAAATATGAGGGACATGGAAAGGAAAAGCCTTGGCCTAAATACAAGGAGACCCTAGCCCTGAAGTTTCCTGGCATACGACCAACTCTAGGCTCCAGGCAAACTAGTTTGTCATATCCAGGTCATTGTCTGTAGTGCCAATACACTTTTATTTTTCACACAGTCTCTGTTGTTGGTATCATGTTTCTGTATTAAAGATCCTGGAATCTGCATATCATACATTGAAATCAGGATGTGGATCATTCTCTAGTTTCACCTCACAATTAAAGGACAATGCAGAGAACCCTGTCCTGTAAGCAGGTCATTGATGTTATCAAGTCTTCTTAGTGTTAAGGGAAGTCTCTTGAGCAGGTCAATGTCAGAGCAGCGGTAGGGTCTTCCCTGGTAGAGGGTTGCTTCCAGGTGTTGTTATAAAATACCTTGGATGTTTCTTAGATAGCTTCCCTGGTTCAGGGGTGAATAGAGAAAGCCCATTCTTCAGAGGCCTGTGCCAGATCATTATGTCAATGTTCAGGGTATAAGGTCCCATTGCACCACAAGATTTGTGTGTTCCAATCTCTATAACAAAAGAACATTTTATTTTTTTCTTTTTTTAAAATTTATTTAAACACCTTAATTACATACATGATTGTGTTTGGGTTTCAGTCATGTAAAGAACACCACCCATCACCAGTGCAACATTCCCATCACCAAAGTCCCAAGTCTCCCTTCGCCCCAACTGACCCCCGCCTGTACTCTAGACAGGCTCTTCATTTTCCTCATACATTCTCATTATTAGGACAGTTCAAAATGTAGTTATTTCCCTAACTAAACTCATCACCCTTTGTGGTGAGCTTCCTGAGGTGAGCTGGAACTTCCAGATCTTTTCTCTTTTGTGTCTGAAAATTATTATTACAAAGGTGTCCTTGATTTTTCTTAAAACCCATAGATGAGTGAGACCATTCTGCGTTTTTCTCTCTCTCTGACTTATTTCACTCAGCATAATAGATTCCGTGTACATCCATGTATAGGAAAATTTCATGACTTCATCTCTCCTGACAGCTGCATAATATTGCATTGTGTATATGTACCACAGTTTCTTTAGCCATTCGTATGTTGAAGGGCATTTTGGTTGTTTCCAGAGTCTTGCTATGGTAAATAGTGCTGCAATGAATATAGGTGTAAGGAAGAGATTTTTGTATTCTATTTTTGTGTTCCTAGGGTATATTCCTAGGAGCGGTATAGCTGGATCCTATGGGAGCTCGATTTCCAGTTTTTGGAGGAATCTCCATATCGCTTTCCATAAAGGTTGAACTAGACGGCATTCCCACCAGCAGGGGATAAGAGTTCATTTCTCTCCACATCCCCGACGACACTTTTTATTTTCATTCTTTGTGATGTGTGCCATTCTCTGGGGTGTGAGGTGGTATCTCATCGTTGTTTTGATTTGCATCTCCCTGATGATTAGTGATGTGGAACATTTTTTCATGTGTCTTTTGGCCATATATATTTCTTCTTTGTCAAAGTGTCTGTTCATTTCTTCTCCCCATTTTTTGATGGGATTAGATGTTTTTTTCTTGTAAAGTTCTGTCAGTGCCTTGTATATTTTGGAGATTAGCCCCTTATCTGATGGGTATTGGGTGAATAGTTTCTCCCACTCAGTGGGTGGCTCTTGTATCCTGGGCACTATTTCCTTTGAGGTGCAGAAGCTTCTCAGCTTAATATATTCCCATCTGTTAATCTCTGCTTTCACTTGTTTGGAGAGTGCAGTTTCCTCCTTGAAGATGCTTGTAATGTCCTGGAGTGTTTTGCCTATGTGCTGTTCTATATATCTTATGGTTTTGGGGCTAATATCGAGGTCTTTAATCCATTTGGATTTTACCTTCATACATGATGTTAGCTGGGGGTCTAAGTTCAATTTTTTGCAAGTGGCTATCCAATTGTGCCAACACCACTTGTTGAAGAGGCTTTCCTTGCTCCATTTAGGATTTCCTGCTTCTTTATCAAAAATTAGGTGGTTGTATGTCTGGGGAACATTTTCTGAGTATTCAAGCCTATTCCACTGATCTGAGGACCTATCCATATTCCAATACTATGCTGTTTTGATAACTGTTGCTTTGTAGTACAGTTTAAAGTTGGGGAAAGTAATTCCTCCCATATTCTTATTCCCAATGATTGATTTAGCTATTCGAGGGTGTTTATTGTTCCAAATGAATTTCAAAAGTGTCTGATCCACTTCTTTGAAGAATGCATGGGTATCTTTAGAAGGATGGCATTAAATCTGTATAATGCCTTGGGGAGTATTGCCATTTTGATGATGTTAATCCTGCCAATCCATGAGCAGGGTATGCGTTTCCATTTCCGTGTGTCCTCTCTTATTTCTGGAGCAGAGTTTTATAGTTTTCTTTGTATAGGTCCTTCACATATTTAGTCAAGTTGATTCCAAGATATTTGAGTTTGTGTGGCACTATTGTGAATGGGGATGTTTTCTTAATGTCCATTTCATCCTTATTACTATTGGTGTATAGAAAGGCCATTGATTTTTGTGTGTTAATTTTGTAGCCTGCCACCTTGCTATATGAGTCTATTGTTTCTAGAAGCTTTTTGATAGAGTCTTTAGGGTTTTCTAAGTAGAGTATCATGTCATCTGCAAACAGTGAGAGCTTAACTTCTTCCTTTCCTATCTGGATTCCCTTGATATCCTTTTCTTGCCTAATCGCTATAGCAAGTACTTCCAGTGCTATGTTGAATAGGAGTGGTGAGAGAGGACAGCCTTGTCTTGTGCCAGAATTTAGAGGGAACCTTTCAGTTTTTCTCCATTGAGGATAATATTTGCCCCTGGCTTGTGGTAGATGGCCTTCACTATATTGAGAAAGGTTCCTTCCATTCCCAATTTGCTGAGAGTTTTGATCAAGAATGGGTGTTGGACCTTATCAAATGATTTCTCTGCATCTATTGATATGATCATGTGTTTTTTATTTTTCTTGTTATTGATGTTGTGTATTATGTTGATAGATTTACGGATGTTAAATCATCCTTGCATTCCTGGGATGAAACCTACTTGATCGTAGTGGATGATCTTTTTAACGAGGCATTGAATCCTATTTGCCAGGATTTTGTTGAGGATCTTTGCATCTGCATTCATCAGCGATATTGGTCTGTAATTTTCTTTTTTTGGTAGCGTCTCTGTCTGGTTTAGGTATCAAGGTGATGTTGGCTTCATAAAAGCTATTTGGAAGTGTTTCTGTTTGTTCAAATTCATGAAAGAGTCTTGCCAAGATTGGCAGTAGTTCCTCTTGGAAAGTTTGATAGAATTCATTAGTGAATCCATCTGGACCTGGGCTTTTGTTTTTTGGCAGACATTTGATTACTGTTTTAATTTCATCAATGGTGATGGGGGTGTTTCGATATGCTACATCCTCTTCCTTCAACTGTGGAAGATTATAAGAGTCCAAGAATTTATCCATTTCTTCCAGGTTCTCATTTTTAGTGGCGTGGAGTTTTTCAAAGTAGTTTCTGATTAACTTTTGAATCTCTGTCATATCAGTAGTGATCTCTCCTTTTTCATTCCTGATATGAGTTATCAAGTTTCTCTCTCTCTTTCTTTGATAGGTTTGCCAGTGGTCTATCAATCTTGTTTATTTTTTCAAAGAACCAACTTCTGCTTTCATTGATCTTTTGGATTGTTTTTTGAGTTTCCACTTCGTTGATTTCTGCTCTCAGCTTTGTTATTTCCTTCTGTCTTCCTATTCTTGGGTCCTTTTGTTGACCATTTTCTAGTTCTTTAGCTGTTGTCATTAAGCTACTCAGGTAAGGCTCCTTCTTCCTTCCTGATGTGTGCTTGCAAAGCTATAAATTTTCCTCTCAGTACTTCTTTTGCTGTGTCCCATAAGTTCTGATACTTTGTGTCTTTATTGTCATTTGTTTCCAGGAACCTTTTTATTTCCTCCTTGATTTCATCTCGGACCCACTGGTTATTGCGCATGAGGCTGTTTAACTTCCAGGTGTTAAAGTGTTTCTTCTGAGGTCCCTTTGGAGTTCACAAATAATTTCAGAGCTTGTGGTCAGCGAAGGTAGTGTCTGCAAAATTTCTATCCTCTTGATCTTATGGAGGTATGTTTTATGTGTCAGCATGTAGTCTATCCTGGAGAATGTCCCATGTACATTGGAGAAGAATGTGTATCCAGGTTTCTGGGGATGGAGTGTCCTATATATATATATATATCCACTAGGCCTCTTTCTTCCATTTCTCTCCTCAGGACTAGTATATTCTTGTTGGGTTTCAGTCTGGTTGACCTATCCAGTTTTGACAAAGCCGGTGTTAAGGTCCCCCACAATTATTGTGTTGTTGTTGATATTATTTTTCAGATTTGTCAACAGTTGTATTAAATATTTTGCTGGCCCCTCATTCGGTGCATATATGTTTAGGAGAGTGAATTCTTCCAGCTCTATGTACCCCTTGATTAATATAAAATGTCCATCTTTGTCCCTTACAACCTTCCTGAGTATAAAGTTTGCATTATCTAATATTAGTATGGCCACTCCAGCTTTTTATGGGTGTTGTTTGCTTGGATAATATTTCTCCAGCCTTTTATTTTAAGTCTATGTTTGTTCTGATTTTTCAGGTGCGTTTCTTGTAGGCAGCACAAGGTTGGATTGAGTTTTTTGATCCATTTAGCCACTCTGTGTCTCTTAACTGGTGCATTTAATCCATTGACGTTGAGAGAAAGAATTGTCCTAGGATTTAACGCCATCTTATTTCAAAATTGGTGTGTCTTTTGGGTAGTCTTGTCTTAGATTAGGTCTTTCAGTTTTTCTCTTAAGACTGGTTTTTGTGTCTGTGAAGTTTCTGAGCTGTTTTTTGTCTGTGAATCCATGTATTCTTACCGTCAAACCAAAAAGTGAGTTTTTGCTGGGTATAGTATTCTGGGTGAAGCATTCCATTTCATTCAGTCTTGTCACAATATCCCATCACTGCTTTCTGGCATTGAGTGTTTCTGTTGACAGGTCTGCTGTAAATCTCAGGGAAGCTTGCTTGAACGTGATTTCCCCTTCTGATCTTGCTGTTTTCAGAATTCTGTCTCTATCTGTGGGATTTGTCATTGTGACTAGGATGTGTCTTGGGGTGGTTTTTCTGGGGTCTGTTTTGGTTGGTACTCTTCGGGCATGCAGGATTTGATCACATATATTCTTTAGCTCTGGGAGTGTCTCTTTAATGATGTTCTTGACCCTTGGATTCTTCCTGGAAATTTCTTCCTGGGTCTCTGGGACTCCAATGATTCTTAAGTTGTTTCTTTTTTTTTTTTTTTTTTTTTTGGTTTTTGGGCCACACGCCGTTTTGACGCTCAGTGGTTCCTCCTGGCTATGTGCTCAGAAATCGCCCCCTGGCTTGGGGGGACCATATGGGACGCCGGGGGATCGAACCGCGGTCCGTTCCTTGGGTAGCGCTTACAAGGCAGGACACCTTATCTCCAGCGCCACCATCCCGGCCCCCTTAGAAGTTGTTTCTGGTGACATCTTAACATAGACTTCTATTTTCATCTGTTCCCATTCTTTGACTAATTTTTCCATTGTCTGCTCATTTGCTTTAAGTTTTTTGTCCAATCTCTCCTGCTGTATGGAATTGTTATGTATCTCATCTTCCACAGCACCAAGTCTATTCTCAGCTTCTGATACCCTGTCCCAGAGCTTATCCATATTTTCATTCACTTTGTTTACTGACTTTTTTAGTCCTGTTAGTTGACATGTTATTTCAGTTTGGAGTTTTGTGATTTCTGTCTTCATATTTTCTTGGTTCTTATTAGTGTTCAGTTCAACTCGATCCATGGTTTCTTGGAGTCCGTTGAGCATCTTCCATATTGCTAGTCTAAAGTCCTTATCTGAGAGGTTGATTAGTTGGTTGGTCATTATCTGGTCCTCAGAATTGTCATCTTCATTCTCTATGTCTGATGCTGGCCTGCATTCTTTCCCCATTGTCACACTTGTAATTGTGGTTTTTCTACGTGTTTGTGGGGATTCATTGGCTATATGATGCCAGGCAGCACACTCCTCTGGCTCCTCCCTTTCTGGATGGGGCTGACTTGCCTCTAAGGGAGGGAGTTCCTCCGTGGATGAAACCCTCACACTGGGTCAAATCTTAGGCCCGAGCATCGCAACAGAGAAGACAGTCCAGAGAGAAATGTTTGCTTCTGTGATATAGCACCGTTCTTAGTGTAATTTTTCCTTCTTGTTGCAATGGTGTTCTTTCCTTAGAAAGAGTGCACGGCCGCGTAGCGAAGTGGAGCGGCCGTGCACTGCTGGAGCCTCTTTTTGCCCCACTCGCAAGAGTTTCACGCAAGAGGACAGTAGACAGACATAGACAGGTCACACTTACAGTTTTTTCACAGTTGGGCCCCACTGGGCCGGTGTACTTTCGCGGATTTTCCCCCGCCTGGTGGTCACACACAGGGAGCCGGCTTTTGCAAAGCTTAACCGGTTTTCATGCTCTGTAGTCCCTCCCTGAAAATGGTGCCTGGGGGAGCGATGTTTCTGGAGCCTCTTTTTGCCCCACTCGCAAGAGTTTCACGCAAGAGGACAGTAGACAGACATAGACAGGTCACACTCACAGTTTTTCACAGTTGGGCCCCACTGGGCCTGTGTACTCTCGCGGATTTTCCCCGCCTGGTGTCACACATAGGGAGCCGGCTTTTGCAAGGCTTAGCCGGTTTTTATGCTCTGTAGTCCCTCCCTGAAAATGGCGCCTGGGGGAGCGAGGTTTCTGGAGCCTCTTTTTGCCCCACTCGCAAGAGTTTCACTCAAGAGGTTAGTAGACAGACATAGACAGGTCACACTCACAGTTTTTCACAGTTGGGCCCCACTGGGCCGGTGTACTTTCACGGATTTTCCCCGCCTGGTGTCACACACAGGGAGCTGGCTTTTGCAAAGCTTAGCTGGTTTTCATGCTCTGTAGTCCCTCCCTGAAAATGGCGTCTGGGGGAGCGAGGTTTCTGGAGCCTCTTTTTGCCCCACTCGCAAGAGTTTCACGCAAGAGGACAGTAGACAGACATAGACAGGTCACACTCACCATTTTTCACAGTTGGGCCCCACTGGGCCGATGTACTTTCCCGGATTTTCCCCGCCAGGTGTCTCACACAGGGAGCCGTCTTTTGCCACATAAGAACATTTTAATGTGCCTGTACAAACAAGGAACAATGTCACGTGGCGTTATCAGTGCATATGGAGGCCGTAAGAATAAGTCCAACAATCCCCATGACATGGTTCAATCATAAACATTAAACTGAGGGACTCTTTCACCAAAATTCCTTATTGAACAGCTCTGCAGTTCCATAATGCATTTGAGTGGGAACTAATCTGAAACCTAGTATGTTAGCAACCAGTACACAATGAAGGCAGGAAGAAGCCAAGGGGCCGCTGAGAGTAAACAAGTAGAAAAAGAGTACTGGTCTCTTCCCAGCCTGAGAGTCCATCCTCTCATTTTTCTTTTCAATATATATGGCTAGTGCCCCTGTGTGGTTTTTAAAATGGAGACCAATGAGAAAAAAAATTACCAGTGAATATTCCAACATACACCAGTGCTGCATTGGTCCACCATCCTCTTCATGCTTGCCCCCCCTTAGTGTAGGGAAAGAAAGGGGGATAGCCTGAGGACCTGATTTTATAAACATCAATAGACTTTTAATACACAAATAATGATAGGGAAGAAATGGACATTAAGAAAGCAACCCATTTGCATTAGTGTCACACAAACTCAAATATCTGGGGTGTCAACTTGACCACAGATATGAAGGACCTATACCAAGAAATGATAAAACCCTGCTCCAAGAAAAGAGAGGGCATGCAGTAATGGAAACATATACCCTGTTCGTGGATTCGCAGGATTAACATCATTAAAATGGCAATACTCCCCAAAATATTGTACAGATTTAATGCAATCCCTCTAAAGATACACATGACATTCTTTTTTTTTTTTTTTTTTTTGGTTTTTGGTTTTTTGGGCCCACACCCGGCGGTGCTCAGGGTTATTCCTGGCTGTCTGCTCAGAAATTGCTCCTGTCAGGCACGGGGAAACATATGGGACACCGGGATTCGAACCAACCACTCTTAGTTCCTGGATCGGCTGCTTGCAAGGCAAACACCGCTGTGCTATCTCTCTGGGCCCACACATGACATTCTTTAAAGAAGTGGATCAAACATTTCTGAAATTCATTTGGAACAATAAAGACCCATGAATAGCTAAAACAAGTTTTGGGAAAAGGAATATGGGAGGAGCTACTTTCCCCAATTTTAAACTGCATTACAAAGCAATAGTTATCAAAACAAACTGGTATTGGAATAAAGACATATCCTCAGAACAATGGAATAGGTTTGAATTCTCAGAGAATGTTCCTCAGACATACAATCACTTAATTCTTTTATTTATTTATATTTTTGGTTTGTGGGTCACACCCAGCAGCGCTCAGGGTTACTCCTGGCTCTGATGCTCAGAAATTTGCTCCAGGCAGGCTCAGGGGACCATATGGGATGCTGAAATTCGAACTACCATCTTTCTGCATGCAAGGCAAACGCCTTACCTCCATGCTATCTTTCAGGCCCAAAAGTCACTTAATTATTGATAAAGGGACAAGAAATTTTAAATGAGCAAGGAAAGCTACTTTAACAAGTGGTGTTGGCACATCTGGTTAGTCACTTGCATAAAAGAGAACTCAGACCCCCAACTAACAACATGTACAAAGGTAAAACCCAAAATGGACAAAAAATTTGATATGAGACCTGAAAACATAAGGTATATAGAACAAGATGACATTGAAACTAAAGGCATCTTTAAGGAGGAAACAGCACTATCAAAAGAAGTGGAAGCAGAGATAAACAGATGGGAATATATTAAGAAGAGAAGCTTCTGCACCTCAAATGAAATAGTGTCCCAGGATACAAGAACCACCCATTAAATGAAAAGAAATTACTCACCCAATACCCATCAGATAAGGGGCTAATATCCAAAATAATACAAGGCACTGGACAGAACTATACAAGAAAAAATATCTAATCCCATCAAAAATGGGGAGAAGAAATGAATATACACTTTGTCAAAGAAGAAATACAAATGGCGAAAAGACACATGAAAAATGCTCCACATCATTAATCATCAGGAAGATGCAAATTAAAACAACTATGAGGTACCATCTTAATGCCACAGAAATTAGGCACACATGACAAAGAATGAGAAAAGGCAGTGCTGTTGGGATGTGGAGAGAAAGGAACTCATTCACTGCTGGTGGGAATGCTGTCTAGTCCAAACCTTTATGGAAAGCAATATGGAGAATCCTCCAAAAACTGGAAATTGATGGTCCCATATGATCCCACTATATCAATCCTAGGAATATAAAAGGAACACAATATTAAAAATAAAAAATCCCCTTCCTCACACCTATATTTATTTCAGCACTATTTACAATAGCCAGACTCTGGAAACAACCAAGATGCCCCTTAAACAGAATGAATGGTGAAAGAATCTGTGGTACATTTATATAATGGAATATTAAGCAGCCATCAGGACAGAGGAAGTCATGAAATTTTCCTATACGTGGATGTACATGAATCTATTATGCGGAGTGAAATAAATCAGAGGGAGAGATATAGTCACAGAATAGTTACACTCATCTATTGGTATTAAGAAAAATAAAAACGAATTTTTGCAATAAATTTTAGAGACAAAAGAGATGAAGCCTGGAACGTCCAGTTCACAACATGCAAGCTCACCCACACAACGTTTGTGAGTGCAGTTAGAGAAATAACTACACTGGACAAACTATCATTACAATTTGTATGAATGAGGGAATTCAAAAGCCTGTCTCGAGTATAGGCAGGTTAATGGGGGAGCGAGGGAGATTTGGGACATGGTGATTGAATGCTGCATTGGTGAAGGGGTGTTCTTTATATGACTAAACCCATCTACAATCATATTTGTAATCAAGGTGTTTAAATAAATATTAAAAAAAGAAACAAATTACAATGAAGACATCAGAATTTATGAGGCACATCAGAAGCTGTACTAAGAGGAAAATTTATATCTTTTCAAGCTTACATCACAATGGAAGAAAGGGCCTACATAAATACTGTAATGACACAGTTTATAAAATATGAAAATAAATCAACAAAAAATGGTAGGCAGAAGGAACATAAACAAAGCTTAGAGCAGAAATCAATGAAGTTGAAATCCTAAAAGCAATCCAAAAGATCAACAAAAGTAAAAGTTGGTTCTTTGAGAAAAAAAGAAACATGATTTATAAATCATGAGATATAAATCACAAAAATGAAGAGAGAAACTTAGTAAACTTCATTAAACGAAAAGGGGAGATCACTACAGATATTGCAGAAATTCAAATGATAATCAGATATTATTTTGAGAAACTTTATGCCATGAAACTTAAAAACCTGGGAGAATGGATACATATTTAGTCTCATAATATTCCACAGTTAAACCAGGATGATCTAGCATATCTAAAAACACCCATCACTACTGAGGAAATAAAAATGGTAATCCAAAATCTTCTCAAAAACAAAAGATCAGACCAGATGAACTCACTAATAGATTTTTTCAAAACTTTCTATAGGAACAAATGACCAATCTTTTTCAGGCTCTTTCATGAAACAGAAGAAAGAGAAACATTTTCAAATTGTTTTTATAAAGCTAATATAACCCTTATTCCAAAACCAAAAAGCAGAAAGAGATACTTCAAAAATAAAAAAAAGGAAACTAATGACCATATACCTGATAAACACTGATGAAAATTTCTTCAACAAAATCCTGGCAAATAAGATTTACTGCCTTTTCAAGAAGATCACTCACCAAGACCAACTAAGTTTTATTCCACAAATGCAAGGATGGTTTACATAGTAAATCATTCAACATAATACACCATATCAACAAATAAAAAAAGAAAAAAACACATGATCATAGAAATAGATGCACAGAAAGCATTCAATAAGATCCAACACCCATTCTTGGTAAAAACTCTCAGCTAGATGGGAATGGAAGGAACTTTTCTCAATATAGTCAAAGCCATGGCAAATATTATTCTCAGTGGAGATAAACTAAAATCTTTCCTCTGAAATCTGGTAAAAGACAAGGCTGCCCTCTCTCACCACTCCTATTCAACATAGATCTGGAAGATTTTGCCATAGCAATTAGGCAAGAAAAAGATATCAAGAGCATCCATATAGAAAAGTAAGAAAATAAGCTCTCACAGTTTGCAGATGACATGATACTATATTTAGAAAACCACACTCTATCAAAAAGCTTCTAGAAACAATTGATTCATATAGCAAAGTGGTAGACTACAAAATTAATACTCAAACATTAATGGCCTTCATATACACCAATATTGATAGAGAAGAATTGGACGTTAAAAATCTCATTTTCATTAGTGTCACACAAACTCAAATAGCTTTTAGTCATCCTAACTAAAAAGGTAAAGGACCATTACAAAGAAAACTTTAAAACCCTACTTCATTAAATAAAAGGGGACACAGAAAATAGAAACACATACTCTACTCATGGATAGGGAGAAATGACATCATTCAAATTTCGGTACTCCCCAAAGCATTGTTTGGATTTAATGCAATCCCTCTAAATATACCTATGACATTATTCAAAGAAGTGTATTTAACACTCCTAAAATGCATTTGGAATAATAAACACCCACAAATAGCTAAAGCTATACTTGGGAAAAGGAATATGGGAGGCATCACTTTCCCCAATTTTAAATTGTATAAGAAAGCAATAGTTATTAAAACAATGTGGTATTGAAATAAAGGCAGACCCCCAGATCAGTGGAATTAAGTTGATTATTCAGAGAATGTTCCCCAGACATACAATCAATTAATCTTTGATAGAGGGCTAATAAATGCAAAATGGAACAAGGAAAGCCTCTTCAGCAAGTGGTGCTAGGACAACTGTTCAGCCACATGCAAAAAAAGTAAACTTAGACCTCCAATACCATGTGCAAAGGATTAATCTAAATGGATTAAAGACCTTGATATCAAACTGGAAATTTTAAGGTGTATAGAACAACACATAGAGAAACTCTAAGACAGTGAGACTAAAGGCATCTTCAAGGAGGAAGCACTACTCTCCATACAAGTAGAAGCAGAGGTAAACAGGTGAGACTATATTAAACTGAGAAGCTTCTGTACCTCAAAGAAAATAATGACTAGTATACAAAAACCACCTACAGAATGGGAGAAACTATTAACCCACTATCATTTAGACAAGGGGCTAATATCGAAGACATACAAGTTACTGACAGAACTTAACAAGAAAAAAAATCTAATCCCATAAAAAAATGAGAAGAAATGAACAATTTCTCAAAGAAAAAATACAAATGGTCAAAGGCACATGAAAAAATGCTCCATGTCACAATTATCAGAAAATGCAAATCGAAACAATGATGAGGTACCACCTCATACCACAGAGACTGGCACACATCACAATGAACAAGTACAGTAAGTTTTGGCAGGCATGTGGGGAGAAAGGAACTCTTGTTCACTGCTGGTGGGAATGCTGTCTTGTCAATTCCTAATGGAAAACAATATGGAGATTCCTCAAAAAACTGGAAATTGAGCTCCCATCTGATCCAGCTATACCACTCAGAGGGATATACTCTAGGAACATAAAACACAATACAAAAATGCCCTCCTCACATCTATATTTATTGCATCACTATTTACAATAGATAGAATCTGAAAACAATCAAGATGCCTTTTAACAACTGAATGGTTAAAGAATTGTGGTATATATACACAATGGAATATTATGCAGCCACCAGAAAAAATGAAGTCATGACATTTTTCTATACATGCACATGAAAACTATTGCAATGAGTGAAATAAGTCAGAAGGAGACAGACACAGAATAATTTCAGTCGGATATAGGTTTTAAGAAAAATAAAAGACAGTATCTTAATAATGCCTACAAACAATAGAGATTAGGGCCAAAAGCACTAGCTCATGATATGAAACTCACCACAAAGAGTGGTGAGCTCAGTTAGAGAAATAATTTCACTAACAATTATCGTGACAATATTAATGAGTGAGAGAAGTAGAATGCCTGTCTTGAATACAGGTATTGGGCTGTGGAGGATAGATATGGGAGGGTATTATTGGTGGGAATTTCACACTGGTGAAGGGTGTGTTCTTTTATGACTGAAACCCAACTACAATCATACTTGTCTTCATGGTTCTTAAATAAAGATATTATTTAAAAAAATGCATTGGCCAGTGGTACAGTGGGTAGATTGTTTCCTTACATAGGATCAACCAAAGTTTATTCCTTGGTACCCCAAGCCAGAAAATTGTCATTCCTAAATACCACCCATTTTGGCTCAAAACAAACACAAGTATAATTATGTAATAACATTAACGCTTTTTTGATTAATTTATTTCAAAGTCTATTCTAATAAATATTTTAGGTGTTTAGCAGTATAATAAGTCCTGAACTTATAAAATATAAGTTTTATAAATTTGTTTTGCTCTATACAAAGTTTTTAACTTTATTAAACTATTTATTCACTAAATAAATTATTATATTCAGTATGTTAACTTCAGCAATATAACTCCAGAAATTTTTACTAGCATTTTAATGAAACTATAGATCAATTTGAGAAACTCACAGTTTAAAGAGTTAAGTCTTACAATTCACAAATATGAAGACTATCAACTTTTTAATGTTTTTTAATTTACTCACAGAAGCTTAATCATTTCTAATATTAATTTTACATGTTTTATTATATATCCATAATCCCTTCAAATTTTATTATAATGGATGCTATTCATTTAAGCATTAATTTTTATATAATAAACTATAGATGTATATCATTATTTTATTTCTTTACACTGAATTTTTAAATCATGGTCTTCACAAACATTTACTTTTTTCCTGAGCTTCACAGAATTCCAATCAACTAACCGTATGCAGCACCAATTCTGGAATGTATGTGCACACAAACACAGAGAATTTCATACAAAATTTACTGCATGTAGTTAGCTTTAATGGATCTTACTAGTTATTCCAAATCATCGTTAACCTTTTCTGCTACTAGAAAAGTATGATCTAATTCCAGCTTGATTAACCAAGAAGAGATTCAGTTTCTACTTGACCGACCACATATTCATTGACTAATGAGATCTTTCATATAAAGTCCTGATTGATCTCATATTCATATGGCACTCTTTTTTTAAGTAAAACCTGGTTTTATTCAGATAATGAGAAAATATATGGAGGGGAGAGAAAGAGTAATGATATCAAGAGAGAATGCAGGCTTCTCTAAAGAGCACCCCAGTACACTTCCCAGCATGAAAGTAAGAAAGTACATATCTCAAGAGGGAGAGTGAGTGACTGGCCTGCAGTCATTCATGGGTAGGCAACACTTTACACAGCAACAATACAAGAACCAAAGGAGTTCATATGCCTAGAGATGAAGTATTCATTTTTTATAATAATAATTTTTATTTCGACCAAAGTGGATTACTTATCTTTCACAGTAATATTTTAGGTACATAGTGACATTGAATCAGAGGAATTCCCACCACCAATGTTGTCCTCTCTCCACCCCTGTTTTCAATATGCATCCAATATCCCCTTCCTTTCCCTCCAAGCTGCTAGTATAATTGTTTTCCTCTGTATCTAGCTTGTTGTAGATTTGGTATCGATTCTGTTGTCGTTGGTTTTGGATTTGGTGTTTAAGTCTGATCATTTATTATTTCTACTTAATGATCAGACAACTGTTTGGTCTTGATGCCCTCCATTATTTCCCCCTTATTTGTGAGGTGAACAAGATGGTTCAAGTTATGTGGTTCTGTTTGAAGGAAAAAAATAAAATGGGGCAAAAAAATCAAACAAAGCAAAAAATGGGCAGAGTCCTTCTATAGGCTATAAATATCAATTTGAGAGAAGAAAGGGAAAAAGGAAGAAAATCATAAGAACAATACAAAAAGAAAAATCAAACAAAAAGTCCAAAAGGCACCACAGCAATAAAGACAACCACCACACAATAACCATGTCCTGGTGGGCTCTGGAAAGCATATGGCATTTTGAGGATAAAACCTGGGTCAGCTGCATACAAGGCAGTAACTTTTAACTGTAACTCTCAACTTGAACAACTTCAAAATGAACTATCATCAGTATCAACATCTACAATACTAAGATAAATGTATCTTTATTCACAAAATAAATATTCTACTCACATTTGTAAATAAACTTCCCAATGTAACATTGCTGCTTGGAAATGATGAGAATCTTGAAATAACAGAGACAGTAAACTATAATATTTATGCTCTTTACCCTTAAAATGTGTTTATAATGAAAACAACCAAAATACCTAGCAAGAGTTTAATAGGTAATGAAATCGTGGTGTATATATGTATATATGTGTGTGTATGTGTATATATTGACCATATATTTATATATACACATTGCAGCCATAAGGAAAATTAAGTCAGTCTTGCAATTCACTGCAATTTGTATGGAGTGGTGGTCATTATATTAATTGAAATAAGTCAGAGCAAAAAAGACAAACATTGCATGTTCTTACTCACAGTATGTAGATAAACAAAACAAAGGGCTAGAAAACTCCTGAACCTGAATTACAAATAGTAGAGCGCTAAGCATGGGGAAAGAGGTGGACTTATCATAAAAATCAGTGGTGAAGGGTCTTATACATTGGGTGATGGTGAATGGTAAAAACTATCTATATAAATGTTAGCACTATGGTAACCATAATACCTTAACTATACTAGTTCTACTCATACCGTGTTTATCTATACATAAAGATTCATATTCTCCAATAAATCTAAAAATACTACATTGAGCATTAAGTATGAGTTGTTGTAATTGTTTAAAATAAGGAAAATTACTATGTTAGATGTACATTTTATTTTTAAATCCTAAACAACTTAATGTTTCCTTCCCCCACCTCTGTGAAACCCACAGAGTAGGTTCACACATGGATTTTCCTTGTAGTCAAACAATATTTGTGGGTGGATTGATTTCTGCTTCTCTGGGGTGCACATTACACATTCCAAAGCATCCATGGAAACATCACTACATAAACAGGACATTTAGCCACAGTGACATTTATGGCCTCAGAACCTAAGGTCAACGACTATAATTTAAGCTTTTAAAAGTCCCAAACCTCCACTTTTAAAATCTTTCAAAACATTTTATTGAATTTTTTCATGAAAGAAATAAAGAAAAATGTTTATTTCATCTTAGACAAAGTATATTATTAGTTTCTTCTGAACAGTTCAGATAGGCTACATGGTATTGTTTCTGAGAACTACAAGTAGAAATTTTTTGTGAGAATGGGGAAATTTACTGTTTCTGAGAAAAAAACTTGTCTGTCATTTGCAAACACTTTGTCCTTTGGAGAGTGTTTTACAGTATGCCCTTTACAACAATATTTTCTGAATTCTTGAATATTTCTGTACACAACTGTATCAACTCTTTAGTTCCTCTGGGGAAGTATTTCTTGAATTATTGAAACCATTTACAGACTCTGGAGTTTCTTTTTTATAGCTCAAATTGAATATAAGCAAGATTCATATTAATTTCTCAATAAGCCAACAAGAAATTACATAACTTTAGAAAACAGAAGCAGTGATTAATTACTTGCAACATTTTTACCTTGTAAATAATTGATGTAAGGACTTTGAAACAGCTTTAATTTTTAAATGGTATTTTGTTCTGTATAAATATATTTCAAAATTTAATAAAAATGTAAGTATATCAAACCAGAGTGATAATCCAATGTTTGGCATTCAACCTGGAATTATATGTTCCCTTGAAAAATTTTCCCAGGAAAAAGTTCCTGCAATTCATCAGGAGTGGCTCTGGAGCAATTCTGAGTGTCTCAGAATAACAACAAGAACAAAACCAAAACAAATGTAGACTTTATTAATTTTGACTGTCAGTAGCTTTTATTTATGTCATATAAACAGCACCCAAGTGTTTTATAGAAGCCACTGTCAACTACACTGAGGACTATTGAGGATCAATGCCAGTGTTTTGTAGGAGACCTTATAAATTAACTCTGGCAAGGCTGGGTTGGTCATGCGAGTATAGGGTTAGAAACTCAGAGCCTCATTTACAATGAAAAGATATGCTATAACAATTATTCTATTTCATATCAATAACCTGTAAATATTTTTGCTTTATTTCTGCCTACAAATTCAGTCTATACTATGCCAATAGCTTGTTATATATTTTATTGCATTCAGAAATTTTATAATTAATATTGTATATATAAAGCTATATACAAGGATTTTTTTTTGGTTTTGGGGTCACAACTGGCAGCACTCAGGGGTTACTCCTGGCTCTATGCTCAAAAATCACTCCTGGCAGGATCGGAGGATCACATGGGATACTGTGATCCAAACCACCGACCTTCTGCATGCAAGGCAAATGCCTTACCTCCATGCTATCTCTCTGGCCCCTATCCAAGGATATTTTAAGAAGAATTCAAATAAAAGAATAAAGCTGAAATATTTTTTTTCTTAAAAAGCACATTTTTCTTAACTCGTTAGTCAAGGTTTACTCCTGGCTATGAACCCAGAAATCATTCTTGGCAATGCTCAGGAGACAATATCATATGTCATGGATCAAAGTAGGGTAGGCTACATACAAGTGCCTTACTGCTATATTATCTCTCCAACTTTTGTAAAGTGTCTAAAAAATTTTAGTATTTTTAAAATACTTGAGTTATAGTATTTGAAAATATTTGAGAGTTCTATTTCTGTTTGTGAATATTTTCTTGTTTGAAGATACTTCATCAAATCAAACATGTCTATTGCAGACATTTCTATTTCAGAGTTTTTTATAGAATAATATTAAAGTGTTTGAAGAATAGCTATAGCAAAATATATTTTTGAACTTTGAAAAGATAGAGTTAAATAGATTATGAGACTCTTAAATTTTAATAAATTATTTAATATAAATTAAATGATAAATTAAAATTTCTACACCTAATGTCACAAAATATTTGGTAAAATGGATATTCCTTGAGAATATAAGCTGTTTAAAAATTTTTGCCACACTAGAATTTTAAGTGGATAGCACATCTCTAAATACCTATAATTTCTTTAAATTTTCTTGCATGCCATACATATATCTGTAGAGTATACACAGTGTACAATTCAATATTATTTTGAAATTAATAAAATTTGATACCCATTTATCTATTCTGATAAAATAAATATCTCAGGTAAGCTTAAAATGTTTATTTTTTATAATAGCTAGTTATGTGCATGTATAAGATTCTTTTTATAATCATTATTTTAGTCAGTTCTAATTGTTGATTCTGGC
This sequence comes from Suncus etruscus, assembly GCF_024139225.1. Classification (NCBI taxonomy): domain Eukaryota; kingdom Metazoa; phylum Chordata; class Mammalia; order Eulipotyphla; family Soricidae; genus Suncus; species Suncus etruscus. The sequence continues at coordinate 65,823,157 of NC_064854.1, read as the reverse complement.
TTTTGCTAGATTTGAAACTAGTTCTGAGATTCCTTTTAAATTTTTTGATGTAGATTTCACTTTACTATTTATTTAACTAGTATATCTGGACATAAGCATATTTCATATAACAGTATTAAAAGTTTTGGTTCATGACTAGGCTGAATTAAATTTTTATAATTTAGTCCCTAATTAAAATATCTTCAAATATTACTTTTATTTAAAATGGTGTGTATATATGTTATATATACATGTTATGTATGTTATTGAGTTTAACGTTGGGCTCACACAACTCAAGGAAAATGCTGTACAACTGAACTACATTCATTTCATTCATTCATTCGTTCGTTCATTCATTTATTCAATTCATTTTATTGATTTGTTTGGTTCTGGTTTTTGGCTCACACCTTGTGGGCTCAGGGGCTACTCCTGACTCTGCACTCAGAAATCGCTCCTGGCTGGCTTGAGAACCATATGGGATGTCAGGATTCAAACCACCATCTATCCTGGAATGGCTGTGTGCAGACAAACGCTCTACCAATGTGCTATCTCTCCAGCCCCTGAACTACATTCTTTGCCATAAAGGTCTTTTCCTTCTTTTTGTTTTGTTGTGGTTCACCTGGCATTGCTTAGTGCTTACTCCTGGCTCTGTACTGAAGGATCACTTCTAATTCTACTCAGGAGGCCATCTAAGGTTTTGGGAACTGAATACAGGTTACCCTGTACAAGCAAATGTCCTACTCATTCCATTATCACTATGGAACTCTTTTTACTTCTTTTTAATAAAGTAATAATTTTCACAATGGTTTTCTACTAGCTGCAAGAAAAAGTTAAATCATGCAAATGATCAATTCATGTATGGAAATAGAGGATACGATGCTGAGTAAAGTCAACCAGAAAAAAGGAAACCGATGCAGAATAATCTCTCTGGTATGTGATATTTAAATAAATGTAGGACTTATAACTGACCAAATACATCGAAAGCTGAGACTGGTCTACAGAATTGAGTGTATCATGACAGAGCAGGAATGGGGTTGTTGGCATAAAAGGGACAACCGTGTGACATTTCTGGAGAGAAGCAGATAATCTTGTGAAGTATGTGGAGCTGTAGAAATAAAATCCTATCATTAGCAGCATTGTAAACCACAGTAACTAAAACACATTTTTAATGAGTAAACAAGTTGTACTTACTTCTAGAATGTGACATCCATGATATTACACACTTAGGTCGATCTTGGATTTCAACGTTAAACATTGGATCACAATCATCTGATGAATATAAATAACTAAGAATTTTTTAAAAATATAAATCACAGAAATTATTTACTGATTTATTTCTTCTTGGGCATTATATGATACCAGCTTTGTTCTAATAAACTGCCAATATTGTATTATTTATAATATGATAACTATCTTAAATACTGCTAAACTAATGGTTCAGTTAAACATAAAAGATATAGTGGTTTAGTTTTAAATTTTATAAATGTTAGTTTTAAAAATCTAGTTTTATCTCAGCAGAATCTATAACATACATTAAATATGCCATCTTTATTTTTTATTAATATTTTAATTTAAACAACTTTATTACATACATGATTGTGTTTGGGTTTCAGTCATGTAAAGAACACCACCCAATCACCAGTGCAACATTCCCATCACCAATGTCACAAATCTCCCTCCTCCCCACCCAAACCCCTCCTGTACTTTAGACAAGCTTTCTATTTCCCTCATACATTCTTTTTATTAGGATAGTTCAAAACGTAGTTATTTCTCTAACTGAACTCATCCCTGTATGTGGTGAGCTTCATAAGGAGAGCTGTAACTTCCAGCTCTTTTCTCTTTTGTGTCTGAAAATTATTATTGCAAGAATGTCTTTCATTTTTCTTAAAACCCATAGATGAGTTAGACAATTCTGTGTCTTTCTCTCTCTCTCTGACTTATTTTACTCAGCATAATAGATTCCATGTACATCCATGTTTAGGAAAATTTCATAACTTCATCTCTCCTGACAGCTGTATAATATTCCATTGTGTATATGTACCACAGTTTCTTTAGCCATTCATCTGTTGAAGGGTATCTTGGCTGATTCCAGAGTCTTGTAATAGTAAGTAGTGCTGCAATGAATATGGGTGTAAGGAAGGGATTTTTGTATTGTATTTTTGTGTTCCTAGGGTATGTTCCTAAGAGTGGTATAGCTGGGTCATATGGGAGCTCGATTTCCAATTTTTGGAGGAATCTCCATATTGCTTTCCATAAATGTTGAACTAGACAGCATTCCCATCAGCAGTGGATAAGAGTTCCTTTCTCTCCACATCCCCACCAACACTGCTTGTTCTCATTCCTTTTGATGTGTGCCAATCTCTGAGGTGTGAAGTGGTACCTCATAGTTGTTTTGATTTGAATCTCCCTTATGATTAGTGATGTGGAGAATTTTTTCATGTGTCTTTTGGCCATTCATATTTCTTTTTTGTCAAAGTATCTGTCCATTTCTTCTTTCCATTTTTTGATGGGATTAGTTGTTTTTTCTTGTAAATTTCTGTCAGTGCCTTGTATATTTTGGAGATTAGCCCCTTGTCTGATGGGTATTGGGTGAATAGTTTCTCTCACTCAGGGGGGCTCTTGTATCCTGGGTGCTATTTCTTTTGAGGTGCAGAAGCTTCTCAGTTTAATATATTCCCATCTGTTAATCACTGCTTTCACTTGCTTGGAGAGTGCAGTTTTCTCTTTGAAGATGTCTTTAGTCTCAATGTCCTGGAGTGTTTTACCTACATGATGTTCTATATATCTTATGGTTTCGGATCTGATATTGAGGTTTTTCATCCATTTAAATTTAACCTTTGTACATGATGTTAGCTGGGGGTCTAAGTTCAATTTTTGCAAGTGGCTAGCCAGTTGTGCCAACACCACTTGTTGAGGAGGCTTTCTTTGCTCCATTTAGGACTTATTGCTCCTTTATCAAAAATTAGGTGATTGGATGTCTGGGGAACATGTTTGATCTCAAGGTCTTTAATCCACTTTGACATATGTGTAAGGTGCATTGGTCTTTAATTTCTCACATATGGTTATCCAATTGTTCCAATACCATTTGTTGAAGAGACTATTTTTTGTCCATTTCAAATTCTTGGCTTCTTTGTCAAAGATTAGTTGACTATATACTTGAGTATAAGTCACTGGATATTCTATTCTGATCTATTGGTTTGAAATTCTTTGTTCAATTACCATGCTGTTTCAATCACTATGGCTTGGTTGTAGATCTTCAAGTTAGTTAAAGAGATGCCTCCCAGTTTCTTGGGGTTTTGTTTGTTTGTTTTTATTTAATGGATTTAGCTATCCAGGGCTTTTATAATTCTACACAAACTGTATAATTGATTATTGGGGCCAAAGAGATAGCAAAGTGGTAAGGCATTTGCCTTGCATGCAACCAACCTGGGAGGGGACCTGGTTTGATTCTTGGTATTCTATATGGTTCCCAGCCTGCTGGAAGCTATTTCTGAGTGAAAAGCCAGGAGTGACCCCAGAGCATAGAGACTTGACTTTGGTCTCAATTGATTGGACCTTGACCATCCAACCCCAAAATTCAGATACCAACACTGGTACCTGCAAATTTTATGGCACTAGCACCAGGAATCAAACTTCCCCTGAGGGAGGCCCCAATGTGCCACCCTGGCACCAACCATGATAGTTCAATAAACACTAATGACATCAATGACATCAACATCAATGACAAGGAGTCAAAAACAACTTGATCTACAGATAGGTTGTCCTACCTCACCACCAAATGGTGAGATGAAATCAGAAAGCCCTCTGTCTTAGAATCTGTGCAAGAACCAAGATCTCTAAGTACACAAGACTGACTATAACAACTGCAACTAAGAAAAATTTGTCCTGGGACCACAAAGAAGCACTTTATTCTAGGCTTCATGCTAGGACCTGTGCAAAAACCAAGATTTCTCATTATAGAAGACTGACTTTGACAACCATGACTGAGCAGAACTTTCTCTGGGACCATAAAGTGAAAATTGGGGTTAGACAACCAACATGCCTGAAGCCTATGGTCAGTTTTTTGACAGGATGCTTCATGGGTGGAGACACCTTATATCTCTTAGGCCAATGGAATTTTCTTTCTAATTTCCCAAATGTTTGCCAAAAAAAAAGGCCACATCTGCCCCTTTCCCCCCCTTTTTTTATCTTTTTTTTAATTTTATTTATATTCGAGATAGGGGCTCATTTTTCATAGAACCATAGAACCTGAGACATTTTGATCTGTCTCATATTTCTATGTCTTCATACAAATTGAGAAAAAAAAAGTGGATTGGGCCCAGAGGCCAAGTGGTCTCAGTAGCACAGAGTGTGGAAAAAAAAAGATGTCAGATCTAAATACCCATTTCAAAGTTAACCACAACAGAATCAAGAGACCCAGGAGCTGGAGCAGTGGCACAAGCTGCTCGCTAACCTAGGATGGACCTCGGTTTGATTCCTTGGCATCCCATTTGGTCCCCCAAGCCAGGAGCGATTCCTGAGAGTAACCCTTGAGTGTCACCAGGTGTGCCCCCCATAACAACAACAAACTGAAAGGTCCGGGTGTCCTAATCTAGCTGCCCGACGCAGAGAAATGAAGAGGCCGAGGTCCCAGAAAATGCTCTAAAAAGTGCTTTAATACTGACCATTCGGAATGGCCAGGGTCAATGTGTGTCCAGAATAGGACAGGGACAAAAGACCTCATGGTTCCGTTGGTTCCTCCTTATATAAGATGGGAAGTGGGAGGGGAAGGAGAGTCCTTGAGGGTTGGACTTCTGCTACGATAACAGGAATCATTGGTGAGGTAGGGGTAAAGGCGGGACTTCCTTAAGGGCGGGACATCCGCCAAGGTAAAAAGAGTTATTGTTGGGGCCGAGGTAGTGATGACTTCCTTAAGGGCGGGGCATCTGCCAAGGTTGGTGGAGGCGCCAAGGTTGGTGGAGGCGCCAAGGTTGGTGGAGGCGCCAAGGTTGGTGGAGGCGCCAAGGTTGGTGGAGGCAGGGTTGACTTCCCTTTTCAATCCCCACTTCTTGTAGTGAGGCTTCTAATCTTAGAAGCCAATGTGATCTGGGGCCTCCACTTCCTGATATTCCTGGTCAGAATTATCTGCATGAGCTAATCCTTGGTATTGTTGGCGTAATACCATAAGTTTAACTTCCCAACCTGGGCTCATATGAATGTAGTGACGTGATTGATTATGCATGGGCCAATGGCTACCAGAAGTCAAAGGCCCAGGATGGGCCCCAGTAGGGGTATTAGGTAGGGGAGAATCCCACCCCATAAAGACCATAAGGGACCATCTAATAGCTCTTTTCTTCTTTTGGGCCAGCTCCTCTTGATGGTGTCTGATTCTGTTTGGCACTATTCCTGACTTGTTAGTATAAAAAAAACATTTTTCTTGCAAGGCCATGCAAAGCCATCTTTGCTCTGCCAAGATCAAATCTAACCCTCACCTGTTTTGTAATTCCACTTCAGCCACTGAGTCGAGCTGGTCCAGCACATCATTAATAGATATGAGCCCAGGTTGGGGAAGTTAAACTTATGGTATTATGCCAACAATACCAAGGATTAGCTCATGCAGATAATTCTGACCAGGAATATCAGGAAGTGGAGGCCCCAGATCACATTGGCTTCTAGGATTAGAAGCCTCACTACAAGAAGTGGGGATTGAAAAGGGAAGTCAACCCCGCCTCCACCAACCTTGGCGCCTCCACCAACCTTGGCAGATGCCCCGCCCTTAAGGAAGTCATCACTACCTCGGCCCCAACAATAACTCTTTTTACCTTGGCAGATGTCCCACCCTTAAGGAAGTCCCGCCTTTACCCCTACCTCACCAATGATTCCTGTTACCGTAGCAGAAGTCCAGCCCTCAAGGACTCTCCTTCCCCTCCCACTTCCCATCTTATATAAGGAGAAACCAATGGAACCACGAGGTCTTTTGTCCCTGTCCTATTCTGGACACACATTGACCCTGGCCATTCCGAATGGTCAGTATTAAAGCACTTTTTAGAGCATTTTCTGGGACCTCGGCCTCTTCATTTCTCTGCGTCGGGCAGCTAGATTAGGACTCCCGGACCTTTCAAAACAAAAAATAACTGTAAAGAGAGAGAGAGAGAGAGAGAGAGAGAGAGAGAGAGAGAGAGAGAGAGAGACCCAAACTACAATAAGCTAAACACAAAATGGCCCTGCTACATTGGTAGTCCTGGGGGCTAGGGTGAGGGTATGGGATGCATGCAGAGAACTATGGTGGAGGGAGGTCAACATTCGTGATGGGAATGGCCTTAATTCACTGTTACTAAATGCCTAAAATACAACTGTGAAAGACTTGTAATTCACAGTGGTCTTAATAAAAATAAAAACATTTGAGGGACTATAGATATAGCTCAGAGGACTAATTTTATACTTAAAAAGGTGAAGGTCTATAGAACATCCCTGGTACCACATGATCCACCAAGCTGCTCCAGGAAAATTTAAAGCAAATAATTGGGAATTGTCCCTGAATTTAAATAGTCCAAACCAAAATAAAAATTCTATTTTTTCTCCTTTATTTTGTACTCACAAAATTAGTAAATGTTAGCCAAGATAATACTAAATTATTTGTGATTCAAACAATATTTCAATGTAAACTATGAATTTTATTTTTCTTTCAAAAATCACATTTCTATAAGCAAGCTAGGGGACTAGCTTCATACATTTGGAATGCTGAGGTTGAAAACATTTTTAGTCCTTTTACCTAATAAGGTAATTTTTATACTATTTAAGCTAAACTTTTCAAATGATCTCAGATTTTTTTATAGCACCAGAACAATTCCCAAACCACAAGCAAAGGCTTATAATCATCAATGATAAGTTACAAAGTTAAGAAGAAATGCGATCAGGGTATATTTTTCATTTTATATATAATGTACTATGTAATAGAAACCTCTGAAATTGAAGCATTTCATCAAACTATCGACTGTCAAAAGACTATTTTTGTGAAAGGACTATGGCTAATTGCTTTTTTGGTCAACTCATTATGCATTTACATTCATGTAAATTCAATTGCCTTTCAGAAATTAAGGTAAAATTTAAACAGCTTTATGAATAAATTGTTAATCTGGCTCTTTCTCAATAGAAAGAGAATTGTTACTGATTTCTGTCTTATGATGCTCTCTAAAATACTATATTTTAACCATTAGTTTAAGAATACAGTTTAAGCTAGTATTAATATGGTGACTATTTCAATGAATTATAGCTTCTGATTAGTCATATCAGATTTGTGATAAAACTGTTTTGAAATTTTCCATGGAAATTTATTTTTTTTCCATGGAAATTTTTATTAAGTAATCTGGTAATCATTTTTTAGTCTTTTTTTAATATATAGGAATTTTAGTTAATACTGATGATTTAATATAAAAAATATATGTAGCCTACTGTGGAATAAGAAAGAGGAATTTTATTTCTACAAATAAATATAATTACAATAGAAAAACAACAAAATATCTACAAATATAATGCTAAAATGATTATCTTGAATCAATTTATTAATAAATATATTATTTGAAAGTATACACATAAATAATAACCTTTAAAATATTTTATTGAAATCATGGTGATTTACAAAGTTCTTCATATTTGAGTTTCAGATATACAATGTTTCAGAACCAATCCTACCACCAGTCAATATTTCCAGAGTGTATCACATGCCTCTACCCTCCCCAGCCCTAGCCTACCAGCATAACAAGTCCTTTTTAAGTTTTGATTGTTAAAGTTTTGATATCATGATATGTTGACTCTGGCTTGGAAATTTTATTCTCTCCTTTCTTAAAACCACCAATACACTTGAAATCTCTTGGTCTCTGTAGTCCATCCTTTTATTATTGTGTTTCTCCTCCTTCACTTATTTTCTATTTTAATATAATTTTTATTTTAATCATAGTGGTTTACATATCATTGACAATAATATTTTAGGTACATATTAACATAAAATCAGGGGAATTTCCATCACCGAGTTGTCTTCCCTCACCTCTGTTCCCGTCCTACCTCCCATATCCTCCTCCCTTACTCCCGGGTCTGCCAGAATAAGTGGTCCCCTCTGTGCTAGCTTACTACTTAGTGGTCTTACACCTGTTTGGTCTTGGTATCTCCCTTATTTCTCCCTCTAATTGGGAGGCAGGACTAGATCAAGTTATGCGGTTTTGTTTGAAGAAGAGAAAAGTAATAAACTGGGGAAAAAAGTCAAATACACCAAAAATGGGCGGGGTCCTTAGGCTCTCATCCTAGGTTTGAGAGAGGAAGGGGAAAAAGAAGGTGAAACACCACAGCAGTACAAAAAGAAGTGTCAAATAAAATATCCAGTGAGCACTCCAACAATAAAGATAAGCACCAAATAAAAGCCATAGTCTTGAGATAAAAATAACATGGCAGAGCACATAAAGGAAGAAAAGAAAAGAAGAAAAATATAAATATAAATGGAGTCAAAACTTCAATAACCACACCAAAACAAAGAAATCAACAAAAACTAGATAAATAAATAAAAAAGTTGGTTTGTGCTTTTTGCCTTTTTTTTCTTTTTGCTTCCCCTCCTGCACAGGCACAGTAAATATTGGGGTCATTCGAAAAGGAATTCCCTTGGCCTAAGAGATACAGGGTTTCTCCACTCTTGAAGTATATTGTCATGGGATTAACTATAGACTCCTTTCAGGTTCATTTACTCTCCCCTTGGTGCTTTTGTGGTGTATGGAAGACTTCTGCTCTGTCCTGGGTGATAAAATTAGACCTCTGTATCTAGAGATCTTGGTATCTGCACAGGTCAAGGAGTGGAACTTATGATGAAGTCTTTCTTTGTGGTACTAGAAGTTCTGTTCCCTCAGTGTCATTTTAATCCGTCTTTTGTGGTTGGTGGTCTTGGTCTTTGTGCTGATCCTAGGATGGGGCCTGGGATAGCGTCTTTCGTTATGTTTCCAGAAGACCCATTCCATTGCAATTGTCTCAAACTAGCTCCACTTATTTTTTTTCTTTCTCCTCATTATACTCCAGGCCAAGTATGCTCAAAACAACTCCCATATTGAATTTCTTCATGCAGCTATTCTAATTACTACATATAAGTGATACTATTCTTTATTTATCCTTCTTTGTCTGGCATACTTCATTTCACATAATATCTTCCATGTTGCAGCAAATGGCAATATTTTATTAATCCTAATAGTTATGCAGCATTCCATTATATGTAAGTACCATATCTTAATAATCCACTCATGTGTTGTTGGACAGCTAAATTGATGCTAACTCTTAGCTACTGTACTGAGTATTGTAATGAATAGTGGTGTACTGTCAGAGACAGCCAGAGATCAAACCCTGATATGGAATTCAGCAGGACAAATCAGTCTGTGTAGTAAGAATACATAGCCTAAGGCATTGACTAGCCCAGAGCCCTAAGAAATGTCAGTTTCCTATCAGGCATACATTCCAGGAAGCTTGAGATATCTTTGAAGCTTTATTATCTTAAGGTGAAAATTGGTTTCTGTGTAAAGACAATATGCAAAGTTTAATTACAGGTTGCACCCTGTAGAGACTGCCTGTAATGCTGGCTGTTCCATTTTGGTTCCTCTCCACCTCCTGTTTTAATTGTGCTTAAAAGAGCCTGTACCAATCAATAAAGAGAGACCTTGATAAGACATTTTACTTGGTCTCTGTCTCTTCTTCCCCTCCCCCCATTCTTTTTACAGGCTGGAACCCCTCTATACACCCACGGAATAAGGGAGTCATGCAGGACAGGACAGTGTACATGCATCGTTTTGAATGAGTGTTTTTCTGTCCTGGGGTTAAAAACTGTAAAGCAAGATTACTGGGTTATATAGCAGATCAATTCTTAGTTTACTGAGAACCCTCCATACTATTTTCCATAGCAGAGTTCCCACCAGCAGTGGATGAGAGTTCCTTTCTTACCATATCCCCACCAACACAAATTGTTCCTAATATTTTTAATATGTGCCATCCTCACTGATGTAAGATTATATCTCATTGTATCAATTTAGATTTTCCTAATGATAAGTGATGATGAGCATCTTTTTCATGTGCCTGTTGGCTGCCGTTCTTCCTCAGAGAAGTGTCTTTTTTAATTTTTCTTTCAATTTTTGATGGATTTCTGGTTTTGTGTGATTAACCTTTGTGAGTGAAAGTACTGTATATGCTAGGTGTCGAAACTTTATCTAAGATTTTAAGTGCAAAATTTTCTCTTACTCTGTCTTTTAATTTTAACTTGTGATTTTAATTTGTTGTTTAGAAAATTCTAGTTTGATGTAGTCGCATTTATTTAGATTTGTGTAAGGTGTGGGATATGAATTGATCTTTAATTGCTTATACATGTTATCCAATTGTTCCAACACTGTTGAAGGGTTGTATTCATATTTATTTTATGGTATAATATAGTTGACCATAAAAACTTTGATTTGGTGAAAAGATTTGTTTATATTGGTTATAATATTTTATGGAAGTCAGATTTTTTTTGTTAGTGGTGGTTTTTGTAGTATGGTTTTTATTTTATTTTATTTTTGTTTATCTTTTGCCTAAGTTATCCATCTTTCCAATTTTATTGAGGTAAGAGGGAATATATTGTTATAATGTATTGATTACTATAATTTTCACCTTAAAATAAATCTCCAGATGAGTAATAAAGATGTTTTTAATTTAGAAATTGCAATTTTGATTATCTTTAGAATAGTGTTTCAGGCTTACAATGCTTTAACTTCAAATTCACCACTAGTATCAGCATCCCTCAAATCAAGGTCCCCTTTCCATACTTCACCCTTCCTTCTTAGCAAACTCAGCACTTTTCAATTTAATTACACAGTCTAAAAGTCTTTTGACCAATGTCTTTAGTTTGCCACATCACAGTTCTTTTCTTGGTATTTCAGTAATTTAATATATGGTTATTGGTTTGCCTTCATTTGATACCTTTTATTCCCTTGTTTGGTTGCTCTCTAAACCACAAATGAGTGAGATCATCTAGTATTTGTCCTTCCCTCTCTGAATCACTTTCCTAACATAATGCCGTCAAGTTCCATGCAAGTTGTAAAAATTTATTTCACCTGTAAATAATTTCATTTTGTATGTATACAAATTTCTATATTCACTCATCTGGTATTGGGCATTTATAATTTTTAACATTTAAACTGTATTTGTCATTTGTGATTTTAAACTATATGTCTAGTTCTTCCTCCTTATTTGCAGAAATGTATTTTCTTACCAACTGATATATTTTCTTTATTAATGTAGAAATTTTTTACATAAATTTGTGTGTTGTTTTAAAACATATTACATTTGAGTTGTAATAAAATCTTATATAATGAGATGTATACAATTTATATAATTTAATTTTAAAAGATAAAGAAAATATCAATATTTTATAATTTATAACACTACTAGTGTTTTTTTGTGTTAATTTAATTTATAATATAAGTAAGATCACTTGCTTTCTGCTACATTTCTTTTTTTTTAAAAAATGTGTTTTAGATAGATTTGCAGATAACATAATATATATATATAAAAGACCCTAAAGATTCCACCAAAAAGATCCTAGGAACAAAAAATCAATACAGCAAAGTTGCCAGCTATAAAGTCAATACTCAAAAGACATGTAATTTCCTTTATACAAATAACGACTCAGAGAAGAAATAGATCAAAGAGTATATCTTCTTTAAAGTAATATCCCAAAGTATCAATTAAGTAGAAATCAACCTAGCAAGAGTAATAAGAGACCTATACCATGAAAACTACAAAACATTACGGAAACAAATGGAAGAAACCTAAGAAAATAAAAAAAATTCTATGCATGGATTGGAAAATTCAACATTATCAAAATCACCATCTTACCTAAACTATTATATAGATCCAATGCAATACCTATTCAAATCCAGACAGTATTATTCAAGGACTTAGAATAATGATTTATAACATTTGTGTGAAATCATAAAAGACCTAGGAGAGTGAAATCCATATTTAAAAACAAACTTGGGACATCTCATTACCTAACTTGAAGCTCTACTTCAAGACATTGTGATCAAAGCAGCATGGTACTGGAACAAAGACAGACTTTCAGACCAATGGGTTAGAAGAAAATATCCAGTGACAAATGCCCAAGTATATGGTCAACTAATCTTTGACAAGGGAGCTAAGAATCTGAACTGGAATAAAGAAAATATTCCACAAATATTGTAGCAATTGAATAAGTATGTGTAAATTGGCTAATCTCAGAGTTTTTCTTTGTAGTCCAGTAAAATTTCTTCTTGGTTATGGTTGTCAGAGTAGGGTTTCTGTAATTAGAGATCCTGTTTTTTGCACAGATCCTATGTCAAAGTCAGAGTATCACTGAACATCTTCTGGTTACATCTCACAGATAGTTGGTGATGCAAAAAACCCTGCCATGAAATCAGGTTGTTGCTGTTTCCAAGTCATCATAATGTTGCATGTACCCACTCTGGAGCCATTGGGTGCCAGGGAAGCATTAGGGCCTTACCTGGTAGAAATAAGATTCTTGTGCGCTGGTGCAGAAATCCCAGCTGGTTCTATAAATGGGATCCAAGATTCAGGAGTGAATGGTTTTTGTCCAACCATCTGAAGCCTAAGCCAAGGCACTATGATATATCAGTGTCAACCTCTCTTCACCAATGTTCCCAGAGTTCATTCCTACCATGCTCTGCCCCCAACCTGCCAGCGTAAGAGGCAGACTTAAAGTTTTGATTGCAAAAGTTCGTGTAGCATGATTTTATTGTTGTTTACTCTGGCATAGATTTTAGTTACTTGGATATTTGGTTTATTGGTGAATTCTTTTTTAACACCATGAACGTACATGAGACCCCTTGCCCCATCCATCATTGTTTTGTATTTGAACTTTTTCTTCTCTACTCAAAATTTTTACTTCTCCTTACTATACCCTGAGTTCTAGTGTGTTCTTGATTGTCTCCATTTGAAAAATTTTCTTTCTTCATGAGTTATTCTAAATAACACATTTAAGCAATATTATTCTGTATCTATCCTTCATCTTCTAGTTAAGTTATTTAATATAATGCATTAAAAATGTTGCAGCAAATTTCATGATGGTATCATACCTACAAGTATGTATTACTTCAATGTATATATATACCACATCTTAAGATTCACTCATCTGTTGTTGGACATCTATATTGATTTTAACTGTTAGTTAATGTATTCATTACTACAATGGAAGAGTGGTGTACATACTTTTGGAAGAGTGTTTTTCTGTCCTTGGATTGCTATCCAAAAATAGAATTTCTTGACCATACGACAGCTCATTCTGAATTTATTGAGAATATTCCATACTGTTTTCTACAGGTATTGGACCAGGTAGCATCCTATCAGCAGTGGACGAGAGATCTGTTTCACCACAGCCTCACCAACAAATATTTTCCCAATATTTTTGATCTGTGCTATCCTCACTGGTGTACCATGATATCTCATTGTTAGATATCTCATTGTTAGATGAGATAGATTATTTAGATTTACATAATGATAAGTGATGGTTAGCATTATTTTTCATGTGCCTGTTGCCATCTATGGATATTCTTCAGAGAAATGTCTGTGCATTTTCTCCCCACATTTTAATGGATTATTTAGGTTTTGTGCAATTAACCATTGTGGGTACTTTGTATCTCCTAGATACCAACATTTTATCTGAGGTATTAAGTGAAAATATTTTCTCCCACAATTAGATGTCTTTTAGTTTGTCTCATATTTTTGTCAATATTTTAACAATTTTAATAAAAAATATAATTGTTTTACCATAAAAAATTGCTGGTGGGTGCCTCTTGGTCTCAGAGTAAACCTTTTTTACACAAGTCAGTTCCTGAACCCTAAAAGTGTGTGACTGACACGTAAAGAAGGTCCCAGTGGTTTTGTTTTCTCTAAGACTTAGGGCCATTTTAACCTCGATCAATTCCTGACCTTGACAAGATCACAGAAAGAAGTTAAAGATAGATAGAGCCTCAATATATATATATATATATATATATATATATATGTATATATACATATATATACATATATGTATGTATATATATAATTTGATCCCATAAAACCTGATATACATTCTTCTCCATTACAGATGGGGCATTCTCTAAGATGTACTACATGCTAGATCATAAAACATACCTCCAAAAATTAAGAAGATAGAAATTTTATTGGCTAACTTCTCATATTATGATGCACTGAAAAGAGAGAGAGAGAGAGAGAGAGAGAGAGAAAGAGAGAGAGAGAGAGAGAGAGAGAGAGAGAGAGAGAGAGAGAGAGAGAGAGAGAGAGAGAGAGAGAGAGAGAGAGAGAGAGAGAGGAGAATGTCTGCACCAAAAGCAAGCAAGGGTAAAGGAAACTGGAGATAGTTGTGGCAAGAAATGTCCTTATTAAAGAGTTTCTTCAAGTGACTGATAGTAGTTAGGTCTTCAGAACTACAATCTTTATTCGTTTAATGTAATGAAGTTAATTCAGCTTCATTATGTTGTATTTGGCTATCCATTTTTTTCTACAAAATTTGTAAGATTTTTTTTTGTTTTAATATATGGGTTTATCTATTGGTTCTCAATCCTGTTAAATTTGACTAATGTTTTTCCAAACCATAATTGCTGCTGTTACTTTGTATTAAAAAACCATTAACTACTGATATAAATTTTATTGAACTTGGATATTGCTTTAAATGAGACGGTATTTTAGCAACAATAATTTATTGACATCATGAAGATAAACTAGATTTATATTTGTTTCTTCTTATTTCTTCAGCAAAGTCTTATAGTTTTAAATGTATACAACTTTTACCTATTTTATTAAGCTTATTCTTAGGTAGTATTTTATGCAATAGTAAATGGGGTTGATTTTAATGATTATTTATATTTTACTTACTAATTTGCATATAAAATATAGTATACTGTTAATTTTTTCTTTATATCCTTAGCCTATTACTTTATACAATCTATAAGTTCTAATAGTTTTAGTGGTGTGTTTAAGGTTTTCTGTGTATGTCATGTCACTTGCCGATAATGGCAACTTTACTTCTTTTCACATTAATTTTTTGTTTATTTTAATTTATCACTTTAGCTAGTATGCCCAGTATAATTAATGTTCAATGTTAATGGTGAAGGTAGATTTTATAATTACTTAGAATAATCTTAAAGAAAAAGCTTTGATATGTGTACCATCAAACATAAAGCTACATGTGGATTTATCAAATGTGTTGTAGTTAACTATTCTGTGCTTATCACAATGTAATTTTAAATAAATCTTGATAATAGCTTTGACTGGATACATTGAAATGATTATATGACTTTTAATTTTTTATTTTAATTATGTGGTATTAGTTGATATGTGAACCATGTTATTCAACAATGTTTAACTATCCTACATTCCCTGGGAGAAAACCACTTGATCATGGTGCATGGTTATTTCAATGTACTATTGAATTCAGTTGGCTAAGATTTATTGAGTATTCCAACTTCTGTATCCTACATTGCTATGATCAGATTGATAACTTTTCATTTCTTTTGGTGCTGTTATTTCTCCACCTTCTATTTTTCTAAGTACAAAACTATTCAACAATAACAATAATAGAAGCCTGAGAGATAGCACAGCAGTAAGGCTTTGGCCTTGATGTGACCAATACAGGACAGACCCCAGTTCAAACCCGGCATCCCATTTGGTCCCCTGAGCCTGCCAGGAGTAACTTCTGAGCACAAAGCCAGGAGTAAACCCTGAGCACTGCCTTGTGTGACCTTTAAAAAAAAGGTGTAAATGCCACTGCATACATAAACTTTTAGGGGAGCTCAGCCCAACAGATGTATCCTGAGATTATCCTGGTGGGGAGAACTAAAATAAACCCCATGGGGTTCCTTAAAAGGTCAGCTGTGGATGCCTTTTTCTCCTGCATGGATGGTTGAAGAATTTCCGAATAGATGCTTAGCATTACATTTTCTGTCATTATTTGGCTATCTCTCCTTTGTAAATCTCAGGAATAATTGTGGTCACTATCAAATAATTTGGCTCAGAAATTCCAGCACCAAAGATTACTTGAGACCCCTTTTCTGGATATATTTAGCCCTAAAAGCAAAAAAAAAATGTTTTTTTCTCTTTTTCAAATATGTCCTTGTAGCTGCAGTCTCTGGGTATCAAGGACGAATGCAGATCCTGGGCAATCTTTTAAAAATAGGGAAACACATTTTAGGGGATTTGGCTCCTTCCTTGACTTAACCTCTAAAACAATAGAGTCCAGCCCAGTAAAGACCAAGGGCCTAAATATTTCCTACTTCCTCCTAATCCTGATTTTGCATTTAAAGTAAGTTTGCTGAGAGCTCCCTTGAGTTGTAACCATCTCCTTTGTAATTTAGAATGTTTACAGTCACACCCATAGCTTAGGTATTGTTACTGTTGTACTTTGCTTTGTGATTATAATTATTCTTTTCTATACCTATGGCTGGTTTTACCCCCACAAATCTCCTTTCCTAAAGATTAAATTTGTCGCACTCCTGCCAAAAGATATGTTGACCCACATACTCTGTGTGTGATATCATTATTTCATATTACATATCTGGCCACTCTTGCTCCTGCTTTTCTCCTGTGAAGGATTTGCTCCCCACTAGAGATGCTGAGATGCAAGATGCCTGCAGCATATTCCTGTATTTGCAATCATAAAAATATTTACCCATGATCTTCTTTAGCTGTTTTATCATTTTCTGTTTTTGTACCATATAATGTTACTCACATGAGATGCTTTCTGGAAGTGTTCCCTATTCCTTAATTTGTTGAAAGAGCTTGAGAAAGAAACACTTGGCTTTGAAGGGGGATTCAAAATGAAGTCATCTAGATTGGGACTTTTATTTCAGGGTAGCTATTTGACTAATCTTTTTATTTTCTTGCCTATGTTCAAGTTTCTGTTTCTTCTTGATTCTATCTTGAAGGTTTTATTATAATTTGTTAGTTTCTTCAGTTTTCCAATTTGTTGGTATAGATATTCTTCAATGTAGACTAATGAGATATTTTAGTGTGGTGCTATCTCTTCTAATCTTTTCTCTTATAATTTCTAGTATAATTTATAAACTTTTATCTTTACTCTTTTACTTCTAGTTTACTTCTTAATTCATTTGCGTTCTGACTAATAAATTGTCAAGTTACTATATGCTTTAAATTCAGTTGATTGTTTTATTGATTTAATTTTTCTATTTTATTGTCAGTTTAATTTTAATATAGCCTATTTTATACCACTTTTATATTATATTCTAGGTAACTAGGTATAAGATTAAAATCTTCATTTGATTATTTTTTACTTTTAAGATTGCTAGGTATCCAACTGAGCGCCTCATAGGAACAATACTTACAATTAAGCTACATTACTGATACTTAATGTTGTTTCCTGGAAATTTTCTTCCTGGGTCTTTGGGACTCCAATGATTCTTAAGTTGTTTCTGTTGAGCTTATCATAGACTTCTATTTTAATCTGTTCTTATTCTTTGACTAATTTTTCCACTGTCTGTTCATTTGCTTTAAGTTTTTTTTCCAATCTCTCCTGGTGTATGGAATTGTTATTTGTCTCATCTTCCACAGCACCAAGTCTATTCTCAGCTTCTGATACCCTGTCCCAGATCTTATCCATTTTGTCATTCACTTCGTTTACTGAGTTTTTCAGGCCTGTTAGTTGACATGTTATTTCAGTTTGGAGTTTTGTGATTTCTGTCTTCATATTTTCTCGATCCATGGTTTCTTTGAATTCATTGAGCATCTTCCATATTGCTAGTCTAAAGTCTTTTTCCGAGAGGTTGATTAGTTGGCTGGTCATTATCTTGTCATCAGAATTGTCATCTTCATTCTCTATGTCTGATGCTGGCCTGCGTTATTTCCCCATTGTCACACTTGTATTGTGGGGTTTTCTACGTGTTGTGGTGGTATTCATTGGCTAAATGATGGAGGCAACCATCATTTGGCTCCGCCCTTTCTGGATGAGTCAACTTGCCTCAAAGGGAGGGGAGTCCTCCATGTATGAAGCCTCACACAGGATCAAATCTTAGGCCTGAGCACGCAGCAGAGAAGACAGTCTGGAGAGAAATATTGGGTTTCAGTGATCCAGCACAGTTCTTAGTGTGATTTTTTTCTTCTTGTTGCGATGGTGTTCTTTTCTTAGAAAGAGTGCACGGCTGCGTAGTGAAGCAGAGCCAAAGTGCTCTGCTGTAGCCTCTTTTCAGCCCACTCCCAAGAGGTTTAAGCAGCAGGACAGTAGACAGACACACACAGGCAGCACTCACAATTTTTCACAGTCCCAGACTATTTTTCTAGTTGAGTTAATTTTTAATACCATTTCATAGAAGATAATATTAAAAATACATAATATTATTTTAATATTTTTATTTTTTAATAAAAATGCTGGAAATGCATAGAGATAACCAATAAGAACCACACTTGATGGTGTTAGAGGAGTAGAAAACCCTGAAGACCTAACCTAGAAGCTTTTTTATTTTCCAAAATAAATTGTAAATAATTTCCAAAATTATTTACAGTTGAGTTTTAGGCATATAGTGTTCCAATCACTTCCTCAATGTCCATTTTCCTTCACCAATGGCCTTAGTTTCCCTCCTACCCATATCTTACGTCTATGACATACACTTTTTTAATTTGGGACACTGGTTTATAATACTTTTCATGATAGGGTTTCATACATACCATATCATCAATTTCCAGCACCATCTCCTCCACCAGAGTGTTCACTTTTCTCCACAGTTGTCACATGTTCCTCTTGCCCTTCTATGTTCTAGCCACCGCAGTTACTGCTAGTTAATTTTCAATAAAAGAACAAAATGTTTAAAGGAGAGCAATTAATATCTCTTCAACAGTGGTGCTGGGAAAAATCCTCTGCTGCATGGAAAAAATGAATTCAAATGCTTTCACAAAAGTCAAATAAATAGTTTAAAGACTTCAAATAAACCCTAAATCAATATATTATACTGATGAAAACATAAGCAGAAAACTCCATGAAATTGAAGTTGGAGACATCTATAAAGATTTAACTCTATTGGCCAAGCAAATAGAAGCAAAGATAAATAGTATTATATAAAATTGAGGAGCTTATACATCTCAAAAGAAATGATGACCAGAATGAACAAAAAAACCCATGACTTAAAAAAATATTTGCTCCCTACTCATATAATAAATGTTAGTATCATGTGTGTGTGTGTGTGCGTGTGTGTGTGTATAGATAGATAGATAGATAGATAGATAGATAGATAGATAGATAGATAGATAGATAGATGTTAGTGCTGGTAGAACTTTACAAGAATAAAACATCAAACCTCATAAAAAATGGGGTGAATAAATGAATAGGAACTTCATAAAAGAAGACATAAAAAGACCAAAAAACTTATAATAGAGGACTGCATGATTAATTCCCAGGGAGATGCAAATTAAAACAATTAGATATCATCTCACACCAGAGAGATTAAGACTCATTAAAAAAAAAAAACAACCAGATTTTGTTTCACAGCTTCTGGGAAAAGATATCCTCATTCACTGCTGGTGGGAATGTTAACTGGTTCACCTTTATAGAAAAGATACTTATACTCTTTATCCCAATTATTTACATGGTGAAATCTATAGACCTTTAGAACACTGTTTTGAATAGAAATTTTAAGAATGAAAGTACATGGTATGTAGTATTTTGTCACAGAACAAATTATTAAGTTGGAAAAGCTTGCCTTACAATTAAAAGATAGTGAGAATACCTTGATGTGTTAAAAAATAATAGTCACATTAAATTCTTTAGGCTTGACTTTTGTGCCTCTTTTATTGTGTCACTTTTCCTCTAGGCCCTGCCAATTTAGGACCACCTAGTCTCCTGAATGCCACCCTTTCTTCAGGACCATAAGTAAAACCCAAATTGCAGGGTAAAAGTTCTTTGGTTTGCTGCTTGAGGCATAAATAATTTCTCTGCCATCTCTTTCACTCCACTCAAATTACCATGTGGAATGACAATTTGAGTTACTTTTAAATGTTTCTATGTTTTCTTATAAAAAAAATCCAGACATTTCTTCGCTTTTTCTGACTTCATAGAGAAATAGTGAATGTATTCAAGATTTGACCTATAAATCCTATCCAAGTTGGTTGGGGTTTGGAATTTCCTGAGTTGTTGTCACATCTGAGAGAACCTTGCAAATTAGTTGCTAATGAGGCATTTTGAGGTTTGCTGAGTTGGGAAATGGATCAAGTTTTCTTAGGTCAATCATTTCCTATCAGTATTTTGCACTTCATTTTATTTTAAATGATGAAATTTATATTATTATTAACATGTACATGCTATTAAACTCAAGCAAGAAGATCTAGAATACATTTTAGATGTTCATTTTAATTATAAAAATAGGATAAATATTTTATTTCCCTGAGGAAAATAATAGATTTTTACTGATTTTGTCCATAAAGATTTAATATTTTCCAATGACTTGTGCTATATAAAAATTTAAAACTGTTTTTATGAGGTCAGAGCAATAGTACAGTATGTACGGCATTTGTCTTATATGCAGCTGACCCAGGTTTTATTCCCAGCACCTCAGATAGTCCTGAGTTTGCCAGGAGTGATTTCTGAGTGTAGATCCAAGAGTAACCCCTGGAGCCACTGGGTGTGGCCCCAAAACAAAACAAAAATATGCTTTTATAACAATGAAGGTAAATACACTCCAGTAAAATGAGTAAAAGAAGCCTGGTTTCTTTCTTTTATACAATCCAAGCATTCACTTATCTTTTTTCAATGAATTGCCAATTATATAAATGAGCAATTATCATAACTCAATGTAATGCTTAAATGCTATAATATAAAATTTTAAATGTGAGTTATAATTATAATTGATAAATATAATGTTATGATTTTGTAGTTGAAGTAACTTTTAATAAAAGTATTTTGGGAACACTGAGGATACATAATATACTTATATAATTTTGCTGTGTGTTTTTACATATGAATTACGTTTTTCCTCCTTGAATATTTATTTATTAATAAATTGTTCTTATTATATAAAAATAATTTCAACTTTCTAATTTCTAAAATTCTATGTTTTGAAAATCCATTGATTTAATTTAGGTAAAACTTAAAATAATCTATAATATTTTCTAGTTTAAAAGGCAAAAGTTTTAATTAAAATTACATACATTTATACATGAACATCCTCACATACACACAGAATTTATTACTAAGTATGGCAAATGACCTGCATATAAAGTGTATTTTTGATTCATGTACTGTTACCACCAACCACTGAATTTTAATGTCACTTTACTATTCAGCACACTATTTGAAGGTCATTGCTTAATATTTTGGTCTAGCACAGCAAGTTCAGATTCTTAATGGTTGAATAATTATATTTGTATGAGGAAAATATTTGTTTTTTAATATTTATCAAGGTGTTAAGTGGCTTAAAGGAAGTTTGTTTCAGTTCACTTTTAACATGCCTTTTTGTGAAAGTGCTTTAAATATGCTAATACTGAGACAGAACATAATTTTTTCATTTATTATATCAAATTTGACTGTTCAGTTGTTGATTAAAATATAAAATATAAAATCCAAGTGTTGGGTGAGGCCACCCTTGGCAAGTCACAGCACCTCTAGTCCTTTCAGCCAGTGAAGATGCAGGATAATGTGGAGAAATAATTTACAAGTAGTCAGTTAAAGTTTCATCAGAGTCAGTTCACATTATTCTATGGCTCTGTCTTTGCCATGTGCAGCCTCTTCACCATGTTTGCCTAAATCATTTTTCTCCTGATGAACTCTCTGCTACTTCTCTCCTAAGCTTTCTATACTGAGCAGATTATTGATGCTTCTCTTCTGTGTCTTCCTACCTTTTGCTGCTCCTCCTTCCCAGGCAGAATCTCTTTCTTTCGCTCAAATAGCCTGTCACATTCCAGATGAGAGCAGGACTTACTCTTCAGGTGGGATTCACATCTCAATAAAAGAGGTTAGGAAACAGATAATTTGGGCCACCGTTACAGTCTGTCACAAATTATTCTACACATGTAACTGAAAATCACAGTACTTTATGTTTTATAATTTTAAAACTCATGTACACTAAATTATTGTTACTGATTTTACTTCTGGCATCATTAATTAGTTAAAAACCACCAAGTGTCTGGGAGCAGCTGAATAGCTATATAAACCATGGTATATCTACACAGTGGAATACTATGCAGCCATTAGTAAAAATGGAACCGTGAAATTTGCTTATACATGGCCATGTATTACATTATGGTCATAAAGATGATTATGCTGAGTAAAATTAGCCAGAAGGATAGATGTAGAATAATCTCACTCATTTATAATATGTAAGGAAAATAATAGACAGTAAGATAAAAATATCCAAATACAATAGAGTAAGGATCAGGAAGTCCAGCTCATTGTAGAAAGAAGACCACCAAGAGTGGTGAGTGCAATTAGATTAGAGAAGAGTTTACTATGACAATGATAGTTGGAAATGATTGCTCTGGACAAGAACTTGTTGCTGAAAGGAGAGGAAGTGACATGCCAGTCACTCTTCTCCTCTAAAAATACTGCAAAACACACTGCCAAAAAGGAAAGAAAGGAGGAAGAATTGCATGTCCTACAAACAGATGGGGGCTGGGGATGGTGAGTGGGAGGGAAATGGAAACATCATTAGCAGGGAGGGTGCATTGATGAAAGATGCTGTGCATTGTATGACAGAAACTTAAATAAAGTTGCTTAAATAAAGCAACTAAAATTAGATTCTTTATATGAAAACATGTTGGCTTTGAAGTCATTACTTGCATAAACAACTCAAAAGTGGATTCTTTGGGATCATGGCCATTTTACTGGTCAAAAAAATTTTATGAATGAAGAATTATCTTCTGTTTGTGTGTGTGGTGTGTGTGTGTTTAAAAATTAGCTGGTGGAAATGCAGACTAATCCAGCCTTTTTGAAAATCAATATGAAAAATTCTCAAAACTAGAAATTGAGTTTCCATATAATACAGCAATATAACTCCTCGAGATATACCCTAGGAACACAAAATAACTTTGCATAAAAGCCCTAGCATTCTTATATTTGTCACAGCACTAATTATAATAGAAACTGGAAACAAACAACCCAAATAACCCAAAATTAGGAATAGCTAATGAAACTGTGGTATATCTACACCATGGAATATTATGTAGCTATTAGAAAGTTATAAAATTTGCTGGTAGATGGATAGATATGGAGGCTGTTATGCTGAGTAAAATGTATCAGAGGGAGGATAGACATAGAATAATTGTACTCATTTGTGGGATATCTGAAAAGAATATAGTGTGATAATAATATTCAGAGATAACAGAAATCAGAATTAGGATGACAAGTCCATGGTAGAAAACTTGCCATAAAGAGTGGTGAATCCAGCTAGGGTAGTGAATGGACCACTGAACAGTAATAGTCGGAACTAAAAAGTTTGAACAAGAACTGGATGCTAAAGGAATAAAGTGATATGCATGGAACCTTTCATTAGCAATAATGAAAGCTACCGTGTTGGAATAGAAAAGGAAAAGAGAGAAGTAAAATGCCTGTCTATAGATAGGCATTGGAGGGTGCATGAAAAGGAAAATGGTAACAGGTGTTGGGAAATGGGAATTCCATAGCTGTGGTATGCATTTTATGACAGAAACTCAACCATAAACAATATATTTTGGGATCTTGGGTCACACCCGGAAGCTCTCAGGAGTTACTCCTGGCTCTGTGCTCAGAAATCAGATATGGGATGCTGGGAATCAGACCAGGTCCATTCAGAGTTGGCCACATGCAATGTGAACAACTGACTGCTGTGCTATCAATCTGGCCCATTATTAACAAGTTTGTAATCATGGTGCTTAAATAAAGTAATTATATTAAAAATAAATAAATAAAAATGAAGAGACAAAATATACAATGTACTACTCTCCTTAGTTTTTATAATTACTTAGTTTTATAATTATTTAAATAAAATAATTATAATAATTAAAATATGCAGTAATTATTAATTATTTTAAATAAATTTTTAAAGCTTTACTTATTGGTTTATGAAGGTTGACTACATTTTAATTTTTAGAGTATAACAGAGCCTGATCGATACCAAACTTCTAACAAGCAGCTGCTGACCAGACCCTCAGCTGCCGGTCTTGAGACCAATCCCACCCAGAAGCTTCTGCACAAGCTGTGTGATTGAAGGTGAATTGGCACTGCCAAAGAAGGGTGAATCTAGGGGAGCCTAACCTCTTTGCTTTGTTCTGCAGCAGTACATACCTCATACCCCTAGCACAACACACAGAAAACATCACACTACAGGCGGATAATGGAAAAACAATGCTGACCAATACCATTCAAAGAGAAGGAAGATGGCACTCTGATGACCCCAAAAGTGCAAAACACCTATTTAGCCTCTCAGAAAAGGAATTTAGAGAATAAATATGAACTCAAAGAAAGTGTGTATTGAGCTGAATGGAACACAAATAAGAATCAAAAGGATATAAAAATACTACTACCAATACTTTTTAGGCTCTTTCAGGAAATTGAAGAAACAAAAACACTTCCAAATAGTTGTTATGAAGCTAACATCACCCTGATACCAAAACAAGACAGAGATGCTGCAAAAAAAAAAAATACAGTCCAATATCCCTGATGAACACAGATGCAAAGATCCTCAATAAAATCCTAGTAATAGGATCCTGTTGCCTCATCATAAAGGTCACACAATATGGCCAATTAAGTTTTATTTCAGGAATGAGAGGATGGTTTAGCATACGTAAATAAAACATGATGCATCATATCAACAAAAGGAAAAATAAAGACAATACGATCATATTAATAGATGCAGTGAAAGCATTCGATGAGTTCCAATGCTCATTCATGATACAAACTCTCAACAAGATAGAAATGAAAGGAACTTTTCTCAATATAATCAAGGCCATATTATTACAAGCCAATGCAAATATTATGCTCAATGGAGATAAAGTAAAAGTCTTTCATCTAAAATAGGGTACAAGACAGGGCTGCCCCTGTCACCACTCCTATTCAACATATTACTGAAAGTACTTGATATAGCAAGTAGGCAAATAAAAGATATCAAGGGCATCCAAATAGCAAAGGAAGAAGTCAAGCTCTCACTGTTTGCAGATGACATAATAATATATGTAGAAAACCCTAAAGTCTCCACCAAAAAGCTTCTTGAAACAGTAGGTTCATATAGCAATGTAGCAGGCTACTAAATTAACAAGGAAAAATTAATGGCCTTCTTATACACAAATAATGATAGAGAAGATATCAACATTAAAAAAATCAATTCTGGGCCCAGAGAGATAGCACAGCGGTGTTTGCCTTGAAAGCAGCCAATCTAGGACCTAAGGTGGTTGGTTCGAATTCCAGTGTCCCATATGGTCCTCCGTGCCTGCCAGGAGCTATTTCTGAGCAGACAGCCAGGAGCAACCCCTGAGCACAGCCGGGTGTGGCCCAAAAACCAACAAAACAAAACAAAACAAAAAAACAATTCTATTCACATTAGTATCACACAAACTCAAATACCTTGGAGTCAACTTAACAAAGGAGGTGAAGGAACTATGCAAAGAAATCTACAAAAGCCTGATTCAAGAATAAGGGAGGACACAGGAAATGGAGACACATACCCTGTTTATGAACTGGGAGGATTTAACATCATTAAAATAGCAATATTCTCCAAATCTTTGTACAGATTTAATGCAATATTTCAAAGTATACCCATGACATTCCTCAAAAAAGTGGATCAAACATATCAAACACACCTGAAATTTATTTGGAACAATAAACAATGAATAGTTAAAGCAACCCTTATAAACATGAAGATGGGAGGCATCACTTTCCCCAACATTAAAAATGTACTACAAAGCAATAATCATTAGTATTTGGTGTTGTAATAAAGAATGACACTCAGATCAGTGGAATAAATTTGAGTATTGAGAGAAGGTTCCCCAGACATATAATCACATTTATAAAGGGGCAGAAATGCAAAATAAAACAAGGAAACCCTCTTCATAAGTGGTGCTGTAAGAACTTGTCAGACAAGTGCAAAAAATAAAACTCAGACCTCCATCTAACACTATTCACAAAGGACCAATCTAATGGATTAAAGACATTGATATCAGACCTGAACCATAAGGTATGTAGAAGAACAGGTAGCTAAAACACTCCATGACATTAAGACCAAAAGCATCTTCAAGGAGGAAATAGCAATGTCTAAACAAGTGGAGGAGGAGAAAAACAGATGGGACTATATTAAACTGAGAAGCTTCTGCATCTTAAAGGAAATAATAATGAGGATACAAAGGCTACCCACAGAATGGGAAAAACTACTCACCCAATACCCATCAAATAAGGGGCTAATATCTAAGATATACAAGATACTGATAGAATTTATCAAGAAAAAAACATCTAACACCCTCCAATAATGGGAATAAGAAACAGACAATTCCTCAAAAAAAAAAAAAAAACTACAAATGGCCAAAATACATATGAAAAAATACTCCACATCACTAATCATCAGGGAGATGCAAATCAAAACAACAGTGAAGAACCATCTCATACCACAGAGACTGGCACACATCACAAAGAACAATAACAATCAAGGATGCGTGGAGAAAGGAACTTTCATTCTCTGCTGGTGGGAATGCTGTCCAGTCCAGCTTCTCAGAAAAACATATGGAATTCCTCAAGAAACTGGAAATTGATACGGCCAGAGCAGTGGCGCAAGCAGTAAGGCATCTGCCTTGCCCAAGCTAGCCTATGACAGATTGAGGTTGGATCCCCAGGTGTCCAATATGGTCTCCCAACCAGGAGCCATTTCTGAGTGTATAGCCAGGAGTAACCCCTGAGCGTCATCTAGTGTGCCCCCACTCCAAAAAAAAAAAAAAAAGAAAAACAACAAAAAAAATTCTAGAAATTGAGCTCCCATATGATCCAGCTATACCACTCTTAGGAACACAAAACATAATACAAATATGCCTTATTTAAATGTCCCTTGCCTATTTTAAGTTGGGAACTCAATGAGCCTAATGAATCTTATGAAGACTAGACCTCTGGGCAATCCAATTTTAAGGGCTAAAAAATGTGGGTGCAATGAACCAGGAGGATGAGAAACAGAATCTATGGGAAGATGGTAGGTCAGGGGAACAATTTAAACCTTCTCTGGTTGGAATAATACTGAAGTCAAGAAGTTGTAGTATCAAGGAGACAGTCAATCCCAGGGACTGTTTATGGTCCCTTGAGCCCTTTCCAGAGTGATCCCTGATCACAGAGTCAGAATTAAGCTTTATACACACCCTGTGTAAAGTCCCAAATAAGTAAGTTAGAAAAATAATGCCACATGTTCAAATCTATGGTTTGGCTATCTTTTCCTTTTCTTTTTCTTTTTCTTTTCTTTTTTTTTTTTTTTTTTTTTTATAGCTCTGGGTCTTTTAGGGAGGCAGAAACTTACACAGGTCAAAAGAAAAAAATTTTTTAGCTGAGCAGAATTCTGTTTCTTAGAGAAAAATATACTGTGGCCAAAGAAATACTACAGCAGAAAAGGTGCTCGCCTTGCATGTGGTTGACCCTTGTTCAATGTCTGGCATCCCAGATGGTTCCTCCAGCACTGTAAGGCGTAATTCCTGAGTACAGAGCCAGGAGTAAGCCTTGAGCACTTTTGGGTGTAGCCCCCAAACAAAACAAAACAACACATTTGGGCTGCCTAATAGAACAGTGGGTAGGGCATTAAAAAAGGAAGAAATTAAAACAATTTTTCATTTTATTCTTCAAAAGGCATAGAATAGAAACAATTCCAGAATAATTCATTATTTCCCAAATCCCCCAAAAGTTATATTTTATTATGCTTTTCAATATTGATAAATTTGAAGTATTTTAGGTCTTAGCTCTCAACCCCAATTTATTGTATGTACTTCTTCAATGTAGCAGCTGTGTAAGGTAGCCTAATTTGGGTGATACTGTTTTTTATCAAAGTGAATTATTAAATTTTATCAGAGAAAATTACACATGCTTCAGTGAAAGAACTATTTTATATTTAATACCAAAAATGATCTATTTAAAAGAAGATGTATAATATAGGCACTCTGAAATATTTGAAGAGCAGAAATCATTCCCCTTCAATGATTTATATCATTTATACATCACCTTAATTAGTAATTCAGACTATGATTCAGGGATTTTCTGGAATTTTATTTGGAAACACCAGATGTTAAATATTAGGAACTGGGACATTCTGGATGATGATTAAAGTGGAAAAGTAGAATTCTTTGTTTTAGGGAAATAAAGTGTTTTCTCAACAAAAGGGGATAATCAAAAGCAGAAAAACTTTTAAAACCGTAGTCTACTAAAAATATTATCAAGTCATTTATTTGGATTTTATATAAAATTCCAAGCAGAAAAAGACTGACTATAATATCTCTATATCAAGTATGTTCAATCCCTATGTAGTTTTCAGCCCAAAATAGATAAAAACTAGTTTTTATTTACCTTAAGGTATTTTTTCAGAATATATACAAAGCCAGGCAAGTATATATTTTAAAGTAGTGTCTAATATTAAAATCTGTGGGAGTGTTTACTTTTATAATATAAGTGAATATTTAATTATATTTTTGGATTCTTTAAGACACATATAATATACTCTCCATGTATCAAGATCTGTGATTTTCCAGATATGTGAGATTGTTCTATTCTATCCCACTATCTCTGATTCATTTCACTCAGCAAAATACTCTCCATGTGCAACTCTCTTACATATCCATGTACAAGAAAATTAAATAATTCATTTTTCCTAAGCACTGTATAGTATTCCATTGTATAGATATCACATTTACTTTATCCACTTAGGTTGTTTCCAGATACTGACTATTGTAAATAGAGCTGCAATTAACATAAGAATGTTGTATCATTTTTCTGTTCGTTTGTTTGTTTTATAGGGTACATTCTAGGCTGGGACACATAGAAGCTCAATTTCTAGTTTTTGAGGAATATGCATATATTTTGTACAAAGGCTGGACCCAGTCTGCATTTCATTTCTTTGAATTAGAATTCTTTTCTCTGGCATTTGAACTGGCACTGGTTATGTTTGGTTTTCGTTAGTGTGCCAGTCTCTGTTATGTGAAATGATACCTCTTTATTGTTTTTATTTGATATACCTAATAATTCATATGTGGAGTATATTTTTATATATCTTTTGCCCATTTATAAGCATGTTGGGATTTAAAAGGAGGATCATCTGGGTCTTAAGGGTACTAAAATGGTACACTAATAATCCATGTTACTTTGCAATTAAATGTATGAGGTACAGTTATTAAAAGTACTCAATTCACAGAATCTCAATGAATATTTTAAAATAGTAATACTTTAAATTTATAATTATTTATAATTTGCTCACTCACGTGTATTTTACTATACAAAATATTTATCATTTATATTCTATGTTAAGAACTTAGTGTTGGGCAGACATTTTGGGGCTTTCCCGGGTTGCTTCAAACTGGGAACTTTGATCTTCTCTGGCATTCATCCCCTGACGGCTTGCCTCGGCTGAGGTGAGAGTTCCCGGGCCAAAGTTGTGGATAAAGCTGACTGCTGGGCCCCATAGGCTCAGCAGACATTTTGGGGCCTCCCCCAGCTTGCTTCAACCTGGGAAATTTGATCTTCTCCGGCATTAATCCCTTGAAGACGTGCCTTGGCTGAGGTGTTTCTTTTCGACCAAATTTGTGGATAAGAGATTCTGCTGGGCCCCTTAAGTTCGGCAGACATTTTGGGGCTTCCCCGCACTTGCTTCAACCTGGGAACTTTGAACTTCTCTGGCATTCATCCCCTGATGGCTTGCCTCGGTTGAGGTGAGCGTAACCAGGCCAGAGTTGTGGATAAAGCTAACTCTGATGGCCCCCTTAAGCCCACCTATAAGGGGTAGAAGCAGAGGAGCGTGGCCACTCCACTTCGCTTCATGGCTGCGCACTCCACCTAGCCAATTAGTACCACCACAACACGTAGAAAAGCCCAGAGCATAAGTGTGACAATGGGGAAACTACGCAGACCAACTTCAGCCATAGAGATTTAAGATGGAAACTCTGATGACCCAACAATGGCCAATCACCTAAGCAGTCTTTCAGAAATGGAGTTTAGAGAAGAAATATGGAGGTTCTCACAGAACTCAAAGAAAGTATAAACCAGAACACTAATAAAAATCAAGAGAATCTGAAGATAGAAATCAGAAAATTCCAAACTGAAATATCAGGTCAAATACCAGGTCTGAAAAACTTAGTAGATGAATTGAGGAACATAAAGGATGAGCTTTCCAACAGGTTAAAAGCAGCTGAGGATAGAATTAGTGCTCTGGAAGATGAGATGCATAACAACACAGCAGAAGAGATTGGAAAAAAGCCTTAAATCAAAGGATCAGACAATGGAAAAGTTACTCAAAGAATATGAGCAGATGAAAATAGAAATCTTTGATAAGCTCAACAAAAACAACTTTAGAATCATTGGAGTCCCAGAGACCCAAGAAGAAAATCTCCAGGAAGAATCAATGGTCAAGAATATCATCACAGAGAAACTACCAGAGCTAAAGGAAATATGTGACCAATACTGCATGCCTGAAGAGTACCAGCTAAAAAATACCCCAGGAGAAACACCCTAAGACACATTCTAGTCACCATGATGAAACCCACAGATAGAGATTCAATAGTGCAAACAGCAAGATCAAAAAGGGAAATTACATTCCAGGGAGCATCTTTGAAATTTACAGCAGACCTGTCACCAGAAACATTCAAGGCCAGAAGGCAGTGGTGGGATATAGTGGCAAAACTCAATGAAATAAATGCTTTGCCAAGAATACTGCACCCAGCAAAACTCACTTTCAGGTTTGAAAGAAGTATACATGGCTTCACAAATAAACAACAGCTCAAAAACTTTGTAGACTGAAAACCAGCCTTAAAATAAAAACTGAAAGATCTATTCTAAAGACAAGACAGAACAACAACAACAACAACAACAACAAAACACCAAACTTCTACAAAAAGATGACAATAAATCCCATGACAATTATTTCTCTCAATGTCAATGGACTAAATGCACCCGTTAAGAGACACAGAGTGGCAAAATGGATCAAAAAACTGAAGCCAACCTTCTGCTGTCTACAAGAAACACACCTGAATAGTCAGAATAAACATAGACTCAAAATCAAAGGCTGGAGGAAAATCATTCAAGCAAACAACACCCTTAAAAAAGCGGGGGTGGCCATACTAATATCAGATGACACAAACTTTATATTCAGAAAAGTTGTAAGGGACAAAGATGGGTATTATGTACTAATCAAGGTATTTGTACAGCAAGAAGAAATCACTCTTCTAAACATATACACACCCAATGAGGGACCAGCCAAGTATTTAATACAATGTTGACAAATCTGAAGAAGGATACAATGATAACACAATAATTGTGGGAGACCTCAACACAGGCTTGTCAACACTTGATAGGTCAACCAAATGGAAACCCAACAAAAATACTAGACCTGAAAAGAGAAATGGAAGAAATAGGCCCAGTAGATATATATAGGACACTCCATCCTCAGAAACCTGAATACACATTCTTTTCCAATGTACATGGGTCATTCTTCAGGATAGAACACATGCTGTCACAAAAAACATACCTCCATAAAATCAAAAAGATAGAAATTTTGCAGGCTACCTTTGCTGACCACAAGGCTCTGAAGTTA
This sequence comes from Suncus etruscus, assembly GCF_024139225.1. Classification (NCBI taxonomy): domain Eukaryota; kingdom Metazoa; phylum Chordata; class Mammalia; order Eulipotyphla; family Soricidae; genus Suncus; species Suncus etruscus. The sequence continues at coordinate 65,791,424 of NC_064854.1, read as the reverse complement.
GATGTGAACTACAAAGGGACACAGAAGAAATAATTTAACACCTGGAAGTTAAACAGCCTCATACTGAATAACCAGTGGGTCTGAGATAAAATCAAGGAGGAAATCAAAAGGTTCCTGGAAACAAATAAAAATAAAGACACAAACTATCAGAACTTATGGGACACAGCAAAAGCAGTACTGAGTGGAAAATTTATAGCTTTGCAAGCACACATTAGGAAGGAAGGAGTGTACCTGAGTAGCTTAATGACACAGCTAATAGAACTAGAAAGTGCTCAACAAAAAGAACCAAAAATAGGGAGACAGAAGGAAATAACAAAGCTGAGAGCAGAAATCAACAAAGTGGAAACCCAAAAAACAATCTAAAAGGTCAACGAAAGCAGAAGTTGGTTCTTTGAAAAAATAAACAACATTAATAGACCATTGGCAAATCTCACAAAGCAAGGAGAGAGAGAAACTTGATAACATGTATTAGAAATGAAAAGGTAGAGATCACTACAGATACTGCAGAGATTCAAAGGGTATTCAAAGAATACTTTGAGAAACTCTATGCCACTGAATATGAGAACCTGGACAAAATGGATAAATATTGGAACTCATGTAACCTTCCATGGTTGAATAAAGAAGATGTAGCATATCTAAACACCCCCATCACTATTGAGGAAATTAAAACTGTAATAAAAATTTTGCCCCAAAACAAAAGCCCCGGCCCTGATGGATTCACGAATGAATTCTTTCAAACCTTTCAAGAGGAACTACTACCAATCCTGGCCAGGCTCTTTTATGAAATAGAAAAAACAGGAACACTTCCAAATAGCTTTTATGAAGCCCACATCACCTTAATACCAAAACCTGATAGAGATGCTGCCAAAAAAGAAAATTACAGACCAATATCCGTGATGAACACAGATGTAAAGATCCTCAACAAAATCCTGGCGAACAGGATCCAGTGCCTCGTCAAGAAGATCATTCACATTGATCAAGTAGGTTTCATCCCAGGATTGCAAGGCTGGCTTAACATCCGTAAATCTATCAACATAATACACAACATAAACAAGAAGAAAAATAAAAATCACATGGTCATATCAATAGACGAAGAAAAAGCATTTGATGAGGTTCAACACCCATTCTTGATGAAAACTCTCAGCAAGATAGGAATAAAGGAACCTTTCTCAATATAGTTAAAGCCATCTACCAGAAGCTAGTGGCAAATATTATCCTCAATGGAGATAAACTAAAATCCTTCCCTCTAAATTCTGGTACAAGACTAGGCTGTCCTCTCTCATCACTCCTATTCAACATAGTACTGGAAGTACTTGCTATAGTGATTAGGCAAGAAAAAAATATCAAGGGAATCCAGATAGAAATGGAACAAGTCAAGCTCTCACTGTTTGCAGATGACATGATACTCTACTTAGAAAACCCTAAAGACTCTACCAAAAGCTTCTAGAAATAATAGATTCCTATACCAAAGTGGCAGGCTACAAAATTAACACACAAAAATCAATGGCCTTTTTATACACTAATAATGATAGGGAAGAAATGGACATTAAGAGAACAATTCCATTCACATTAGTGCCACACAAACTCAAATTTATCTTGGAGTCAACCTGACTAAAGATGTGAAGGATCTAAACAAAGAAAACTACAAAACACTGCTCCAAGAAATAAAAGAGGACACGCGGAAATGGAAACACATACCTTGCTCATAAATTGGTAGGATCAACATTATTAAAATGGCAATACTTCCAAAAGCATTGTACAGATTTAACGCGATTCCTCTGAAGATACCCATGACATTCTTCAAAGAAGTGGATCAAATACTTCTGAAATTCATCTGGAACATTAAACAACCTCAAATAGCTAAAGCACTCCTTGGGAAAAGGAATATGGAAGGCATTACTTTCCCCAATTTTAAGCTATTACAAAGCAATCGTTATAAAAACATCATGGTATTGGAATAAAGACAAACCCTAAGATCAGTGGAATAGGCTTGAGTACTCAGAGAAGGTTCCTCAGACATATAACCACCTAGTTTTTGATAAAGAAGCAAGAAATTCTAAATGGAGCAAGGAAAGTCTATTCAACAAGTGCTGTTGGCACAACTGGTCAGCCACTTGCAAAAAAGTGAACTCAGACCCCCAGCTAACACCATGTACAAAGGTAAAATCCAAATGGATTAAAGACCTTGATATCAGATCTGAAACTATAAGGTATATAGAACAACATGTAGGTGAAACACTCTAGGACATTGAGACTAAAGGCATCTTTAAGGAGGAGACAACACTTTCCAAACAAGTGTAAGCAGAGATAAACTGATGGGACTATATCAAGCTGAGAAGCTTCTGCATCCCAAAGGAAATAGTGCCCAGAATACAAAGGCCACCCACTGAGTGGGAGAAATTATTCACCAATACTCATCAGATAAATGACTAATCTCCAAAATTTACAAGGTACTGACAGAACTATAAAAGAAAAAAACAACTAACCCCATCAAAAAATGGGGAGAAGAAATAAACAGACACTTTAAAAAAGAAGAAAGGCAAATGGCCAAAAGGCACATGAAAAGATGCTCAACATCAGTAACCATCAGGGAGATGCAAATCAAAACTACTATGAGGTACCACCTCATGACACTGAGATTGGCACACATCACAAAAAAAGAAAACAAGCAGTGCTGGTGGGGATATGGAGAGAAAGGAACTCTTTTTCACTGCTGGTGGGAATGCCATCTAGTACAAACTTTATGGAAAGCGATATGGAGATTCCTTCACAAATTGGAAATTGAGCTTCCATATGATCCAGCCATACCACTCCTAGGAATATATCTGAGGAACATAAAAATACAATACAAAAATCCCTTCCTTACTCCTATATTCATTGCAGTGCTATTTACAATAGCCAGACTCTGGAAACAACCAAGATACCCTTCAACAGATGAGTGGCTAAAGAAACTGTGGTACATATACACAATGGAATACTATGCTGCTGTCAGGAGAGATGAAGTCATGAAATTTTCCTATACATGGATGTACATGGAGTCTATTATGCTGAGTGAAGTAAGTCAGAGGGAGAGAGAAAGATGCAGAATGGTTTCACTCATCTATGGGCTTTAAGAAAAATGAAAGACATTTTTAACAGTTTCTCAGAGACAAGAGAGATGAGGGCTGGTAGGTGCAGCTTATGACATGAAGCTCATCACATAGAGTGATGAGTGCAGTTGGAGAGATGACTACACTGAAAACTATCATAACAATGTGAATGAATGAGGGAAGTAGAAAGCCATTCCCAAGTATAGGTGTGGGTGGGGTGGGGAGGAGGGAGATCTGGGAAATTGGTGGTGGGAATGTTGCACTGGTGTATGTGGGTGTTATTTACATGACTGTAATCAAACAACTATAATCATGTTTGTAATCACGGTGTTTAAATAAAGATAATCATAAAAAACTAAGCTTTGGCAAAAAAAGAAAAAAGAACTTAGTGTTATAAAAATAATATAAAATCCACCCATTTTCTTGGAAACCTAATTGCATCTGACATTTCTTTTAGTCTGAAACTATGCTGAATATATGAATTAAATTTAATTATCTGAAAGATGTTATAATGTAATAGATTAACTTTCAGTTGCTGATAGTGATGTACAAATATTCTCACTAATTATTTTAAACTTTGTGATATTTTTAAAAATATTATTACATTAAAGAAATTACAGTCAGCTTGGATTGCAAAGTAGTCTAAGAAAATGATTTGTATTTAGTAGTTCATACAACCTAAATGACTCACAACAGTCATTCCAGAAACACATTATTCCTGACACAGATTAAGAAAATGAGATAGAGATTAAACAAACCATACATTGGCAAGCCAATGAAAGATTCCTAAAAGATCTTTTCTGAAATATACTATTAGTCTAGAGGTTCTATTTGCTAAAGTATGCTGCTTCTTCAGAGCCTGTTTATTAACATTAATGGGTTAACAGAATCATGCCCCTGATAGATATTAATGCAACATTCATTCATCTCCCTAATTTTTCTCATGTTCACAATTTTAATGGATTTTTTTAGGTTTTGTAGAAATACACTTTGTGAATACTTTGTATAAGAAAGCTGTCAAAACTTTATCTGAGTGTTGAGTACAAAAACTCAGTTGATCATGATGTATAATTATTTTGGTGCATGTTGGATTCGGTTCAAGATTTTGTTAAGGATTTTTGCATCTATTTTTATTATTGATCTGTCAGCAGTTTTATTTCTTGGTTTCTTTGTAAGATTTTAAAGGAGAGTGATTTTAGCTTGTCAGGAGTTAATAGGGAAAATTCACATCTTTTCAATGTTTTGGAAGAGTCTAAGGATCAGAAAACAGCCAACCAACTAATCAGTCTCTCAGGTAAAAAGTTTAGACAAATATATGGAAGATGCTCACAGAACTGAAAGAAACCATGGATCGAGTTGAACAGGACATTATCAAGTACCAAGAAAATATGAAGACAAAAATCAGAAAACTTCAAACTGAAATAACAGGTCAAATAACAGGCCTAAAAAACTCAGTAAACGAAATGAATGATAAAATGGATAAACACTCCAACAGGGTAATAGAAGTTGAGAATAGAATTGGTGCTGTGGAAGATAAGATAAAATAACAACTTTATACAGTGGGAGAGATTGAAAAAAAAACTTAAAGCAAATGAACAGACAATAGAAAAATTAGTTAAAGAATGTAAAAAGATGAAACTAGAAGTCTATGATAAGCTCAACAGAAACAACTTAAGAATCATTGGAGTCCCAGAGACCCAGGAAGAAAATTTCCAGGAAGAATCAACGGTCAAGAACATAATTAAAGATAAACTTTCAGAGCTAAAGAATATATGTGATCAAATCCTGTATGCACAAAGAGTAACAACCAAAAGAGACCCCAGAAAATATACCCCAAGACACATCCTAGTCACAATGACGAATCCCACAGATAGAGACAGAATTCTGAAAGCAGCAAGATCAAAAAGAGAAATTACATTTAAGGGAACATCCTTGAGATTTACAGCAGACCTGTAACCAGAAACACTCAAGGCCAGAATGCAGTGGTGGGACATAGTGACAAAACTCAATGAAATAAATGCTTTGCCTAGAATACTGCACCCAGCAAAACTGACTTTCAGGCTTGATGGAAGAATACATGGTTTCACAGACAAAAAACAGCCCAGAAACTTTACAGACTCAAAACCAGTCTTAAGAGAAAAACTGAAAGACCCAATTTAGGACAAGACTGACCAAAAGACACACCAAATTTTGATATAAAGATGGCATTAAATCCCAGGACAATTCTTTCTCTCAATGTCAATGGACTAAATGCACCAGTTAAGAGACACAGAGTGGCTAAATGGATCAAAAAACTCAATCCAACCTTCTGCTTTAACACCTGGAAGTTAAACAGCTTTATACTGAATAACCAGTGGGTCCCAGATAAAATTAAAGAGAAAATCAAAACTTTCCTGGAAACAAATGATAATAAAGACACAACCTACAAGAAACACACCTGAATAGTCAGAACAAACATAGACTCAAAATAAAAGGTTGGAGGAAAATTATCCAAGCAAACAACACCCATAAAATAACTGGAGTGGCCATACTAATATCAAATGATGCAAACTTTATACTCAGGAAAGTTGAAAGGGACAAGGATGAATATTTTGTATTAATCAAGGGATAAGAAGAGCAGGAAGAATCACTCTCCTAAACATACATGCACTGTATAAACTGCATGAGGGCCAGCAAAATATTTAATATATAGGACACGCCATCCTAGAAACCTGGATACACATTTTTCTCCAATGTACATGGGACATACTCCAGGATAGATTACATGCTGGCACATAAAATATACCTAAATGATATCAAGAGGATAGAAATTTTGCAGGCTACCTTTGCTGACCACGAGGCTCTGAAATTAGATGTGAATTCCAAAGGGACACAGAAGAAAAACTTTAACACCTGGAAGTTAAACAGCTTTATACTGAATAACCAGTGGGTCCCAGATAAAATTAAAGAGAAAATCAAAACTTTCCTGGAAACAAATGATAATAAAGACACAAACTATCAGAACTTATAGAATATAGCAAAAGCAGTGCTGAGAGGAAAATGTATAGCTTTGCAAGCACACATCAGGAAAGAAGAATGGGCCTACCTGAAGAGCTTAATGATGCAGCTCACAGAATTTGAAAGTTCTCAACAAAAGGACCCCAAAATAGGAAGACAAAAGAAAATAACAAAGGTGAGAGCAGAAATCAACGAAATGGAAACCTGGAAAACAATCCAAAAGATCAACAAAAGCAGAAGTTGGTTCTTTGAAAAAAATAAACAGGATTGATAGACCATTAGCAAAACTAACAAATAGAGAGAGGAAAACTTGATAACTCATATTAGAAATGAAAAAGGGGAGATCACTACTGATATTGCAGAGATTCAAATGGTAATCAGAAACCACTTTGAGAGACTCTATGTCATTAAAAATGAAAAACTGGAAGAAATGGATAAATTCTTGGACTCTTATAACCTCCCATGGTTGAAAAAAGAGGATGTAGCTTATCTAAACAACCCCATAACTATTGATAAAATTAAAACGGTAATCAAATGTCTCCCCAAAAACAAAAAGCCCAGGCCCAGATGGATTCACTAATGAATTCTTTCAAACTTTCGAAGAGGAACTACTACCAATCCTGGCAAGGAACACTGGCAAGGGAACACTTCCAAATAGCTTTTATGAAGCCAACATCACCTTGATACCAAAACCAGACAGAGATACTACGAAAACAGAAAATTACAGATCAATATCGCTGTTGAATGCAGATGCAAAGACCCTCAACAAAATTCTGGCATATAGGATTCAATGCCTCATTAAGAAGATCATTCATTATGATCAAGTAGGTTTCATCCCAGGAATGCAAGGATGGTTTAACATCGTAAATCTATCAACATAATACACAACATCAACAATAAGAAAAATAAAAATCACATGATCATATCAATAGACGCAGAGAAAACATTTAATAAGGTCCAAATCCCATACTTGATTAAAACTCTCAGCAAGATAGGAGAAAAGGAACCTTTCTCAATATAGCTAAGGCCATCTACAAGAAGCCAGTGGCAAATACTATTCTCAATGGAGAAAAACTTAAAACCTTCCCTCTAAATCCTGGCACAAGACAAGGCTATCCTCTCTCACCACTCCTATTTAACATAGCACTGGAAGTCCTTGCTATAGTGATCAGGCAAGAAAAAGATATCAAGTGATTTAGATAGGAAAGGAAGAAGTCAAGCTCTCACTGTTTGCATATGACATGATACTCTACTGAAAAAATCCTAAAATTTCTATGAAAAAGCTTCTAGAAACAATAGACTCATATAGCAAGGTGGCAGGCTACAAAATATAAACACAAATTAATGGCCTTTCTATACACCAATAATAATAGGGAAGAAATGGACATAAAGAAAACAACCCCATTCACATTAGAGCCACACAAACTCAAATATCTTGGAATCTACTTGACTAAAGATGTGAAGGACCTATACAAAGAAAACTATAAAACTCTGCTCCAAGAAATAAGAGAGGACACACGGAAATGGAAACACATACCCTGCTCTTGGATTGGCAGGATTAACATAATCAAAATGGCAATAATCCCCAAAGCATTGTACAGGTTTAATGTGATTCCTCTAAAGATACTCATGACATTCTTCAAAGAAGTGGATCAGGCACTTTTGAAATTCATTTGGAGCAATAAACACCCTTGAAGAGCCAAAGCAATTATTCGGAAAAAGATTATGGGAGGCATTACTTTCCCCAACTTTAAACTGTATTACAAAGCAATAGTTATAAAAACCGTTTGGTATTGGAATAGAAACAGACCCTCAGATCAGTGGAATAGACTTGAGTACTCAGAGAATGCTCCCCAGACATACAATCATCTAATCTTTGATAAAGGAGCAAGAAGTCCTAAATGGAGCAAAGAAAGCCTCTTCACCAAGTGGAGTTGGCACAACCGGCTAGCCATTTGCAAAAAAGCGAACTTAGACCCCCATCTATCATGTATGAAGGTAATATCCAAATGGATTAAAGACCTTGATATCAGACCTGAAACCATAGGTATATAGAACAATACGTAGGTATAACACTCCATGATATTGAGACTAAAGACATCTTCAAGGAAGAAACTGCACTCTCCAAGCAAGTGAAAGCAGAGATTAACAGATGTGAATATATTAAGCTGAGAACCTTCTGCACCTCGAAAAAAATAGCGCTCAGGATACAAGAGCCACCCACTGAGTGGGAAAAACTATTCACCTAATACCCATTAGATAAGGGGCTAATAATCAAAATATAATGGGCTCTGACCGAACTCTACAAAAGAAATCTAATCCAATCAAAAAATGGGGAGAAGAAATGGACAGACACTTTGATAAAGAAGAAATACAAATGGCCAAAAGGTACATGAAAAATGTTCCACATCACAAATCATTATGGAGATGCAAATCAAAACAACTATGAGGTACCACCTCACACCACAGAGACTGGCTCACATCACAAAGAATGAAAACAAGCAGTGTTGGCAGGGATGCGGTGAGATAGAAACTCTTATCCACTGGTCGTGGGAATGCCTACTAGTTCAACCTTTCTGGAGAGTGATATGGAGATTCCTCCAAAAACTGGAAATTGAGCTCCCATATGATCCAGCTATACCACTCCTAGGAATATACCCTAGGAACACAAAAATACAATACAAATACCCCTTCCTTACACCTATATATATTTTAGCACTATTTACCATAGCAAGACTCTGGAAACAACCAAGATGCCCTTCAACTGATGAATGGCTAAAGAAACTGTGGTACATATACACAATGGAATATTATGCAGCTGTCAGGAGAGATGAAGTCATGAAATTTTCCTATACATGGATGTACATGGAATCTATTATGCTGAATGAAATAAGTCAGAGAGAAAAAGAAAGATGGAGAATGGTCTCACTCATCTATGGTTTTTAAGAAGAATGAAAGATACTCACAATAATAATTTTCAGAAACAAAAGAGAGGAGGGCTGGAAGTTACAGCCCACTACATGAAGCTCATCACAAAGAGTGATGAGTTCATTCAGAGAAATAACCACATTGCGAACTATCCTAATAATGAAAATATATTAGGGAAGTGGAAAGCCTGTCTAGAGTACAGGTAGGTGAAGGGAGTGGAGGAGGGATATTTTTGTCATTGGTGATGAAAATTTTGCACTGGTGATGGGGGGGTGCCATCTGATATGACTGAAACCCAACCACAATCATGTTTTTAACCAAGGTGTTAAAATAAAAAATTAAAATAATAATATCAATAAAAAGTATCAATGCTAATAATTCTCTGAATGCCTGATAAAATTCACTTGGAAGCCTGTCTGCTCCTGGACTTTTATTCTTGATGAGTTTATTAATTAGTCCTTCAGTTTCCTTACTTGTGATTGTCCTGTTTAGGTTTTTTAATTATTCCTCATTCAGTATTGGTAGATTATATTTTTCCAAAAATTTGTATATTTCTTTTAGATTCTCTAGATTAACTAAGTACAATTGTTCATATTAAGCTCTCATGATATCTTGGATTTCTTGGGGTTCTCTTAACCTCTCCTCTTCAATTTCTAATCTAATTTGTTTGAGTATTTTCCTTGTTATCCCTTTTCTAATGTTTTGTCTATCTTGTTTATTCTTTCAAAAAAAACAGCTTCTTGACTCATTAATTCTTTATTTTTTTTTGTTTCTATGTTGTTGATTTGTGCTCTTGTTTTTATTATATCTTTTCTTATGCTTGTATTTGAGTTACTTGATTTTGGTTTTCCAGATATTTAAATTGTCCCTTTAGGTTGTTGATTTTTTTCTTTCTCTTTGTTCCAAATGTAGGTCTATAATGCTATGAGTTTCAACCATGATTACTGCTCTTACTATGTCCCATAGATTTTGGCACATTATATCTTCATTATGTTAGTCTCAAGATATATCTTTGTTTCTTTTTTTTTATTTCCTCTTTGATCCAACTGTTGTTGAGCAGCATATTGTCCTGTCTCCAGGTGATAGATTTTTCTCCACATCGTTTTACAATCAATCTTGATTTATGTGGCATTGTTCTTGGTGTAATCCTTATATTTGTAACTTTTTGTAAGTTAGTCTTATGCCATAAAATGTCGTCTATCCTAGAGAAGGTCAAATTTCACTAGAGAAGAATGTGTATTCACCATTTTGAAGAATAAAGGCACTGTATAGAACTATTAGACTTAGTTCTTCACTTTTCTAATTTGAGATCTTATGCCTTGGTAGATCTGTGGCAATAATGGTGTATTGAAATCTTCCACTAATATTATGTTTCTGTCCATATGTTTCTCTAAGTTTGTGAGCTAAAGTCTTACATATTTTGCTGGTTCTATATTTGGTGCATACATGTTGATCAGAGTTAGTATTTCTTGGTCTATTATTTCCCTGAGCAATAAATAGTCTCCATCTTTGTCTCTAAGCACTTGAAGTTGAATGCAATTTTTTTTCTAAGTATGGATGTCACACTTTTTCCCCAGTGGCCTATATAATTGTTTTCATTCTTTTATTTTGAGCATGTGTCTATTCTGAACTTTTTAGTCTTTTTTTCTTTATTTTTCATTTTTTGATTTTGACTTTTAAGTATTTCCTTCAGGCAGAAGATGTCTGAGTTTTGTTTCCTGATCCAATCTGCAACTCTGCGCCTTTCTATGGAGAGTTAGTAGATGGCCTTGACTATATTGAGAACAATTTCTTCTATTCCCATCTTGATGAGAGTTTTTATCAAGAATGAGTGCTGTCTTTATCGAATGCATTTTCTGCATCTATTGATATACTCATATGGTTTTTATTTTATTTTTTGTTAATATAGTGCATTACGTTGACTGATTTACACATGCTAAACCATCTTTGCATTCCTGTAATGAATCCTACTTGGTGTTGGTGTATGACCTTTTTGAAGAGGCATTGGATCCTTTTTGCCAGAATTTTGTTGAGGATCTTTGGATCTGTGTTCATCAGAGATATTAGTCTGTAATTTTTTTTTCTTGCAACATCTCTGTCTGGTTTTTATATCAGGGTGATGTTTTCTTCATAAAAATATTTGGGAGTTTTCCTGATTTTTTTCAATTTCGTGAAAGAGCCTGAAAAGTGTTGTTAGTAGTTCCTCTAGAAAGGATTGAAAGAATTCGTTAGTGAATTCATCTGTGCCTGGCTTTTTTTTTTTTTTTTTTTTTTTTTTGCAGAGGGGGTTGTTGGGCCATACCCAGTGATTCAGAAATTGCTCCTAGCTTGGGGACATTATGGGACACCATAGGATTGAACTGTGGTTCGTCCTACATCAGGGTGTGCAAAGCCAACACCCTACCACTTGTGCCACAGCTCCAGCTCAGAGATTTTGTTCTTTGGGAAGACTTTTAATTACTCTTTTAATTTCCTCAATACTGATAGGTCTATTTAGGTATGCTAAATCATTCTGGTTTAACCATGGAAGATTGTAGGAGTCCAAGAATTTATCCATTTCTTCCAGGTTCTCATCTTTTATGGCATAGAGTTTCTCAAAGTGGTTCTGATTACCTTTTGAATCTTCAGTATCTGTAGTGATCTCACCGTTTTCGTTTCTAATCTGATTTATCAAGTTTCTCTCCGTTTCTTTGTGAGTTTTGCTGGTATTTATCTATCTTGTTGATTTTTTAAAGAACAACTTTTGCTTTTATTAATCTTTTGATTTTTTTATTTCCATTTCATTAATTCCTGCTCTAAGGTTTATTATTTCCTTCTGCCTATCTATTTTGGTGACTTTTGTTGATCATTTTCTAACTTTAAAAGTTGTGACAATGACCCGATTTTATCACTACTCTAGGACTCTAGAGACTCAGAGACACCAATCTGACCAAAATGCCATGTGTGCTAGTATTTGGACTCATATCACCAGTTCTTTTTGTTAAAAGTACTGTTCATGATTGTTTATGATTGACTTTCTCTCATGCAATATACATTATCCTTCATCAGTGCACAGTTCCTGCCACTAATGTACACAGTTTCCTTCAATTCTCTCCCCCACTCCTCTCCACCTACAATGTTAGCAGGCATTTTACATCCTTCTCTCCTTTTTTTTTTTACACAGGATTGCACTATTGCTAATGAAGGGATATCATGCATATCACTTTATCACCTTGAAGGACCCAGTTCTTGTTCAGAGTGATCAGTTCCAACAATCATTATTAATTAATGTCCTTTCACTACCTTTGCTGCATTCACAACTCTTTATGGCAATCTTCCTACCATGGACTGATGATGAGAACTCCTGGCCCTCATCTCTATTGTCTCTGGGTAAGATTACCATACTAACTTTTTTTTTAATAGCCATCAAATTAGTGAGATTATTCTATGTTTATTTTCCCCCTAAAGCTGCTTTAACTCAGCATAATAAACTCCATATCTACCCATGTATAAGCAAAATTTATGAATTCATTTTCCTAATAGCTGCACAGTATTCCATTGGGTAATTTACCAGTTTTTCTTTAGCCACCCATCTTTTGTCAGGCAACTGGGTTGTTTCTAGAGTCTGGATTTTGTAAATAATGCTGCTATGAACATAGGAGCTCAGAGAGCATTTTTGTATCGTGTTTTTGTGTTCCTACTATGAAAGCTCAATTTTAGCTTTTATAGCCTAGAATAACTTTTATTCAGGAAGTGGGCAAAAATGTATTTTGTTTGTTATTTTATAAACCTGAAACTATTCATTAATAAGTAAAGTATTTACAAGAACATATACTAATTATCAGAACAGATAGTACAGAAAGATTGTTCCTTTTTGGTATCTTACAGAGATGTATACATTCCTTATTGTGGAAAGGAAGGAAAAATAAGGCTTTTATATACTAAGAACTATAGATTTTCAAAAGAAAGTTATTTTGGAAAGTATATGCATTCTTTATTCTGGGAATGCATAAAGAGAGGATGTCATCCTATAATAGGAGGTTGTTGACTGCACTGTCACTCACACAAGACATGATATAGAACATCTATAGACATCCATCTTTTAGCAGGAATTTGCTTAGATCTGTTAATTACTCCAAAAATCTCCTTTATAATTTATGCATGATTAGGAAAATACTCTTTGTTTATTAGAATACCACCACCACCATCACCATCACCAAGAAAAGAAAAAAAAAGAATAAGCTAAATTTAATTTGGAGAATTAAATTCATGATATTACTAGTAAAGATTAATTCCTTTCTACTCCCCAAAGATAATTAATATATTTTGTTTTCTAACAGTATTAAAATTGTGGAATCTTTATATAAATTAATATTATTCCTTTAGTCATAAAGTTAATCTGAATATACAGAATATAAAAATAAAATAAAAATTATTTTAAATAAAAATAAGTACTGGTTAGGAATTTTCTTTATATTTTTATCATTGTTCAATCTACATCAAAGCCTAACACTAATGATCCTTAATTTTTTCCCCCTTTATCTCTCCTAAGATAGAAATTTAGATTATGAAGCATAAAAATGGGGAGGCTGGGCTCGAATTGTATCTAAAATATGTTCTTTACAGCCATGTCAAATTTCAAATACTATGTGTTACATTTTACATTTTATAAAGATTTTTTTTATTTTGGGGCCACACCCCATGACACTCAGAGGTTACACTTGACTATACACTCAGAAATCATTCCTGGCTTGGAAACTTTGGGACTCCTGGGGATCAAACCACACTGTCCTGGGTCAGCCGCATGCAAGGCAAATGCTCTATTAATGTGCCCCAATACATTTAAAATTCTATTGACAAAACTTAATACAGAGAATCCCCAAATAAAAAGCACAAAAAACTTAAAAACATATTTACTCATTTGATTTTATTCCTTAGACCAGTCCACATTATTTTTTATATGAATGTGCACACATCTAGCCAGTTTGTGGCACCCCACTTTTATATTTCTTGAACAAACTCAGCCTTACATAAATTTTCATCCTCATATATATCATTTCAGTATCCTTGTGGTATTGCATTTGATAGTGGAAAATATTATCAGCATATTATTCTGATTACTCTGGCAAAGTGAACTGCCCTTAATACGTATTCGATTTCAAATGTAATGAGAGACCAAGAGACTTGCAAACATTTTCCCCCTCTTCTCCCTGAGTCATCTTTTCTGGCATCTTGCAATACATTCCAAAAGGCAAGATGAAGAAAATAACCACAACAGTAGCAGAAGCAATACTTTGGAGACATTGTAAGGAAAATTGCCTTTATTTCAGGGAAGAAAAGAGCAAGAAAGAAGGAATTAGAAGGGGGTAAAGAATCAGGGTAGGAAACCTTACCATGGGAAAAAGAAAATAAGAACTAGAATTTATTTATTATATACTTCTTCCTAAAATTTTTCTAAAATTTAATAAGTGCAAGACAAGAAAATTATAGTCATCTAAGAGAAATAAATGAGTCTATTTTTTAGATCAATTTGTCTTTCAAACCCAGGGGAGTCAAAATATTTGGGAAGTAAGAATATAAACTTTTACTTAATTAATCCGCTACACATGTCTGTGCCTAAATTTTTATTTTAATTTTAATCATTGATTTTTGATGACACTTAATCTAAGGATTTTACTATTGTCTTTAAGGGCAAAAAATATTTTGCTATTTTCTTTTACAAACTTCTAATCCTCTTCAAGCTCTTGCAGGAAATTAGAGAAACAGAAACAATCTCAAATAGTTTCTCCGAAGCTGATACCGAAAGCAGGCAAAGACACTTCAAAAAAAGAGAATTATATACCCAAATCCTTTATGAAAAGGGATGCAAATATCCTCAACAGGAGCTAGAGTGATAGCATAGCGGTAGGGAATTTGCTTTGCATGCTAACATGAGATGGACCTGAGTTCTATCTCCTGCATCTCATATGGTCCTCCGAGTCTACCAGGAGCAATTTCTGAACACAAAGCCAGGAGTATCCCCTGAGAAAATTTGGGTGTGCCTCCTAAAAAGCTAATATCTTCAAAAAATAGCAATTAAAATCAAACAATTCATCAAGAAGCTATGCGCCACGACCAAATAGGATTCATTTTAGAGATGGTTGAACGTACACAAGGCAATTAATATAAAACACCATATCAATAAAAGAAAAAAAACCATAGATCATATCAATAGATGCTGAGAAAGCATTTCACAAGGTGCAATACCCATTCATAATAAAAGCTCTCAACATGAATTAAAGGAATCCTCCTCAATATTGTCAAAGCCATTTATCACAAACCCATTACAAACACACTCAATTGGTTAAAACTAAAAATCCTTTCCACTAATATCTGGCACAGGCAAGATTGCACCTTCTTGCCATTTCTATTCAATATCGTACTGGAAGTACTGGCTGTAGCAATTAGGCAAGAAAAAGACATTGAATGCATCCACATAGGAATTTAAGAATTGAAGCTTTTCTTGTTAACAGATGGCATGGCACTGTATATAGAAAATCCAAAAGACTTCAAAAAATTACTCTTAAAAACATACTTTTATAGTACAGTGGCAGGCTACAAACTTAATATGCAAAATAATTGCTTTTATATACAAAAATGAAAAAGAAGAAAAGGATATTAAAAAACAAATTCCATTCACAATTATGCTTCAGAAAATCAACCTAAGAGTCAACCTAAGAGGTGAAAGCTATATAAAGAAAACTACAAAATTCAGCTTCAAGAAATAATAGAGGACACAAGGCAATGAAAATATGTACTATGCTCATGGATTAGGAGGATAAATGTTAAAATGGCAATACTTCCCAAAAAATTGTACAGATTTTATGCAAGGATTAAACTTCACAAGAAAAAAATCTAACCCCATCAAAATATGGGGAGAAGAAATGAACAGACATTACTTCATAAAAGATATACTGATGGCCAAAAGGCATATGAAAAAATACATCACTAATTTCTACCGAGGAAGGCCTTACTACTGCCACAGCACTAATTTACTCCAAAAACAGTTCTTATATCTCTCTGACAACCAGGCAACAGCAACAGTCTGCTTTTAAGGCAGGAGTCTCTGCAATATTAACTGATGGAAAGACAGAACCAGAACATGCAACACACCACCCAATCTTCGACACAGGACCTGTACAGAAACCAGGATCTATAATTATAGAAACCTGACAGCAACAACTATGATACTGAAGAGCTGACTACCAAGAATGACTAGGGGTTAGAAAACCGAGTATGCCTGGAGCCTTGAGTTGGTCTTATGACAAAGTGTTTTGGAGGTAAGTGCATCTCCCTGTTTTTTAGGCCAAAGGTGTTTTTTTCCAATTTCTTCACAAACAACAATTCTCTCTCTCTCTCTCTCTCTCTCTCTCTCTCTCTCTCTCTCTCTCTCTCTCTCTCTCTCTCTCTGTCACACACACACACACTTTTTAAAATGTATTTCCGATCTCTGGGGAAAAATGGGAGCATACTAAACCTGCAGCTATTGCATTAAATGACTTTATAGGTGATACAATAAGTTTCACAAATATAACGCTAATGAACTCTCTTTCCATTTTTTAATTCTCTGTTCTCTTTCTATTTCATAATAACTTTGCTTTCTGTCATTCTGAGACAAATAAATTATGATCAGTTCTGTAAACAATGTGATACATTTTCTTTAAATAAATAATTAAAAAAACACAGAAATCAAAGAAATAGTAGAGTGAGTAATTGGTGAGGGAAAATAATAGTTTATCTACTAACAAGTTCTGTTCATGATGTTTTTGGTAACTACAAATGAAAATACTTAACTGAAAACTGTATGGATTGGAGCTCTAAATAAAGTTGTGAACTTAAAGAAAAAGATCAACCATTGCTGGTTGGATGTGGGGAGAAAGGAATTCTCATTCACTGCTGGTGGAAATGCAGAGTGGTCCAGCCTTTTTGGAAAACAGCATGGACATTTCTCAAAAAGCTAGAATTCATGTGATCTGGCAATACCACTTTTAGGGAAATAAAACAGAAACACAAAATAACATACAAAAATGCCCTCTTAACTTCTATTTTCATAGAAGCACTATTAATAGCAAGGATATAGAAAAAATACAGGTTCCTGATAACAAGTGAGTGGCTAAGGAAACTGTAGCATATCTATACAATGGAATATTATGCAGCCATTAGGAAAAATGAAATTGTGAAATTTGACTATACGTGTATGAACACAGAGATTAGTATGCTGAGTAAAATGAGCCTGAAGAAAAGGGTTTTACATTGAATAATCTTATTTATTTGTAAGATATAAGGAAAGCTAGAGATATTATGGCAACAGTGTCCAGAGACAATTTAGATAAGTGTCAGGTTGTCCAGCTCAGGGTAGTAAGTGCACCACGAAGAGCAGTGATTACAGTTAGAGTAGAAAAAGGGACTACTGGGACTGTAATAGTTGGAACTTATTGCTCTGGACAAGAACTCAGTGCCGAAAGGGGAGAGAGATTAACTATTAGAGAGATTATCTATTAGCAATAATCCCTTTAATGATGTTCTTGACTGTTGATTTTTCCTGGAAATTTTCTTCCTGGGTCTCTGGGACTCCAATGATTCTGAAGTTGTTTCTGTTGAGCTTATCATAGACTTCTATTTTCATCTGTTCCCATTCTTTGACTAATTTTTCCATTGTCTGCTCATTTGCTTTAAGTTTTTTTTCCAATCTCTCCTGCTGTATGGAATTGTTATGTATCTCATCTTCCACAGCACCAAGTCTATTCTCAGCTTCTGATACCCTGTCCCAGAGCTTATCCATTTTGTCATTCACTTCGTTTACTGACTTTTTCAGGCCTGTTAGTTGACATGCTATTTCAGTTTGGAGTTTTGTGATTTCTGTCTTCATATTTTCTTGGTTCTTATTAGTGTTCTGTTCAACTCTATCCATGGTTTCTTTGAGTTCTTTGAGCATCTTCCATATTGCTAGTCTAAAGTCCTTATCTGAGAGGTTGATTAGTTGGCTGGTCATTATCTGGTTCTCAGAATTGTCATCTTCATTCTCTATGTCTGATGCTGGCCTGCGTTGTTTCCCCATTGTCACACTTGTATTGTGGGGTTTTCTACGTGTTGTGGTGGTATTCATTGGCTATATGATGCAGGCAGCACACTCCTCTGGCTCCGCCCTTTCTGAATGGGCTGACTTGTCTCTAAGGGAGGGGAGTCCTCCGTGGATGAAGCCTCACACTGGATCAAATCTTAGGCCCGAGCATGCAACAGAGAAGACAGTCCGGAGAGAAATGCTTGCTTCTGTGATATAGCACAGTTCTTAGTGTGATTTTTTCTTCTTGTTGCGATGGTGTTCTTTTCTTAGGAAGAGCGCATGGCAGTGTAGCAAAGCCAAGCCAAAGTGCTCTGCTGGAGTCTCTTTTGCCCCACTCCCAAGAGTTTCACGCAAGAGGACAGTAGACAGACATTTACAGGTAGCACTCACAGTTGGGCCCCACTGGGCAGGCGTAGATTCGTGGTTTTTCCCCGCCTGATGTCCCAAACAGGGGACCCGGCTTCTGCAAAAGCCTGCCGGTTTTTATGTTCTGGCGTCCCACCCTGAAGAAGGCCTCCGGGAGAGCAAGTTTTCTGGAGTCTCTTTTGCCCCACTCCCAAGAGTTTCACGCAAGAGGACAGTAGACAGACATTTACAGATAGCACTTACAGTTGGGCCCCACTGGGCAGGCGTAGATTCGTGGCTTTTCCCCGCCTGATGTCCCAAACAGGGGACCTGGCTTCTCAGCAATAATCCAAACCAGTGTATAAAAGGAAAGACAGAGTGAGTGAGTGAGTGAGAGATAGAAAGAGAAAGAGAGAGAGAGAGAGAGAGAGAGAGAGAGAGAGAGAGAGAAGGAAGGAGAGGGAAAGAGGGAGTCAGGGAAGAAGCGACTAGAGCGAGAGGAAGAAGGAGAGAGAAGAAAATTGCTGCCCACAGGTGGGGGTGGGAGATAAGAAGAAATTGGAGACATCTGTGGCCTGTGGAGGGAAGGGTGTACTGCTGAAGGATGGTGTACTTAGCATGACTGAAACCCAACAATTAAATATTTTCCAACCCTGGTGGAATGTTGCATTGGTGAAGGGGTGTTCTTTTTTATAACTAAAACCCAACTACAAACAAGTTTGTAATCATGGTGCTTAAATAAAAATATACTTAATAATAATTAACAATAACAATTAATAACAACAAATAATAACAATTAATAATAATTCAAAAAATACTCTCCACAAAATATTTGGAGTGTCAGATTTTTTATTTATCTAAGAATATTCACCAATTTTTTAAGTAAATTAGTAAAGATATTTTCTTATCCTAGCATGTAAGACTACTGCTATCTTAGTAGCAGAAAGGCTATTTAATAATAAATAACAAATTACACCAATAATAATGCAAATAAAATTATAGATTTAATAATACAAATTATTACTGGTATTAAAAAGTTCTTATGCTAAAGTTTGTATGAGAGCATGTCCAAGCATGCAGTGCATGGTACATAAAAAATAATCTTTCAAGCTCTTTTATGTATGCCAAATATTTAAGAGTTATAATTAAACTGGTCAAAATATTTAAGATAATTATTTTGTTTGTATAAGGTAATTGACTTACCAACATTTTTTCTATATTTTTAATTTACAAATAGAGTATAATTAAGATTTTATCTATTGTATATTAAATGGGCTTTATAAAAATATACCTGAAATAAAGTATACAAAAGCCTAGTTACAACATCAAACTTTAAGGTCAGAGAACAGACTATAACTTAATTCACTGACTTCATTGCTTTACACCAGGGGTCTCAAACTCAATTTACTGGGGCCAAAGGAGGCAAAGTCAGGGTGAGGCAGGGCCGCATAAGCGATTTCGCTTACTGAATATTCGCAATAAATAATTGCATTAGTAAGAAAAATCACAAAAAAAATCGCATTAAACATTTGCGTATCCCGAACAGAACTGCTCAGGGTATGCGAATGTTTAATGCAGTTTTTTTCTTACTAATGCGATTTTTATTGCGATTATTTGGTAAGTGAATAATCGCAAATACTGTGATATTTGAAGGCTGGCCACGGGCCACAAAATGTGGTTTAAGCTGAGTGAAATAAGTCAGAGAGAGAGAGAAAAACGCAGAATGGTCTCACTCATCTATGGGTTTTAAGAAAAATGAAAGACATTCTTGCAATAATAATTTTTAGACACAAAAGAGAAAAGAGATAGAAGTTACAGCTCACCTCAGGAAGCTCACCACAAAGAGTGATGAGTTTAGTTAGAGAAATAACTACATTTTGAACTGTTCTAATAATGAGAATGTATGAGGGAAATTGAAAGCCTGTCTAGAGTACAGGCGGGAGTTGGGTGGGAGATTTGGGACATTGGTGATGGGAATGTTGCACTGGTGATGGGTGGTGCTCTTTACATGACTGAAACCCAAACACAATCATGTATGTAATCAAGGTGTTTAAATAAGAAAAAAATAAAAGAGTCCCCACTTGACGTAGATTCTGAGTGGTCTTGAACTAACTAGTTCAAAAACTATAGATCACGACCCTGGAGGGCCCCCAGGAGCTTGATTTTGAAGATGTTCTCGGGCTGCCATGGTGAACCCTAGTTCGTTTAATTGGAGATCTTTGTCTGTGATTCTGTGTTCCATGTTTTCTTTGTCTTATTTAAACCTGGAGGGAAACTCTAAAAAAAATTGCTACCTCACCTTGGGCCAGAAAAATTGTGTGTTAAACCGCCTTTGTTATTCTAGGGACATGGCAGGGGGTGATGGAGATTGTAAACTCCAAATTTCTCAATGGCCATCGGGGATAAATTTTCCCTGGAGAATTTCTGGACTTTGCAATCACCCAACTTTCCTGCCATGCGTTAAGGCCAGAAAGAAATTGAGCTAACTGGGCTGCTTTTTAGCTGAAGAAAAAAAAAAGAAGAAGAAGAAGAGAAGAAGGAGCCAGAAGGTAGGACATTTGCTTGCATGCAGAAAGGAAAGTGGCTGAATACAAAATGATTAAGGATGTGTAGAAAAGAAAGTGGCTGAATACAAAAAGTTTAAGGATGTGCAAAAGAAATGAAAAATGTGTACTAGGAAAAATCTGTATAATTAAACGAAGTGATTATTATTGATATGCCTTAGATTAGCATAAAATGAGTATGTGTGATTTTAAGCATGTTATGGTGTTCTCATGCTATTAATTGAAAATGGGGTAACAAGAAATCTTATGAACATCTAAAAGATAAAAGCTAGTCAAGAATGTAAAAGAATCATTGAGGTTCAGTTTAAAATTTTTTAAATTTTAAATCATTGAGGTTCAGTTTAAAATCGGCAATTGTTAATTATTGCCAGAAGTAGTGAGCATTCATCCTGATATTCAGAATTAATTTGTGTAACATGAATTGCTGGTGTCTTCTGCCTGTAAACCGAGGCCAGAAGACTAAGTAAACTTCAATATGTAGAATTAAGCATGATTAAAATATTATTTTACAATTTTTCATTATTTGCTACCAAGAACATAAATATTTGTATCACAAAAGGCTTTGTAAAAATGATCATGGTTTTAAGAATTAAAAAATATGAAAGATTTTGTCATAAAAAAGATTCTAGAATTTTCTGTGCAAATTTAAGTAATATTTGCTTTTTCTCTTCTCCTAGAACTTTTCAGTACCATTTTATGTCATGGCATTATGTTGATTTGCACAAGATACCACCAGATGGCTTTCCTCTCTGCATGAGGAATGATCCCCATGCAGACAGGAAATCTTAAAATTAGTAAGGGGACCCCAAAGCCTTCTTTCAGAGGAATAATTGAAGTTGAGGTGGTGTGACAAGCAGGCACCCTTAAGCATTTGGCTGTAAAGACCAGGAAGACATCTAGATGAATTTCTGAGTAAGAAAATTGAAGATTTCCTAGAAGTTTCTGAATCTGCACTAACAGTCCACAGCCTGTGGGCCCTGCTCTCAACTTCAACCCTCAGTCTCAAGGAAAGGAAAAAAAAAGAGGATTCTAGGTCAGTCTCTTCCAAACCTGAGAGGAGTGGAACAGACAGATCACCTCTGAAAATTCCTATAGAGGGTGAGATGCCCACGGCCAGCCCCAAGATCCTCATGCTGAACTGACCAACTCATTAGCCAACCCTGAGTGACTGTGATGTGATGCCCATGGCCACCCACAAAATCCTGATGTTGAACTGACCAACTCATCAGCCAAACCCGAGTGACTGTGATGTGATAAACCTGCTGTGTCTACAACCTATCCTCAGAAAAGCTCTGTAAGTAATGGGGGTGCCCTAGATAGAGGTTTCTCCAACAGTGCTGTATATGTACAAAGGAAAAAACCAAGTTATTCAAATACCTGGTAAGGTACAAGGTAAAGGTGGAGAGAAAAACTATTTTTGTAGCTAATTAAAATTCTAGTGGGCCTAACTTAAAACCCACTTCTCTGAAGTAACTTATGTGAAAATGTACTTACTAGTTGTACTAGACCAGATCATAAATTGTAAATGCAAGCATTAGTCTGGCTGAAGTAACTAAGAGCTGTGTTTATTGATAATGCTATGATACTTTAATTTCTGTGTTTAATTTGTGCTATCATTACAGACAATAAGGACAGCTGTGCCATTCAAGTTGTACTATTTACTGCTCCAAGGCCTGATTGGGTTAAGTAATATTCCCCTGTCTAATTGATCTGATCCTTTTTAGGTGTTAAGACTGCAAAAGTGAACCAGTTAACTGCTCCTTTAGGGAAATATGAGATTTCACCCTATCTAGAGATTGAGACTACAGTCCCTTGCCAGCTTGAAGCAGCTACAGAAAATTGATCTTCGACCACGTTCCCTTTAATGACTTCCAGGGTGATGAAATCTCTAGGAAAAACATGGAGCAAAATGGTCATCAGAAAAAGCTATGAGGGAAATAAGGGGAAAAGAAAGGTCACAGAATTAATAAGCCATGTTAACAATTAAAGATAACATTATGCCTATCTATCCCAGAGGTTGAAGCAGGTAGCGAAAATAAACCAACCCTAACATTTAACAAAGATTGGTTGTATAACAAAAGAAGAAAAATTTATGCTTCCCTTGGTAATGTTAAAAGTAAGAAAATTATTACTAAATATGAAATTTCCTCATCTCTGTCTAACCCAGTGCAGGAAAGGCAACTGAAATTTAGGGCTCTATTGTTTTCTCTCTACCCCAACAGCCCTTTTAAGTTGCAGGATTAATGAAAAGAATGCAAAAACCTCCTTATCTTTGTGGTGAAATTCACAGCCTGAACAAGAAGAAAGCCCTGAAGATCCAGCTGAGTCAGCTCATAGGACCAGAACAAAAGGCAGACAGTCCTGGTCTTCCTACAGCAGCAACCATATGGCGCTCCCCCACCCCACCCAGTGCGAATGCTTTCTGAGCCTTATGATGTTTTCTCTCTCCCTACCACTCCCCTAGCAGCTCAGCTGGCCACAATCACTGCCCTAAAAAGCCAAATCTGGAAGGGACTCAGATAGGCATATGAACCCAGAGAGCTGACAGTACCTCACCCCTTCAAGCCAGGAGACCAGGTCCTGGTGAGACGGCACCACCTGCAGACATGAGAGCCTAGGTGGAAAGGATCTTATGTCGTCCTTCTGATCACCCTGACTGCTGTTAAGGTGGATGGCATTGTATCCTGGGTTCACGCCTCCCATCTAAAACCTGCCCCTGCTGATCTCAACCATGATGAGTGGAAAGTGGAGTGCACTGAGAATCCCCTCAAGGTTCGGTCCGGCAGGGGCAGGCACACTCCAGCCCTGATGCACTCACTGACTCTGACAATGCTCCTCCTGGCACTTGCTGAGGGAGGACTCGATCAGGCCGTACACCCAGATGAACTGGTAAAAGGACTATATGGAAACCCCTGTGACTGCAGGGGGGGCTATCAACTCAACAGTAGGCTTCTGTACACTCGACTGTGGAACTAGAACTGCTTACCTCCAGTCCCCTACTTCTTCCCATGTGGGTTGGGGGGAAGCCGAAATGGGTGTGTAAAGCAAAAACCTCACCCTTTGACTCCCTCTTCGGGGGGGAAAATGCCCTGCTGGATGTGTGGAGCTTAATCAAGTTTACTCCCGGTGCTATAGGGAGTATCTAGAGTATACCAAAAATAACAAGGCATATCTGGTGGCCAAGCTCACAGGGGGAGCATGGGACGGGAATGGACAGTTAATAGCCATAAGTCCCCCTATGGAGCCGCGAGTTGCATGGTTGAAGTGGGCGACTTGGTCTGTTGGCCCCTAAAGGCGCCCATTCACATTCTTGGATGGGGGGTGGGGCAACAGACCAGGAAGAGAGAAGGAGGCCATAGACTGGGCTACAAAGGAGGTGGAGACCCTAATGCCTAAGTGGCCCAGGCATCCCTCCCTCTGAGCCCAGATGCCTGCTGAGAAGTTAGATCCGAATACTCAGAACATCCTAGAAGAAACTCACAAACTTCCTAATTTCTCTAACCCTTCTTTAGCTTCTGATTGTTGGCTTTGTATGAAGATGGGGGGAAATTGGCCTCTTGGCTGTCCCTGTCCGACTAGGTAATCTAACCTTTGCTTCTTTTAGTTGTATTTATGTCAAACCCTTTAAGGTAGTCCCTTTTAGCTTTGAATCTTCTGTTTGCTATTCGCATAATGGCACCAAATCTGTAGACCTGGGTCAGGTAGGAGCCGCTCAGTGCTCAGGAGTCCTACCTGCCCCCCCTAGCCCAGGGTGCTTAACTCTAGGATGGGTATGGATGTGTGGGGGAAATTTGGCTTACTCTCTTTTACCCCAAAACTGAACTGAAATTTGTGCCCCAGCATTAGTACTTCCCAACATTGACATCATCCTGGGGACAGTGCCCATCCCTCTGCCTAGCAGAGATCTCTTAGGCGGCACTCATCTGTCTCAACGAGCCATGGTGCTCCTGCCTCTACTGGTGGGGCTCGGGGTAGTAGGTGGATTAGCGACTGGGGGAGCAGGGCTAGCAATATCAATAGACAGGTATGACAAACTCTCGCAAAAGTTAATTTCAGATGTGGAGACGGTGTATAAATCTATTAATGATCTGCAGGACCAGCTCGACTCCATGACTGAAGTGGTATTACAAAACAGTCAAGGATTAGATTTAATCCTGGCAGAGAAAGGAGGGCTTTGCGTGGCCTTGCAAGAAAAATGTTGTTTTTATACTAACAAATCGGGAATAGTGCGGGACAGAATCAGACACCATCAAGAGGAGCTGGCCAAAAGAAGAAAGGAGCTATTAGACGGTCCCTTATGGTCTTTATGGGGTGGGATTCTCCCCTATCTAATACCCCTACTGGGGCCCCTTTTTGGCCTCTTACTTCTGGTAGACATTGGGCCATGCCTAATCAATCACCTCACTACATTCATTTGAGCTCAGGTTGGGGAAGTCAAGCTCATGGTATTATGCCAACAATAACAAGAATTAGCTCACGCAGGTAATTCTGACCAGGAATATCAGGAGATGGAGGCCCCCTATCACACTGGCTTCTAGGATTAGAAGCCTTACTACAAGAATTGGGGATTGAAAAGGGAAGTCATCACTATCCCGCCCCCACCGATAACTCGTATTACCTTGGCGGATGTCCTGCCCTTAAGGAAGTCGTCACTACACCTTCCTTCCCACTCCCCCTTCTTATGGTATATAAGAACAAATGTAGAATGCCATGTGGTCCTTTGCCTCTGTTTGGTTCTGAACGAGCATTGAACCCTGGCCAGCCAGAATAAAGAACCTCACTTGAGCTTTTGCCTGAGTAACTGTCTCTTCATTTCTCCACGATGGAGCAGTATCTGGACTACCAAGCCTTTCAGTCTGCAGAGCCTGCCAGGTGCGATTTCTGTGTGCAAAACCAGGTGTAACCCCTGAGTTCTGCTGGATGTGGTACACCAAAACAAACAAGCAGACACACACACACAGAAACATTTAGTCATGTATCTTGTTCTATCAATCTGAGGAAAAAGTCCAAACCACTTAACAAAGATATTCCTCTTAATTAATAATATCTTATCTCTAGGCTTCAGTTAAATACAGCAAGACATTGAACCACTACTGTTTCTTCCCCACTCTTGCTTAGAACATTCCATAAATCTCTTGACTAAGATAATTCATTTCTGGCCTTGAGAAGTTTTAATAGTTTCTAATGACACCGAAGATAATGAAGTTCCCAAAAAGCATAGCAAGATAATTAGTTACAGAATATAAGTGGCTCAAATTCTTCACATTTACAAGTTATAACACTTACTCTTAAGACATTGACAGTTCATCAATACCATTAGCAAGGTAATAAACCCCAAAATGTCAAGTGTGCTAGCCTTCTGAAAAAAAAATACTAACTAGAAAGAGTTTCTTCATGACTAAATATATTCTTGAATTCAAAATTCTTCAATTACTAAGCTCTTTATTGCACACATAAAATGCAAGGAACTCAGGAAGTTAAGTAAGTTTGTGTATTAAAGATAAATAAGTAAACATAAATTTATTTATTTTACAGGTGCTTTTCATGTTCTAAATCACTGAAATATCATCAAAGATGTGAGAGGGTGAAAGAAAGCATTTTACAGTCTTTGTGACTAACCATCTAGCAGTGACAGAAGTTTTCATCTGTCTGCTGACACACACCATTCAAGGTCCATAACTTCTGGTTACCCATGGAGGGTTTTGCACCACTTCCTTTTAATATGTTTGCCATCTTTCTCTAAGCTTTGGCATTCAGTAGTTGGTTTACCTGGATGCCAAGGGTAAAAAAAATAACAACTTGGGTTAATCTAAGGTTATTCTGTGTGGACTTCTTTCAAGCTAGTAAAGAAGGCCCTTGTTGGGGAGAAGGAAAAATTAAATAAAGATGGTATCCTTTAAAACAGCAATGTGTACTGTAAATTGAAATTATTAATGATTTACCTCTTACAAGAAACAACTTCCTTTTGATCTCTCAAATAGGTCAGAAAAAATGCTGGCTTCTTGGAAGTAAAATATTTTATTTAAACTTTTTTTCTTTTCAAGTGTGTGTATATAAATTCTTAGTCGAGACATACATAAAAGCTCTTCTTCATAATACTTATCATCATAGAATTGAATCAATTTTAACTTTCATTTAAGTGACTAATTTTTAAATTTTCTTTTAATAATACGATTGCAAACAAACTTTTACTTAAAAATATTTTATTAAGAAATGTAGACTGCCTAGAGTAGTGGTCCTCAAACTATGGCCCGTGAGCCACATATTGTATTTGTATCTGTTTTGTTTCTTCATTGCAAAATAAGATATATGCAGTGTGCATAAGAATTCGTTCATAAGTTTTGTTTTTACTATAGTCAGACCCTCCAATAGTCTGAGGGACAGTTAACTGGCCCCCTGTTTAAAAAGCTTGAGGACCCCTGGCCTTCAGGAAGCAAAGGTAGGGAAATTAACTTTGCCTTTAAATTTCAATGGGAATATTTTATTTCTCTTTGCTCTGCTCAAACAGATGAACTTCTATCAATGTAAAATTCAGGATTCTTTTAAAGCTAAATTAATGCACAGGGGAAGACTCTTAAAAATTAGATTTATCTTGCTTTGTAATATTTTTCAATAAATTACTGACTATAGTACAGAAATATGTATGTATTAAATAATAACTGATGAAGATAAAGTAATGAAGTATTATTTATATTGCCATAGAAATAATAAATCTTAAAAAGTGATATTTGATAATAAAAATTTATATTTTTCCATACAACCTAAGTTAGTATTACTATACTTATTTGCAGCAATTTTTTCTTACATTTGGGGGGGGGGTTGGTGTGTGAAAGACAAGTTTTCTTTTTTTTTTTTTTGGGGCCACACCCGTTTGATGCTCAGGAGTTACTCCTGGCTAAGTGCTCAGAAATTGCCCCTGGCTTGGGGGGACCATATGGGATGCCAGGGGATCGAACTTTGGTCCTTCCTTGGTTAGTGCTTGCAAGGCAGACACCTTACTTCTAGCACCACATTGCCGCCCCCAGAGACAAGTTTCTTAACACCTGTGTTATTTTTCCAACACAAGATCTTTGATATGGAAAGGGAATTCAAATTAGATTATATTTTATCTTGCCTTATAACAAAGGTTTCTTTTCAGTCAAAATAAGTGTCTTTTATATGAATTTTTGTTACGATTTTTTTATTTAGTCTATTCAATTTTATAATTTATTTATATTTGTTAAGTATGTAGATTTGGGGCCAGATTCAGTTGTGTTTAGGGATTACTTCTGTGACTGTACTCAGGAATCACTACTGTTGGGGTTCTGAAACTATACAGAGTACTATAGTACTGTACTATCTCTTCTGCCATTTCATTTTAGTTTTGAACATTTCTATAAGGTCTTGATTTTTATTTTAAAAATTAATTTAGGAGCAGGAGCTGTGGTGCTAGTGGTAAGGCATCTGCCTTGCCTGCACTAGCCTAGGACAGACTGATGTTCGAGGCATCCCATGTGGTCCCCAAGCCAGGAGCAATTTCTGAGCGCATAGCCAGGAGTGAACTCTGAGAGTCACTGGGTGTGGCCCTAAAACAAAAACAAACAAAATTAAATAAAAATTAATTTAGCCAGAGAGACACAGGTCTGGAAAAACTCCTTCTCCCGCTCTACCTCCCTTTCTCCTTCCTCTCTCTCTCTCCTTTCCCTCTCTTCCTCTCTCTCCTCCTATCCTTTTCTTCCTCTCTCTTTCTCCCTCCCTAACTTCTCCCTCCCTCTCTCTCCCTCCCCTTCTCCCTCTCTTCCTCTCCCTGTCATTCCTTTCTCTCTCTTCCCCTTTCTCCCTCCTTGTCCCTCTCCTCCTCCTCTCTCCTCTTCCCTCTCTCTCCTCCCTCTTTCTCCCTCTCCCTGTCATTCCTTCTCTCTCTCTCCCACTTTCTCCCTCCCTGTCCCTCTCCTCTTCCTCTCTCCTTCCCTCTCTCTCTCTCTCCCTGTCATTCCTTTTTCTCTCTCTCCCTCTTTCTCCCTCCCTGTCCCTCTCCTCCTCCTCTCTCTCTCCTTCCCTCTCTCTCTCCTCTCTCTCCCTGTCATTCCTTTTTCTCTCTCTCCCTCTTTCTCCCTCCCTGTCCCTCTCCTCCTCCTCTCTCTCTCCTTCGTCTCTCTCCTTCCTCTCTCCCTCTCCCTTTCATTCCTTTTTCTCCCCCTCTTTCTCCCCCCTGTCCCTCTCCTCCTCCTCTCTCTCCTTCCCCTCTCCCCTCCCTCTCTTTCCCTCTTTCTCCCTCTCCCTACCTCTCCTTCCTTCACCCTCTCCTCCTCCTCTCAAAAAATTAATTTAGCCAGTCAATAAATTACCATTTATTATAAAAACATGAATTCACTTTATTGGTCCTGAAGTAAAACTATATATGAGAGTCTTGATTTAAAGAGGCTTTTACTATCTTCTTCGTTGTTTTTGTTGTTTTGTTTTGTTTGTGGGCCACACCAGCAGTGATCGGGGTTAGTCCTGGCTGATCCAACCCCAATGAAATAGAGTATGAAGGATACTCAATAAACTCAGAATCAAGCTGTTAATGCCCCAGAAATTCCACTTTTGGACATCTATACTCAGAACAAAAACATCCAAAAAGGATGTATGCACACAGCTGTTCATCGCAGCACTCGGTACAGTAGCTGAGTGTTGAAATCAACATAGATATCCAACAATAGATGAGTAGATCATGGGGATGTGGTATACATACACAATGAAATTCTACACAGTTGTAAGAAATGATTCAATCATGCAAATTGCTGCAACATAGGTGGAACTGAAAGATATTATGTTAAATAAAGTAAGCCAGAATAAGAATAAATACAAGATTATATCACTAATATATGGTATTTACAATAACTGCATGAAGAAATCCTGTGGGTCAAATAGGTATTTTCAAAAACTCTCTAGCTCCCAGAATATGTGGAGAAGAAAGAAATTGAGTAGAGGAGGAGAAAGACATATGAAATAGTAGGGTCAGTGCCTAAAGGGTGTAAGTATATTGGTAGTGTTAAAAAAGGACAGAACAAAATATCCTAGTCTTAGAATCAAAAACAATAAAATTATGAGATCCAAACTTTAACAACCAAATTAAAAAAAAAAGTTGTCTGTTTTGATGGTAGGCTGGGGTTTGCAGTGGTGGCATGGGATAGACTGAATATTGGTCATGAATATTTGTATGCCTAAAACCCAACTAGAAGAAACTTTAAATTACAATGCTTTAAATAGACAAAATAAGAACATTATCTTTCCCCCTGAAAGGGAAACTAATGTCACCCTCAGGTCTATGTTCTCAGGTAGCATACCACAGTAGGTTAGAGAGAAGGCATTTCTATTTCTTTTAAATTTTATCTGTTTAGTCACTATAAAATTGCAAACATTCATGATTGGATTTCAGGCATACCACCTTTACTAACACCAATCCTTTCACTATTTTCCACATACCTCAACCATTTGCCAACCCATACACCATGTACACTTGACTCTCACCAACCAGTCTGCCTCTATGAGAGGGTATTTATTTATTTGTAAGATTTTCCCCAGAAGTTTACAGTGCTATTAATGATAGGGTTTCATGCATAACAATTTGCCTTCTTTCGGCACTACTTCCTCCTCCCATTTGAATGCCTCTCTCTCCACTGTAGTCATTGCCCCCTCTCTTTCTCATTGTGCCCCAAGGGGCATGTTTTCTAGTAAAAACCAATTCTCACATTCTTTGATTTTTTTTCCATTGGTCAATTGTTATTCCACCATTCTGTTCATTTATATTCCTCATATGAAAGACATTATTCTGTTTCAATCTCTATACCTCTAAATAACTTCACTCAGCATGATACTCTTCAATATTTTTCCATGTGGCAGAAAATGTATTCTTTCTTACAGTCAAATAATATTCGATTGTTATAATTCAATTCAGTATTTAATCCAAACCATAGTTTCTTTATCCAGTTATCTATTCTAAGGCACTGATGTTGCTCCAGATTTTGGCTATTATAGTAAGGAACATAGAGGTTCAAATACCATTTCTCCATTTTGTTTTGGAGCCCTTATAGGACAATCAAAGAAGTAGAGTTCTGGGTCTAATGAAAGCTCAATTCTTAAGTTTTTTAGGAACTTTTTATATTGTTCTTCAGAAAGAATGTCAACTGGACTAGTTGACTTTCCTACCAGTAGTAAAAGAGAGTCCCTTAATCTCCACATCCATGCCAGCAATAGTTTTTATATCTAATTGTTGTTCTTATTTGTATCTTCCTGATGATTAGTCATGCAGAGCACTTTTAATAAAACTTTCAACCATTTGAATTTCTTTGAGAATCTTTCTCTTCATCACTTATTCCCATTTTTAGTAGGATTCAATTATTTTTATAAAACCTCTACCGTATATATTTTTATATTAACCCAATATCAGATGAGGGGTGGACATTTGATTTCCTTTAGTCTTGGACTATCTTTTTATTCTAGACAAAATTTCCATTGATGTGCAGAAATTTATTAATTTAATATAGTCCCATTTGTTTACCTTTGATTCTACTTGCTTGATCAGTAGCTTTTGTCCTTGAATATGCATTTAGCTTTAATGCCAAGGGTCTACATTAGCTCCATGGTATCATCTATTTAATCCATAATGAACAGAGAGAAAAATATTATGTGTTTATTTTTTCTTTAATTACCTAGCATATTTAGGTCCAATACCAAAGACTTTAATCTACTTTTATTTTACTTTTGTGCATAGTATCAAAAAGGGGTCTTTTTTTCTTGTAGCTGACCAGTTTCCCACTATCACTTTTAAACTTTTTGAGATTTCTTTGTTCTACTTCATATATTTTGCTGGATTATGCAATATGACTTACCATAAACATGAAGAGCAGTGTCTGGATTTTATAGTTTATTCCATTGATCTCAGAACTTTTTTTATTTCAATACCATATGGGTTCAATTACTACCACTTTGTAGAAGAGTTTGAAGTTGAGAAATGTGATGTCCCCCATCTTATATTTCTCAAGAATTGCTTGTACTACTCAGGGTGGGATTTGAGGTTACTTTCCCTACGAATTTCAGGAGAGTTGGATCTATTTTTTAAAAAAATATCATAGGTATTCTGATGGGAGTTATTTGAGTATGTATAGTGCTTTGGGGACTATTATCATTTTGATTATATTAATCATCCCATTCCTTGAGTAGCAGAATGTATCTTCATTTTCTTGTGCCCTCATTTATTAAATGAGACATATTTGACTAACACTGGCACTCATGTAAAAGCTATATTTTCCTACACAACCCAGTTAAATTATTAATTTCATAGATACAATTCTATCTGTGGCTAACTTTGCTATCTCTGAATTATTGCCCGTTAGTTGAGAATGATACCACAGCTCTTAGATTTTAATGCCCTAAAAAAGATAAAAAGGCAAGATAAAGAGCACTTCATTAAAAATAGATAATGCAGTTGGCTAAATTAAAATAAACCCCAATTTCTATGATCTAAAGGTTTTTGAGTGACATTATTTGTCTAATATAACTTGTCCAATAGATAATTGCAATGTCACTACCTCACAGTACTTGCCCTTCTTCAGTGATCTTTATTTAGTCTAATTAATGCATAGCTGATGCATTCTTCCCCAGTGCCTCTAGTGACTAGATATTATAGCCACTAATGGAGTAAGTAATGTGCATGGCTCCTACAAGTGAAATAAAAAACATATGCATAGTTATATATTTTTGAATATTCTCATAGTCCCATGATAATCAACAAAAACTGCTATTCTAAAGTTTTAAAAAAGTATGTTCCTGAATTATAATAAAGTTGAGCACTATAAATTATCTTAATTTTATTTTACTTAAAAATTTAATTTGGAAGGAGCAGAGCAATGGCGCAGCAGTAGGGCATTTGTCTTGAACGCAGCTGACCAAGGACGGACCACGGTTCGATCCACTGGCATCCCTTATGGTCCCCTGAGCCATGAGTGATTTCTGAGAGCAGAGCCAAGAGTAACCCCTGAGCCTCATGGGTGTGGCTTTAAAATTTTTAATTTGAATTACTATTGTGTTAGAGCATTGCATGAATTTTTTTATTCTTTATTTGTATATCAAGGGACAATAAGAGAAGAATAACAGAAGAATTTTAATTGAACTGGCTTATTTGCACTTCTGAAAAAGTTAATTATTCAGATTTATTTAATTTTCCAAGCCCAAAGAATTTATATGAGTAAAAAAAAAAGTAAAACACAGTGGCACTGTTATTCTGTGTAAGAGAGCTTCTCTTTTTGAATGGAGCATGTGAAAATAAACAATTTTCCCTACATATTGAATGATATCAGTCAGTAAAAAATGTATTGCTTCACTTTGAAGGTAATTCAGTCATTATGTATAAATTTAGCAAATACAATGTCTTTGTAATTGACATTAGTCTGTGGAAAAAAGTTCAGTGTCAGCTTTGGAATGTCTTGCATCTTTTTCCTTTTAAAATTTCATCTGGTCCCAATTACCATCTACTCCTAAACTGATTCAGTGGCAAAGAATGAACTAAGTTTCTGTACTCAGAGTGGAGCAGGATTACTTCATTAGGCACCATCCTGGTGATGTTCATTATATCTCAGCTGAAGTATACAAAACCCTAATAGGCTTAATAACTTTATGATGTTTTATTTAAAATAGGTAGAGGTATGTTTAAGTAATGTTGCTTTGACTTCTTAATTGCAAAGAATTAAAGATAATTTTTTAAACTTTTATTACCAGTTAAATATACCAGACTTTATGTTATATTTATTCTATCATTTTATTTTACTTAAAGCTTTTGGCTTTATTTACATAAAGCACTAAATCAATTCATTTGAAATAGTTGAAAATCTTCTTTTAAGACTTCCTTTGAACTTCCTAGTCTGTTCTTTCCCATTATCTAATATGTAAAGATTTTCCCAGCATTTCCCCTTCTATCATCATGGACAATGCTTGACAGAGCCCTTGCTCTGCCTGAATTTACAGACTTGTTGAGAGGACAAACATTAACAATGAAAATCTAAAAACAAAAAGGTCTTTATAATTTGAAAGAGCATTTTTTTGTTCAGTTTTTTAAATGACTGCTTGTCTCTCTTCTGTATCCACAGTAAACTTGGGTACTGGTCAAAATAGATCTGGGTGTGATCTGCTCTGGTAGTATTCAAAGCAGAAACTGAGATGTGACATGTGGATACTTCCCAGGCAGCAGTTCTGGTTCCTTGCTTTCTTTTCCACCCAGGCAAAAAGCCATCCATTCATCTAAGGAAGAAATTGACATCCATAATGTGCAAACCAAATGTGACTTGTTGCCAATTTTGTATAGCCCACAAGTTAGAAATTGTTTTACATTTTTAAATAGTTGAGAGTGAGTCAAAAGAATATTTCATGACCCATGTCAATTATATGAAAATGAAATTTTAGTGTCCATAATAAGACTATTAAGAATATTTTATTTGAATATTTATATACACTTTCATGTTATAACATTGAGGAATCGAGGAGTTATAACAGAGACCTTTAATATCAAACAATAGTTAAAATATGTATCACCTTATAAAGAAAAGTTTGACAACTCAATTGAAATAACCATGTCTTTCACTGTATAAGGACATTATGATTAATTTTTTTCTTTCAATTTGCCATAAAAGTACATATTTTTTTTTTGGAAATACTTCATAGCTAATTATTTAAAATAGAAGTCTTGTGAATCTGACCCATGTTTTTGGGCTTCACAAGATAACACATTTCTATTCTGAAGACATTTTTATTTTCAGAACAAAATATAAATAATTCTAAGTAGTTTCTCCACACACTATATTAAACAGGTAGTTTATTCAGTAATATATTTGAGTAAGATATTTTGGGCTATTAATCTTCAAAAGGCATTGAGGTCTAACTAACAATGTTTTAAGTAAATTTGACTTCTATTTTCAGTTCATAATAATTTTCTAAAATTTTTAAGAAATTTATATTCAGTAATTCCTAGATAGCTAATGCATTCTCTGAATAGCAAAATTTGATTAATATGGCAGATAAATAGCTTTTTCTGTTACGTAATCTTACTTATGTGCTTTTTGAAACTACCTGATATATGACAATGATAATTGGTCTATGGAAGTAGATTAAATTAGCTAAAATATTTTTCTATCATTCACATTTACACCTGTAAAATTTTTATAACTGATTATAATCAAGTAACATTAACATTTTTCTCACATTGCTAAAATTGCCATTATTTTCCTCATAATATCTTATAGGCTATTAAAATGCCTTTTCAAATATAAAAGTCAAATTCAATTTTCCAATACTGGATTATATTGCAGCAAGTTAAATTGATTTAAACTATTTTATTTCATTCTTATCCTTGCAAAATATATTTGTAACAACATATTGAGGCCAAGAGAAAATGATGATGTTTATCTTAATTCTTTGAAGAATATCTAGATGCTTTCACTCTCTCTCAAAGACATTTATCCAATTGTTAATATTGAATAAAATTATATATTTAATAATGTCTCTGAATAATGAGTATTTCATATTTGGCATCCAAGGAAAAATTAGTAGAAATTGTCTTAAAAGACAAAAGTGCAAAGCTCTAGGTCTTTATATCTTTTT
The DNA here is from genome assembly GCF_024139225.1 of Suncus etruscus. NCBI lineage: Eukaryota > Metazoa > Chordata > Mammalia > Eulipotyphla > Soricidae > Suncus > Suncus etruscus. The sequence goes on along the minus strand of NC_064854.1, from coordinate 65,755,806 downwards.
TTTTTAGTATAAAGAATGGTAGTAAGGTAAAACATAAGTGAAAATATTACATCAAATATTGATTCTTAAAAGAATACATAAAATAGTCTAATTTTTGATGTATATAAGAAAAGTAATCACAACATTTAAAGGGTAGAGCCTTTTAATCTATCTGGGATCTGTCTGCTGGTTTCTGGGTCTATAGTGCGTGGTGAAGGAAGCACTGTAGTAGCTCTTTTTGATGCAGTCTCCTTTCTCATCTGAGTATAATTAAATGATGGCACATCACAGAGAAGGGATCTGAAACGCAAGCACTTGTGTGCTTCTCCCAGAGCCTGTGGTTAATTAATATGTGAACTCAGACTTAGGATCTTCTTTAGCTAAGTTTGGGACCAGACCAAGAGGATACATGGCACAATGCTTTTGCCCAACTTGACCAGAACCACAAAGTACTGGAAATGTCTCAGGAATGGATGTTCTCGACTGATTTCCAAACCTTAGGTATGTCCTCTTAGGTAAGTGTTAGGAAAAATACGATGCCGCTAAAGGAAGTTCCAAGCCACAGAAGCTACATAGAAATCAAACGGTTTGATCTTGTGCCCACTTAATTTGTGAAATATTATTATTGCCTACTATTTTATTCAGAAGCTTAAAAAAGAACACATGTCTTTTTGGCTCAAATCTCTAAAAAACTTCAAGAAACACTAGGATAAATAAGAGGGACTAAACAGAAAAAATTAATGAATTTCTTGAGTTTTTGCCAGGCAAATGATAGCACTGTTCAACTGTATATGTGGTATATTTAGACTTTTTCTTTAAATATTTGAAAATTATTTTCCTAAATAAATATGCGCCTAAATTTAACATTAGTGGGGACTGTACTGGTAGGGCTCTCTTCATGTATGTGATCAACCAGAGCTTAGCCTCAGCACTCCATAAGCTTCCCAAACCTTTGGAAGTAATACTCCCTGAGTATTGCTGGATACAGCTTAAAAATCAAAACTAATAATAATTAAAAATAATTTTGTGCAACTTTGCTATGAGTACAGTTTAATTTCTCTTGATATTTATTATTGCAAGTTATATATGTCAGACCTATGATAGTCACCAGGATGAATGGTTTATGAATTATTCTATCTTCTCTTAATGCTTAAAATAAATTTGACAAACCATTTAAATAAATTCGTGGACAGAAAGATAGTAAATCAGGTAGGGCACTTGTTTGCAATTTACCAGGATTACCCCGAACACAACCAAATGTGGCTCCAAAGTCAAACTACGAGTATAAAAGCAAATGAAATAAATTCAGCATTTATATAATATAGTTGTTTCAAAAAATATTGAAAACTAAAAAGGGTCTGGCGAGGTTTCACTAGAGGTAAGGTGTCTGCCTTGCAACGCTAGCCAAGGAAGGACTGCAGTTTGATCCCCCCGGCGTCCCATATGGTCCCCCCAAGCCAGGGGCGATTTCTGAGAGCTTAGCCAGGAGTAACCCCTGAGCATCAAATGGGTGTGGCCCCCCCCAAAAAAAAACCCAAAAAAAACACCACAAAAAACTAAATGATAGTCAACTTATCTCTAATAAGAAGATGCTAAGAAAAAGAAGCTAGCCTATGTATAAATATAAAAATTGAAATAACCTTATTCTGGCATATTGAGCAGAAGAAATAGCCTATAGCACATTTAAAGCATAAAATTAAATAAAGTACATATTGTATAATATACAGAAAAATATTGGGAAACAAGAGGTACTAAGAGGAATCGGAAGACTAATTGCAGAGGGGTATTTTATGCTACCCTAAAGAGTTGTTTGTTTGTTTGTTTGTGGTCACACCCGACAAAGGTCAGGGGTTATTCCTGACTCTACTCTCAGAAATTGCTCTTGGCAGGCTCTGGGGGCCATATGGGATGCCGGGATTCAAACCACCGTCCTTCTGCCTGTAAGGCAAACACCCTACCTCCATGCTATCTCTCCGGCCCCTAAAGAACTATTTTATGGACAACAAAATGCTACTTAAAAATGAATTTCAAGGTAAGATCTTTACTCCACAGTATTCACTATCACAAGAGGTTGGGAGAGAAGGTAGGATACACATCTGAATAAGATTTGTCAGGACCTGATCAGAAACAGCAATTGAAAAAATGGAGGTGGAAAGAGGAGCCAATAGATATAAAGTAAAATTCTTGGAGTAAGATAATTGAATTTGACATAACCAAAAATGGAGGTGGAAAGAAGAGCCAATAGATATAAAGTAAAATTCTTGGAGTAAGATAATTGAATTTGACATAACCAAAAAAGAGAAATCTAAGGCATATTTTTACTAGAAAATGAGCTGAATAGTTAAGCTATTGATAAAATAAAAAGATAATAGGAGAGGCAATTAAAAACTATATGTATACAAAATAACAGACCATTATATATCATTAAGTTCACATTAGATTAAAAGTGTGTTCCATTTTTATTACAAAAAAACACCATTTTAAATATTAAATATTCTTTGTAATCATACTTCTTGCTAGATATGTGAAAGATATGTAGCTCAGTGTCACAGCATATGCTTCAAGCACCATAAAAAATAAAATATACTTGACTCAGTTAAATTAAATCCAACTAAATTTCAGATAAATTATGGGTATATTTTTTGAAGTATCACTCAATTACTACAGGACTTTTCTGATAACTTTCCTGATTATATTAAACATCTGTAAAATAAAACACTTCCTAGAACAGTTTCTTGCAATAGTAGTATCTATAAATCTATAAATGACAACTAAAAATTCTGTCTGAAGGTTAGAGTAAGATAATTCAGAATGTCTTACTAGAAATTATATCAATATATTATTGATGATGGGTAATAAAATACCTTAATTAAAAAATCACAAATATTTTTTAAAAGATTAAAATCTGTTTTATGTAACTAACATAGTAACAACTCTACTTAAAATGGTCTAGTAATTATAAACAATATATTTAAGGACAGAAATGAAAATTTTATTACTAATCATTTTATTCTCCATTCTGTGATTACAGAAAATGCAATCCTTAATTAAAAAATTTACTAAAAGTAACTATTAGCAAAACTGCAAATCAAATAGATAAAATATAGCACTGGTAGCCTATTATTTTTCAAATTAGACAAATTATTTTAAAATATGAAATAAATTCATTGAATATACTGCAGAATCTAAATTTTCACTTATTGGCATAATCTAGAATTTAAATATACAGAATTAATATTTCAAATATATTTTAGATGCTTCTCTTTATTTCTCTCTTCTTAACAAGAATTCCACTATGCATGTTTGTTTTGTGGGTTCATCTTTGGTAGCTCATGAAATATATTATGAAATATGATATGTGAAATCATATATCATTTGTATATTAAATGTAGTTAGTTTATACTCCAAATTAAGAGCAACACTTTTTGTTCTGAAAAATTTAGAATTTGAAAAAGTTTTTCCTTCTTATAAGAATTTATTCAGGTATTTCTAAACCCTATATTTGTTGCATCAGCAATAGTATTCCCTCATATTTATATTTTTATTTTATTAATTGCTTTATTAATAAATAAATAATTTTCTTATTATTGTTCATTGTTGGGTTTCTGTCATATGATGTACACCATCTTTCAGCATAGCGCCCTTCCCACCACAGATGTCCCTGTTTCCTACCCATCCCCAACCCCCAACCGCAAATGTCTCTAGGGCAGGTAATTTGATTCTCTCTCTCTTTCTCTTTCTCTCTCTTTCTCTCTCTCTCCCTCTACTCCTTCTGACACTATGGTATGCACTATAAGATACTTTAAAATAACATGCTTCAAAATCACAGAAGCAAACTATTTATAAAGTAAAGATCAACATTATTCCAAATATTTTTCTTCACATTACTGAAGAAGTTGAACTGGAATATGTTGTATGCGTATAGTATATTTTCAGTAAGTAAAAAGTTTAGTCCTTCAAGGAGAACATGAGGAAATATTTAACATTGCTTAATTTTTCACCTAAGGTTGATGACCCATTTCAAAGTGATAGATACAGAATAGTCTCACTCATCTATGGGATTTAAGAAAAATAGAAGACATTATTGTAATAATACATAGAGACAATAGTGATGAGGACTGGAAGAACAGGCTCATCATATGAAGCTTACCACAACGTGTGGTGAGTGCAATTAGAGAAATAATTACACTAACAACTATCATGACAATGGCGGTGAATGAGAGAATTAAATGAGGAGGAAGATGTGGAGCACTAGTCCTGGGAAGGTTGCACTGGTAAAGGGGGGGGGGTGTTCTTTTTTTTTTTTTAATAACTGAAGACCAACTACAAACATGTCTGTAATCATGGTGCTTAAATAAAGATAGTGTTAAAAGAAAGAAAATAAATAACATTCTTCGTATATACATATTGTTTCACTGTATGTTTGGATTTAGAAGATCAAACCTCCAAGATTAGTGTAGCTGTGAGTGCAATCTGAAATCCTGAGCAGCACCAATATGCAATTCCTGGTACCACCACATACTAGGCTTGGGTCTCTCACTGACCCTCAGGCAGACCCTCAGGCACAGTCGCTCCGTAAGTTTAGTAGATGTCATTTTTTAAAAGGGGTCAGCTGTTGTAATTAAATACCTCAGATACATTTTATGAGAAAAAAAATGACCAAACAAATAGGGAGAAATGTCCCAAATGGTAGAGCCATGAAAAAGATTGATTACATAATTTTTATTCTCTTTACATTTTAGATTTATGAATTTATAAAATTAGACACTATTTCTCCCAAAGAAAATAAGCTAAGTTTTTAGCTTCTTTTTTTCCTCAAAGTTGAACAATATTTTCTGAGCACAAAATTAGTACATATAGGAAACACAGAAATGTATTTACAAAGAAAATTGAATTGAATATTTGAAATGTTAAACTTTTTTTAGTCAGTCTCTAGGCATAGAGACTAAAAAAAGTAAACAACTTTAGTTACAAGAAAGAAAAAATATGGAAATATTCATCTTTTATAATTTTGAATCAAGTATTCTAAGGCTTTCTACTCAAATTCTACAATCAACATTTTGCACATGTCAGCTTGTGTATTGCTGACATGCATGATTTGACTCTAGAACTTGAGAACATGTACTAGCTATCCACACTTGTCTACCCCTGCCAATAGGAAGAAAGGACTATGAACCACAGACATACTTTCAGCCAGAAAATGGGAAAATTTATTGAAAATTGCCATTGTGAAAGCCTTTGGCATAAGAAATGTCTGATGGTTACCTAGTAGCAGTATTATGTAAAATATAAACATTAAATACTTATTATTACTTGATACTCTTTTGTCTTAATATGATGCTATATGTATACATGGCAAATATGTTTAACAGTGCTATAATTAGACTATGGCCTGGACTTTTCATAACTGGCTCCATTCTGGAAAAACAAACCAAAAAAAGCGTCAAATACTCTGTAAGGAGAATTTCAGATTCTTGCTTGAGTGAATTGACTTATGATTAATTTTTTAAATGTTTTCTTTGTGTGTGTGTGTGTGTGTGTGTGTGTGTTTGTTTTGGGGCCACACCTGGTGACACTCCTGGCTCTGCACTCAGAAATAGCTCCTGGCTTGGGGGGACCATTTGGGGATTAAACCCAGGTCCGTCCTGGGTTGTCTGCTTGCAAGGCAAACGCCCAACCTCCGTGCTATCACTCTGGCTCCTGGTTTTTTACTTTTATGGAATAAGCTTCCATCAACATTATTTCAGGCAGAATTATTATAAAATTAAAAATGCATCTTAAAGGCATTTTAAAAAGAGTTTATTTTTTAAAGTCCTGGCAGATCTATCCTAATAAAAATTCATTTCAGACTATAATTGTCCACCTGGAGTGGACATAATAGCATAGTTGACTTTACAGTGCTAGAATAATAATAAAAGTTTGACTCCCTAATCATGCAGACTGGTGACTCTGAGCATGGTGGGGAAATGCCTGCTGTGTCCATCCTTTAAGCAACAATCAATGACAGAATCACAGTCAGGAGACAGCACTGCTCAGCCTTCTCAGACTGTTGGTACTATTTATTGAACTAGCCTATATTTAAAAATCTGCTTTGAATTATTTTACATTTCAAGAAAAACAAAGTACCCTTATTTCAAACCAAAGCCTGGGGCACAAAGTTGAAAATAGCAATTGAATTAGCTTGCTTTTTGTCCATTTGAGCAAAAATATGCCTGCAGATAGCTACATAAATATATGGATCAAACATTTAAGGGAGTATTTATCATAACTCTGCATAGAAAATATCTTATATTTATGTGTAGGGCCAGTGTGAAAAGAAATATCTGAATAGTGATATTTGTGCACCTTTTAAGAAAGAAAGAGAACTCTTCATCGGCATGGACCATCCTAAATCAATACACAGCAGTTGAACAAATTAATGTGTGAAAGAATGTGAAAATATGAGTTATGTGTAATTCCAAGGTATTTAATTTTTTAAACATGTGTATATTTGTGGTTTTCTCTTTAAAACAACTCAATTTTTTTATTATAAAACCAAAGACTGCAAATGTCAACCTTTAAAATAACAGTCTTTTCCCTAGCTGCTGGTAGTGGGGTTTAGACATCTTATCTCATTATTTCTATATCTAGACAATTGTCTAAAATCAAACTATTTATCAGACTGTCTCTCCTAGTATTCTGTCACATAATCATCATTCTTCCTATGTTTGTCCTTACTATGTTAATTAATTCAAGCTGTGCTACTCCTAGTCTCATTTTCATTTCCGTTTCTGCTCTTAGCAGTAAACTTTTACCATGTGCTTTAGCTTTTAATTTTGATACATCTTTATAACTTAGTAATAAAAAGAATGAATGGTTTTTATCCAACTGTGTCCAAAAAAAATTATTCTTATGCAGGGAGAATAGTTCCTTCCCTGAGTATGTGAGTTTAGTAGTTGATACGTTAACTGCAAAAGCAATCTAATTATTTGAATAGTAATTGAGAGCAGCTTTCAAATAATAGTAAGCATGTTTTACTGACATTTGATCAGCACAAAAATATAAATTTATTTTTGTGAATAAGAGCTAGCACCTTAAAGATGAATGTATTATCTTTAAAAGTAATTAGTATTTAGTATAATGATTTTAAGATTTGTTTAATTATCTTCTAAACTAGTCTAATTTATTTCACATGAATTGTTATTAAAATTGTATTTCAGTTAAAAAAATTAGATTAAATATTATGCACAATATTTTACCTTTGTATATATTTATTTTAAATCACCTTGAGATCAATTAAATATTGATGATAACCCCATAAATAAATGGGAAGAGGAAATTAAAAGACAACTTTCTGAGGAAAACAAACAGTTGGCCAGCAAACACATAAAAATGCTAAACATTGGGGCTGGAGAGATAGCCTGAAGGTAAGGCCTTTGCCTTACATGCAGAAGGTCAGTGGTTTGAATCCCAGCATCCCATATGGTCCCCCTAGCCGGCCAGGAGCGATTTCTGAGCATAGAGCCACAAGTAACCCCTGAGTGTTGCTGGTGTGATCCAAACACAAAAAGAAAAACAAAAATGCTAAACATTGTTATCATTAAAGATATCCAAATCAATACAACAATGAGATATGTTACATCAGTGAGAATGGCACACATCAAAAATAATGGAACCAATCTCTGTTGATACGGATGTGGTGACAAAGAAAAGAACTTTCATCCACTGATGGTGGTAATGCTAACTGGTCTAACCCACATTGAAAACACTGGAGGGTTCTTATTAAACTCAGAATCAAGCAACTAGATAACTCAGAAATCTGAGTTTTAAATACCTATACCTAGGACAGAAAACATTGATTCAAGAAGAGGTATACACATTGCTATTCACACAATACTTATTACAATAGCTATTTACATTAGCCAGATTCTGGAAACAATCCATATGCTTGAGAAAAGATGAGTGTCTAAATAAACTATGGCACACTCCACAATGTAATTCTATGAAGCTGTAAGGAAAAATGAAGTTAGGAAATTTGCTTATACATTGATGTATATGGAGCTTATTATGTTGATTGAAATGAATCAAAAGGAGAGGGATATATATTTATATACATATAGAACAATATCACTCATTTGTGAGATATAAAAAATAAAAGTATTGTAATGATATTCAGAGACAATAGACATGAAGTCCAGGAAGGAAGCTTGTAACAAAAATTGATGAGTGCAGTTAGGGTAGAGAATGGTCCACTATGACAATGATATTTGGATGTATAATGTAAAAACATAAAAGAGAGAGAAATAAAATGCCTGTCCCAGAGGCAGGCCTGCAGGGTTGGTGGGAGGAAAACTGGGACATTGGGAGGTGGGAAACATAAGCTGGTATACATTCTGTGACTGAAATTCATTTGTGAACGATTTTGTAACCACTGTGCTAAAATAAAGTAATTAAAAAAGATGTCGTATATAAATTTAATGGAATATTACATAGTTCTAAGGAATAATACGATTATGCAATTCACTGCAACATGTATGGAACTGAATGATAATGTATTAAATGATGTAAACCAGAAGAAGAATAAATAGGGAAAACACTTATGATATATTAAATGATGTAAACCATAAGAAGGTTAAATAGGGATCATAACACTTATATATGGTATTTCAGAAAAACTGCATGAAGAAAAACAATGGATTAAATAGAGGTTGTTGGAAAATATTGGCCCCTGAGTATAGTAAAATGAATGGAATTGAGTTGAGAATAAAGAAAATGTGAAATCATTTTGGACCGGGTCCAAACTTAAAAGTTTTGTTATTAGCCAGTTGTTAATGTTGAGAAGTAATGACTCTCAGAAGCATATGTAGAATGACAGTTTAGAAGTAGCTGGTATTAAGGAAGGATATTTGGTATTAAATATCCAAACCACAGAGGCAGCAACATTGAATCCATGAAGCACAAACTTTAACAACAAAACTTCAATATGAGCTAGGACCAGCTGGTGTATGGGATGGACTCTGTGGTAGAGGGTGGTTAACACTGATGGTGGGGTCGGTCCTGAAACATTATTTATCTGTAACCCACCTATGAATAACTTTTTTATTCCTAATGCTTTAAATACTTTCGTTGAAGTTCTTGATATTTGAATTTTAATCATACAATGTTTCAAAATCCAGTCCTTCAGAAATGTTCATTTTTCAGAGACCAGTTTCTCCAGTTACTTTCCTGACACTCCATAACTACCTCAAGTCTGCCTTGTTGTATACATTTTTATTCTATCTCCCTTTATATATTTATTTTTGCTTTTAGGAGTCAATGTTTTCACTACTACTATTACTGAAGAAGTACCATACCTATCACTCTATTAATTTAATTCCCAATTTATGCCCAAAGTGATCATTTTCAACTAGTTATTTCCATACTAGTCATTCTCTATCTTTACTGCACTTCAGAACCAATATTCCTATTGTTTTTAGGAGTTATTCTCATACTATGAGTTGTTTGGTTGTTTGTTTTGGTTTCTATATTTCACAGATGACTGTGATCATTTTTGTCTCGTTCCTTCTGACTCATTTCATGCAGCATGATACTTTCCATGATGATACTAGTAAAAGGAAACCTAACAACTTCATTTTTTCCAACAACTGTGAAGTGTCCCAGTGAGGATATTTACCAGCATTTATTATCTCATATGACCATAGATATTTAGGATATTTCAAAATGCTAGCTACTACTAGTGGGGCAGCAATGAACATCCAAGTGCAGATGCTTTTACTGCATTGTGTTTTTGGACCACTAGGGTACATTCCCAGAAATAGTATTGCTAGGATATTTTGATATTTGTTTCCAGGAATGTCTATACTTTTCCAGAAAGGCTGCAACAGTAAACATTCCCACTAGCAGTGAATAAGAGTTCCTTTCTCCCTGCATCTGCACCAACCCTGTTTGTTCTTGTTCTTTATAATAAGTTCCAGGTCTGTGGTTTGATATTTATCATTGCTATATTGATTTGTATTTTCATGTGGAATCATGATGTGGATTAATTTCAAGTGCCATTTAGCCAGTTAGCCATAAGTATATCTTCTTTTACAAAGTATTTATTCATCTCTTCTCCCCATTTTTGATAGAGTTAGATTATTTTCTTGTTAATATCTACCAGTGCCTTATTAGTTATTAGCTGCAATCAGATGGTATTGGGTGAATGGTTTCTCCCAGTAATGGCAGTCTTTATATCCTGGTCACCATCCATTAAACTGCAGACACTTCTTAGTTTAATGTAGTACCACTTTATCACTCCTTCCATTTGCTTGGTCAGTCTTATCCTTGAAGATGACTTTAGCTTAGATGTCATGGAGAAGACTGCCTATGTTTTCTCTTCACTTTATTGTTTCTGGTTTGATATCAATGTCTTTAATATATCTTGACTTGAACTTTGCATATGGTATAGAAAGAGGTCTGAGTTCAATTTTTTGCACAGAGCTGACGAGGTTTGCAGCACCGCTTGTGAGGCTTTCCTTGCCCCATGTCATAACGCTCCTTTATCAAAAATTAACTTATTATATACAAGGAAAAATATTTCGATTGTACTGATCTGACAGTATGTCTTTATTCCAACACATGCTTTGCAGTACAGCTTGAAGTTCGGTAAAAGTAATAGCCCCTATCTTCCTTTTCTCAAGAATTGCTTTAGCTGTTCATGAAAGTTTATTGTTCCATATGAATTTCAGATATGTTTAGTCTATTTATTTGAAAAAATCATGAATATCTTATAGAAACTGCCTTTAATGCTTTGGGCAGTTTTGCAATTTTAATGATGTTATTCCTCCTAATTCATGAGCAGGATGTATGTTTTGACTTCCTCTTATTCTTTTAATTCTAAAGTAGTCTTTTGTAATTAATTTGTATAGGTTTTTGACCTCTTTATTAAGTTTATTCTGAAGTACTTAATTTTCTGAGGTACAATTTTGAATGATAATTTTAATATCTCTTCGCTTTTATTGATTGTATACAAGAAAACCACGGACATTTTGTATGTCATTCCGTTCATTAGGGTTCTCTTTCTGAGTATTGCTAATGGTTTATCAATCTTACCTATTTTTTTTAAAGAAACAACTTTTAGTTTTCCTTATCTTATGGTTTATTTAATAAGATTACAATTCTTTAATTTATGCTCTGAGTTATATTATTTCCTTCTTCCTGCTTGTTTTGTGGTCCCTATATCGGTCATTTTCCAGTTTCTTAAGTTCTTTTTTTTTTTTTTTAGAATTCAATTTTTTTATTTGCAGAACACTAGTGAAAAAACGTTTGTTTGATATTTTAGAAAAGAATAACAGTCAAACTACTTAAAGGGTCCATTAGAATAATAATTTTCTCATTTAGTGAATTCTTGGAGTTGTTACTATGTCAACATGATTTACAACTTTCCAAGAGAAATTTCCTCTATATATGTAGTTCTTTGCAAGTTTATCTGCCTAGTAAAATACAAGACTAGTTAAATTACTTAGTTTACAGATGAGAAAGATAAAATAGAGAATTTCATTAACTTAATTAAGATAGTGCTTATTTGTTTTTTTTTTCTAGTTTTTCTTTTTTTTTTTTATTTAAACACCTTGATTACATACATGATTGTGTTTGGGTTTCAGTCATATAAAGAACACCACCCTTCACCAGTGCAACATTCCCATCACAATGTCCCAAGTCTCCCTCCTCCCCACCCGACCCCCCGCCTGTACTCTAAACAGGCTCTCCATTTCTCTCATACATTCTCATTATTAGGACAGTTCAAAATGTAGTTATTTCTCTAACTAAACTCATCACTCTTTGTGGTGAGCTTCCTGAGGTGAGCTGGAACTTCCAGCTCTTTTCTCTTTTGTGTCTGAAAATTATTATTGCAAGAATGTCTTTCATTTTTCTTAAAACCCATAGATGAGTGAGACCATTCTGCGTTTTTCTCTCTCTCTCTGTAGTCAAGTTATTTATTTATGTTGCCCTATTCTTCTTTTCTGATGCATAGTTGCAAAATGATTAACTTTTAACAGTATGTTTTCTTTGTCCCACAGGTTCTGGTAGCTTGAATTCTAATTTGCATTAGTTTCCATGAATCTTTTGATTTCCTCTCTGACTCACAGATTCTTCAGTATGAAAATATTTAGTTTCCCAGTTTTTGCATTGTTTTACTGGTTCTGATTTTCATTAAAATCTATTTTCACTGCTTTATGCTCTGAGTACATATTTGGTATGATTTTTATGCTCTTAAATTTGTTGAGTATGCTTTGTGTCACAGCACATGGTCAAAATTGGAGAATGTCCCATGTGCACCTGAGAAGAATGGGTATTTGGCTTATGAGTGATAATAAAGCCATATATAATGTAGTTATATTAATTTATGCTAAACCCTTCTCTTCTATTCCTTCCTTCAAAGCTAGTGTTTCTTTATGGAACTTTAGTCTGGTTTAACCATTGATAGGTGACAGAGCAAGATAAAGTCTCCTACTACTATTGTGTTGCTATCAAAGCCTTTATTCATATCTTAGAAGTTATTTTAAGTATTCTGCTGTTCAAATTTTGATGTTTAGAGTGTTAGTTCTTAACATGTTCCTTGATCATTAAGAAGTTACCTTTGCTGTCTTTTATGGTTGTTGTTGTTGTTGTTGATTTGTTTGTTTGGGGGCCACACCTGGTGATGCTCAGGGGTTACTCCTGGCTATGAACTCAGAATTCTCTTCTGGCTTGGGGGACCATATGGGATGTCAGGGGATCAAACCACAGTCCATCTGTCCTACGCTAGCGCCAGCAAGGCAGACACCTTACTGCTCCGTGCCACTACTCTGGTCCCTCTCTTATGTTTTTGAAACTGAATGCTATGTTGTCTGATACCTGACTTTTATAAGAAGGTTGTTTGCTTGAAGAATTTCTGCTCACCCTAAATTTTAGTCTATATTTGCTCTGAATTTTTAAATATGTTTTTTGTAGACAGCATACTGTTGGGTTCAATTTCCAAATCCATTGAATTGTCCTAGTCTCTTATTTTTTGCATTTAGTTCATTGTTATTGAGGGAAATTATTGTCATGAAGTTTTGTGTGTTTGTGTGCTTTGTATTGTATTAGAGTAGCTCCATTATGACTTCTCTTAATAGTAGTTTAAAATTGTTAATTTTCTGGGATGCTTTAATCTGTGAAGATATATATCATTTTTTTTAACTTTTTTCCATTTTTTTTATTTAAACATCTTGATTACATAACTGATTGTGATTAGGTTTCAGTCATGTAAAGATTACCCCCTTCATCAGTGCAACATTACTAAGACCAATGTCCCAAATGTCTCTCCATCCCACCCAACCCCCACCTGTACTCCAGACAGGCTTTCCAGTTCCCAGCATTCATTCACATGATTATGGTAGTTCTCTGTGTAGTTATTTCTATAATTACACTCGCCACTCTTTGTGGTGAGCTTCATGAAGTGAGCTGGAAGTTCCAGCCCTCTTCTCATTGTCTCTGAGAATTGTTACACAAATGACTTTTATTTTTCTTAAAACCCATAGATGAGTGAGACTACTCTGTGTCTCTCTCTCCCCCTCTGACTTATTTCACTCAGCATGATAGATTCCATGTACATCCATGTATAGGAAAATTTCATGACTTCATCTCTCCTGATGGCTGCATAATATTCCATTGTGTATATGTACCATAGTTTCTTTAGCCATTCGTCTGTTGAAGGGCATCTTGGTTGTTTCCAGAGCCTGGCTATTGTGAATAGTGCTGAAATAAATATAGGTGTGAGGAAGGGGTTTTTGTATTGTTATGCGAATAGCAAACAGAGTAAAGTCTTTTAGTTTTTCTCCATTGAGGATAATATTTGCCATTGGCTTGTGGTAGATGCTTTTAACTAGATTGAGAAATGTTCCTTCCATTTCCTTCTTGCTGAGAGTTTTGATCAAGAATGGTTGTTGGACCTTATCAAATGCTTTCTATGCGTCTTTTGATATGATCATGTGATTTTTATTTTTCTTCTTGTTGATGTTGTGTATGATGTTGATAGATTTACGGATGTTTAAACCATCCTTGTATTCCTGGGATGAAACCTATTTGATCATAGTGTATGATCTTCTTGATGATGCATTGGAACCTATTTGCCAGGATTTTATTGAAGATCTTTGCATCAGCATTCATCAGGGATATTGGTCTATAATTTTCTTTTTGGCAGCATCTCTGTCTGGTATTGGTATCAAGGTGATGTTGGCTTCATAAAAGCTGTTTGGGAGTGTTCTCGTTTTTTTCAATTTTATGGAAGAGCTTGACTAGGATTCGTAGTAGCTCCTCTTGAAAGATTTGAAAAAATCATTAGGAAATCCATCTGGGCCTGGGCTTTTCTTTATGGGCAGATGTTTGATTACAGTTTCAATTTCTTCAGTAGTGATGGGGGTGTTTAGATATGCTACATCCTCCTTACTTAAATGTGGAAGGTTATAAGTGTCCAACAATTTTTCCATTTCTTCTATTTTCTCATGTTCAGTAGCATAAAGTTTCTCAAAGTAGTCTCTGATTACCCTGTGGATCTCTGCAATATCTGTCGTGATCTCCCCATTTTTATTTCTAAAATGGGTTATCAGATTTCTCTCTCCTTTCTTTGTGAATTTTGCCAATGGTCTTCAATCTTGTTTATTTTTTCAAAGAACCAACTTCTCCTTTTGTTGATCTTTCGGATTACTTTTTGTTTTTCCACTTCATTGAGTTTTGCTTTCAGCTTTGTTATTTTCTTCTGTCTCCCTATTTTTGGTTCCTTTTGTTGGTCATTTTCTAATTCTCTGAGGTGCGTCATTAAGTTATTCAGGTATGTCCCTCTTCTTCCTGATGTGTGCTTGTAGAGCTAGAAATTTTCCTCTCAGGACCGCTTTTGCTGTGTCCCATAGATTCTGGCAGTTTTTGTCTTCATTATAATTTCTTTCTAGGAAAGTTTTGATTTCCTTTTTGATTTTATCTCGGACCCACTGGTTTTTCAGTAGCAGGGTGTTTAATTTCCAATTGTTAAAGTTTTTCTTCTATGTGGCTTTGTAGTTCACATCTAATTTAGAGCCTTGTGGTCAGCAAAGGTAGCCTGCAAGATTTCTATCCTCTTGATTTTATGGAGGTATGTTTTATGTGTCAGCATGTTGCCTATTGTGGAGAATGATCCATGTACATTGGAAAAGAACGTGTATCCAGGTTTTTTGGGAATGAGTGTCCTGTACATATCTACTAGTCCTCTGTCTTTTATAACTCTTTTCAGGGCTAGTATGTTTTTGTTGGGTTTCAGTCTGGTTGGCCTATCAAGTGTTGATATGGTCGTGTTGAGGTCTCCCACAATGATTGTGTTATTATTGATTTCTTTTTTCAGATATGTCATTAACTGGCTAATAACAAAACTTTTAAGGAGCTAACAGAGTAATGTAAAATGTTAATTCACTGTTACATTGATTTTAATTTCTATTAAATCAGTCAATTTAAGCATTTTATAAATTGACAATCTATGCAACTTTTCTTAGTAATTGCCAAAAATATTTTTATGATATTTAACAGTTAGTGCTATATGTATACGTTGTTGTAACAGGAAAGAGAAAGTCTCCTTCTTTATACAAATGTATAAATATGTGTGATTAATTAAAACAATTATGTTTCTTTGTAAGCAAAAAATTAAATAAAATGTTTCTATTGAACAAGTTGTAATGAAATATCAACAGGTTAAATGTATCTGTTGTTTATTATCATCATAAGAGAAAAAATTTAAAAATGCATATTTTATGTGTTATCTTCAATTTTTGATTGGTAACTATAACCCAAATAATCAATATAGTTTTTAACAATATCAAATAAAGTAGTACACACAGTTGATAATAATATTTTATGAAGTTTGTTGTGTTTATGAAGATAAACAAATAGCATACAGCAAATAGGTTAAAAATCTTGATTGAATTCTAAGGTGTTTGGACTTTATT